>NC_081361.1:97093103-97454164 GCF_030684315.1 Stegostoma tigrinum | reverse complement strand
ACTCTTTGATCCCAATAGCCCTAAGAACTATCTCTAACTTCTTATTGAAAACTTCAATATTTTGGTCTCTGCCATTTTTTGTGGCAGAGAATTCCACAGACTCACCACTCTCTGGCATCAGTTCTTGTCCAACTCAAAGCTGTTTCTGGTTTAATTTGAATTTTCTCACTGTTAGCAAACTCACTCTGGTAGGGTACAGGTGATGTGCAAAGTGAGAAACCTATTGTGCTATAATTGTCATCTCTTGCTGAGGAGCAAGCAGGTGGAATTTTATTCTCCATCATACTGGGATGGTGCCTCGCTCTGTGAACGCTTGAGGCTGATGCCAATATTGTGAATTAGGAGTGCCCTTTCCCTGCAATAGCAGTTTAATAAGCTCAAAATTTCAATGCAGTCAGGAACCCAATTGAAAGTAAACGCTGAGTGTCATGTAGAGATCCAGGAGCTTGGATTTTCTGTCAATTTAAAAAAAGAAACTCTTGCATTTATATAGCACCTTTCACTCTCAGTTGATTTCCCAAGGTGCTTTGCAACCATTGAAGCATTTTTGCAGTGTAGTCTCCACGGTAACATAGGAAACAGTCAACTTGTACACAGCAAACTCCCACAATCAGCGATGTGATCATTACAAGGTCATCTGTTTTTGAGATAAAACAAAGAACTGTGGGTGCTGAAGGTCTGAACCAAAACCAGGCATTGCTGTGGAGAGAGAGTAGATTTGGCTTTGGACTCAAAATGTTAACTGTATTTCTCTGTTTGCAGATGCTGCCAGACCAGCTGAATTTCTCCAGCAATTTCTGAAACTGTTTTTGTGAAGCTAATTGAGGGATAAATATTGCCCAGCACCCCAGGGAGAGTGCTCTTGTTGCTCTATGAATGTTACATTGTGGGGGTTTAATGTTCATCTGAGAGCGTAGACTGACCTCAGTCTAACAGGTCACCCAGAGCATAGCACATTTAGCAATCTGGTTTTCCCTCAGTATTGCAATATGGGGTGTCAGCCTTGATTTTTCACTGAACTCTCTGGATTGAGACATAACTTTTGAATGTAATTAAGTGGCGTTTAGGCCTACAAAGACTTACTTTTAAACATGTTTGATTATTGAAGGACAACCTTACTGATTTCATGGCACTGACATTTTGTCTGCTTTACAATAATAGAAAGACATACAGAGGCTGTTTGGCCCATCGTGTCCATGCTGGCTTTTGAAATGAGTTACTTTATTAGATCCCCCACTCCTGCTTTCTCAGCATGGCCCTGCGCATGTTTCTCCTTCTGGTATTTGCCATGTTTCTTTCTAAAAGCTGCTGCTGAAACTTCTTCCATCATCCCAGCAGGAGGCCCAATCTGGATACAATCCCTTATTGCAATAAAGAAATTCTCCATGTGTCACTGATTTAAACCTCCAAGACCGTTAGACGTAGGTGCAGAAATTAGGCCATTCGGCCCATTGACTCTGCTCCACCATTCAATTATGGCTTGATAAGTTTCTCAACCCCATTCCCCTGCTTTTCCCCCGTAGTCCTTGATCCCCTTGATAATCAAGAGCCTATCTAGCTCAGCCTTAAATGTACTCAATGATCTGGCCTCCACAGCCTTCAGTGCAGTGAATTCCATAGATTCACCACTCTCTGGCTGAAGAAGTTTCTCCTTATCTCCGTTCTGAAAGGTCTTCCCTTTACTCTAAGGCTGTGCCCTCAGGTCCTAGTCTCTCCTACCAATGGCAGCATCTTCCCAACATCCGCTCTGTCCAGGCCATTCAGTATTCTGTAAGTTTCAATTAGTCCCCCCTCATTCTTCTAAACTCCAATGAGTGTAAATCAAACAAATCTCCTGCCACCGGAAATGTCTTCTTTCCTGACTCAGCAAAAACCCTTTGGAATGTTGCACCTCTCTATCAAAATTTCATTTATCATCATAGAATCCCCACAGTATGGAAACAGGCCCTTCAGCCCATCAAGTCAACTCCAACCCTCAGAGCAACCCAGCCAGACCCATCCCCTTATAACTCTGCACTTCCCTACACTACGGGCAATTTCCCTTGGCCAAATTACCTCCTCTGGTCATCTTTGGGCTATGGGAGGGAACCAGAGGAAACCCACGCAGACAGATGCCTGAGGGTGGAATTGACCCCATGTCCCTGGCGCTGTGAGGCAGCTGTGCTAACCACAGAGCCACCGTGCTGCCTTCCCCTGGTTTGTATTTTTTAATGGAGAGGAGTTCTCAACTTCTACCACCCTTTTGAATGTAGGAGTGCTTCCTAACATCTCTCCTGGATGGAGTGGCCCTAATTTTTAGACTCTACCTCTAGTTCTAGAATCCCCAAGCAGTGGAAATAGTTCATCTTTATCTATCCTATCTTTTCCTGTTAATATCTTGCAGACTAAGATAAGATCATTCCTTATCCTTTACATTCTAGAGAAAACAGGCCTAACTTGTGTAATCTTTCTCCATAACTTAACCCCTGAACTCCAGGTGTCATTCTTGTAAGCCCACATTGTACTCAAAGAAAGAACAAACAAAGAACAAAGAAAATTACAGCACAGGAACAGGCCCTTCGGCCCTCCAAGCCTGCACCGATCAAGATCCTCTGTCTAACCTGTCATCTATTTTCTAACGTACTGTGTCCATTTGCTCCCTGCCCATCCATATACCTGTCCAAATATATCTTAAAAGACGCTAACGTGTCTGCGTCTACCACCTCCGCTGGCAACGTGTTCCAGGCATCCAGGCACCCACCACCCTCTGTGTAAAGAACTTTCCACGCATATCTCCCTTAAACTTTCCTCCTCTCACTTTGAACTCATGATCCCTAGTAATTGAGACCCCCCACTCAGGGAAAAAGCTTCTTGCTATCCATCCTGTCTATACCCCTCATGATTTTGTAGACCTCAATCAGGTCCCCCCTCAATCTCTGTCTTTCTAATGAAAATAATCCTAAGCTACTCAACCTCTCTTCATACCTAGCACCCTCCATACCAGGCAACATCCTGGTGAACCTCCTCTGCACCCTCTCCAAACATCCTTTCGGTAATGTGGTGACCAGAACTGTACACAGTACTCCAAATGTGGCCAAACCCAAGTCCTATACAACTGTAATATGACCTGCCAACTCTTGTACTCAATACCCCGCCCAATGAAGGAAAGCATGCCATATGCCTTCTTGCACCCTATTGACCTGCGTTGTCACCTTCAGGGAACAATGGACCTGAACACCCAGATCTCTCTGTTCATCAATTTTCCCTAGGACTTTTCCATTTACTGTATAGTTTGCCCTTGAATTTGATCTTCCAAAATGCATCACCTCGCATTTGCCCGGATTGAACTCCATCTGCCATTTATCTGCCCAACTCTCCAGTCTATCTGTATTCTGCTGTAATCTCTGACAGTCCCCTTCACTATCAGCTACTCCACCAATCTTAGTGTCATCAGCAAACTTGCTGATCGGACCACCTACACCTTCCTCCAAATCGTTTACATATATCACAAACAACAGTGGTCCCAGCACAGATCCCTGTGGAACACCACTGGTCACAGGTCTCCAATTTGAGAAACTCCCTTCTACTACTACCCTCTGTCTCCTGTTGCCCATCCAGTTTTTTATCCATCTAGCTAGCACACCCTGGACCCCATGTGACTTCACTTTCTCCATCAGCCTGCCATGGGGAACCTTATCAAACGCCTTACTGAAGTCCATGTATATGATATCTACAGCCTTTCCCTCATCTGTCAACTTTGTCACGTCCTCAAAGAATTCTATTAAGTTGGTAAGGCATGACCATCCCTGCACAAAACCATGTCGCACATCACTGATGAGCCCATTTTCTTCCAAATGGGAATAGATCCTATCCCTCAGTATCTTCTCCAGTAGCTTCCCTACCACTGACATCAGGCTCACCGGTCGATAATTACCTGGATTATCCTTGCTGTCCTTCTTAAACAAGGGGACAACATTAGCAAGTCTCCAGTCCTCTGGGACCTCACCCGTGTCTGAGGATGCAGTAGAGATATCTGTTAAGGCCCCGGCTATTTCCTCTCTCGCTTCCCTCAGTAACCTCGGATGGATCCCATCCGGACCTTCCAAGGTCTATCTATCCTTCCTAAGGCATGGCACCCACATGTGCTTGCAGTACTCCAAAAGGCACCTAACCAGGGTTCGCTCAGTGTCACTGAGTCAGAATCAAGGAACTCCTTCCCTAATGGCACCGTGAGTGACAGTACACACCAAGGATTGCTGTGGTTCAACAAGGCAGCTCAGCCCCACCGTCTCAAGGACACCGCGTGATGAGCAGCAACTGCTGTTCCTAGCCGGGGGTATGCATGTCCCATGAATGAGTAATGAAAACAATTGCTTCAAAAATCTCATCACTCCCGTGATCACACTTTAATGAGCTGCCAGCAACTGACTGAATGTGCTCGAGACTTGACTTTGGCTGAAGTGCACAGAGCTCTTTAAATGAGATTGCATGGGTAAGTACTTATTGAATTTCTCCGGTTAGTCACAGTGGATCTAATGCTTTCTAGCACCATCTCTGTAATTAATTCCTGTGCTAGCGTCACTGACTCCTCCACCTCCTGCAATTCTCATAACTATTGAAATCGGAGCAGAAGTAGGCCATTCAGCCCATCGAGCCTGCTCTGCCATTCAGTAAGATCATGACTGAGCTGATCACCCTCCGCTTTCTTCCCATTTCCCAATGGCCGTGCGTCCCCTCACTGATTAAAACTTGTCTAAGTTTGTTGTATGTGCCTTTACATAGAATCATAGAGCTATAGAGCAGTGTGGGATGCTTTTCAGAGGTTTAGTGCTGACTTGATGGGCCAAATGACCTCCGTCTACACTGTAGGGATTCTATAACTCAATGTAGAGATGAATCCCAAAGTGTACTCTGCTCATATTAAATGGCAGAGTAGGCTTGGTAGACCTCTGGCTTTCATTTTCAGGGTCTAGTCTGAATATGGGAATACCTCTATCCAGATCTGGATTTGAACCTACAATCCTCAGACTTCTGATAGACAATTGCTACCTGCTGAGCTAAAGCTGCCATCATCAAGATGGTGAGGTGTGGGGTGTGTTAGGGACGTGGTGGTGTTGTAGACAGGGATCCTTGTGCACTGACTGCACCAGAAACAGCCTTCCAGATAATCGTGGATGGCTTGCACTCACTATTTTGCTGAAAGGCGAGAGTTTCAGTGATACACAAACAGGCAGAATGATTGAAAGCTGCTATTTAAGAACTCCAGCCAGTGGAACTATTAAGAAATACAAGTCAGAGTAATTACCCACTTATGACACTTCTATCTAAATCTATCACTTGTTCTTGGGAATTTCAAATCCTTCCACTCAGTCAACTGATACAGGCTCATTTTCCCATTCATTAAAGGCTTTGCTACTAGGGATTCAATCCCTTGGTCTCTGTTTGATCTTGCTCTGAAAGAAAGTCATCAACAGTTCTCGACAGTTGCTGACACTTTGAAAACCTTCTGAAGCTGAAAAGTGAGTCATGAGAACAATTAAGCAGCACGAGTGCAATTAAAAACTGCAGCTTTCAGCTCTACCCCGCATCCCACCCCAGCTGGCCCACTTCTGAATTTTTTTTCAGGATTGATTCTCAATCAGCTCACTGTCCTTTGAGCAAGGGGCTGACCAAGGGCCATGTGCAAAAAAATAAAAAGGAAGATCTAGGACCAGAGAGTATAGCCTCAGAATAAAGGCGGCACCAATTTAAGACTGAGATGAGGAGGAATTTCTTCTCTCAGACAATTGAGAGTCTTTGGAACTCCTTGCCACAGAGAGCTGTGGGGGCAGAGACCTCGTGTCTATTTAAGATTGAAGTAGAGAGATTCTTGATTAGTTGGGGAATCAAGGGTTACAGGGAAAGGGCAGGAAAGTGGATGTGAGGAATGTCCGATCAGCTATGGTCCTATTGAATGGCAGAGCATGCTCGAGGAGCTGAATGGCCTACTCCTGTCGTTAGATGTTACAGTCTTAATTGCATCTATATAACACATCCTGGGGCCTCAGAAGCTTCATCTGGTGCAATATTGTGACACAGCAAGATCCCACAAATCAGAGGATAGGAACATATAAGCGGGCATAATGTAGGGTTTATTTTAGTAAACTGAGTATTTTAATTTAATTTAATTCCGGAAAAAAATTAACCAACTCACATTAACACAATAAAATGAAGTAAACGTTTGGTTTGTCCAAAGTACAAGAGTAAGCCAACATTCAAGTCAAACATTATGATTTAAAAGAAAGCTTATTTTAAGGGGAAATGGATTCATTGATCGATACAAAAACGTCTTTCACAGCTTCGATCAAAGGATCAGGCTGATACAAAGCTGTCGTTGTTGAATTGAACGTCTGAGCAAAGAATAAGAGTGGGCTGTTCAGCCCTTTTGTTTATGTTAATTCTTTCAGATTCTGCTTTTGGAAGCATTCAGAATGTGATTTACTTGCAAAGATGTTGCTCAGAGCCTTTACTTTTGTTGCTGAAATTAACGTCATCGTTGACAATGTTTGTGTCATTTCATAATTGATCATTTTGAGCATTTGTCTTGATTGGAGTTTGACTAGCTCATATACAACATCCATTCAAAGGCACAGTATTATTTTCACTGTTCTTTAGGACTTGGTATAACTGTCCATTGTTTGGTTTCATCATTGGGATGGTTGAAGCTAGAACAGATCTGAGATGAGCTCGTTTTATCTGACTTGGTGATTTTCCAAATAGCGAACTCTTAAAAGAGCTTTTAAACTGTGGCTGTTTTAAATATAACCCCGTCTTAATATAACTACATGATTATTTTTAATATTTCTTCAATTAGAACTTAATTTAGGCACATTATTTGCTCAATCATATATTTCTGGCTGATTGCTAAGTATGTAATAAACCTTAATATATATGGATGACCAGGAAACTACAATCACAAAATGACTATATATTTGCTGAATGTTAGTACAAAATGGAATCGTGAACTTGCTGGATTACTACAATGAATTTTCTATGAAGTTAATTTAAAGATAGTCAAGATACAAAAAAATCCTACTACTGAGCTTTACTATGAGTGGATCATTCAGCCCCCCCAAACCAGCTCTGCCATTCTATCCCCTGCATCGATGTCATATTCCTGCATTATTCCCATGTCACATGTTGTTATTGGTAAACTGTAAATGCCATTCGGGATTTGGAAATCACTGGGTGATTTGGCTTATGAGTTGGGTGAGGAATAATTCATGGCCAGGCCTCCCTGTGCCCCAGCAAAATAGGAACTGAAACCCCTTTTACCAACACTCAAGAGGTCAGGCGGTACTTTGTTAAATTATCTTGTCTGAAAGATGTTGCAGTGTGCTCACCTCCTTTGCTCATTCCTGTGAGTGTACGAGTTGGGATGTCACGTTGAGTTTTACAGGACATTGTTGAGGCCCGTTCTGGAGTACTATGTCCAGTGCTGGTCACCTTGTTCTAGCAAGGATATTATCAAGCTGGAGAGGGTTCAAAAGAGATTTACTGGGACGTTGCCAGGTATGGAAGGTTTCAGTTACAAAGAAACACTGGGACTTTTATCACTACAGGGTAGGAGATTGACAGCTGACTCTGTGGAGGTTTATAAAATCATGAGGGTACAGATAAGGTGAATGGCGGGTGTCTTTTCCCGAGGGTGGGGGATTTCCAGACCAGGGGGCACAGACTTAAGGTGAGAGGAGGGAGCTTTACAAAAGACGTTAGGGGAAAATGTTTTACACAGAGGGTGCCTCACCTGCGGAATGAACTTCCTGAGGAAGTGGTGGACGTCGGCACAATTACAACATTTAAAAGACTTTTGGATTAGTACATCAATAGGAAAGGTTTGAAGGGATTTGAGCCAGGAGCAGGCAGGTGGGACTGGATTAGTTTGGGACTATAGTTGGTTGGACTGAAGGGTCTGTTTCTGTGCTGCATGATTGTATGACTCGACATGCATAACTTTGCCTTGAAGAGACTCTATCTCTAAAGGTTTCAAGTGTTGTATGTGTACGAGATTGCAGCTCTGCCTACCAGCCTGTGTAGTTCTGTATTATTTGAATGATTCCATCGTGTTCCATCTTGTTAAGCTCGGTTTTCAATTTGTCTTATTTAAGTGGACAAAGCATCAATGTAAGGGCTGGCATTCTCGCTCAAGTGCAATGATGCAGCTCCCATGAAAGTTGGAATTTTACCAAATTATTCTGGATATTTCAATGTTAAGCTGTGAATTGAAGTGATTGGCATGGTTTCTGAGCTTGATTTGTTGTTAACTGCACTGATGCTCTCTGGGCTTGGTGTCTACAATGTTGCTGTGTTATCCTGGCTGAGTGGCAGTGTTTGTGCCTGTGAGGTGGAAGGCTGTGGGTTAATTCCTGCTTCAAATCTTGAACCCAAAACCCAGAAAGCTGTTTGACTGTAGCATTGAGGGGAAAGAAACTTGAATGAAGGTTCTGTCCTTTTGGGCAAGGTGATTTGATTTATTTATTGTCAAATCAAATCCCACGGTTCCTATAATCAATGCCAAGAGAGAAAGGGGTGTTCTGGCTGAAACATTCCCATGGAGAAACCATTGGGAACCATTGGCACCTGGACAACTAAAGAAAAAGGTGCAAAGCCTGAATATATTCCTTTTGGTTTGCAGTGGATGGATCCTTGCTGATGAATGCTTAGTGAGCATAAATGAGCCACTTCTAAAGTTTGACTGGTATTTAAATTGGTTGCTAATGTAGCTATAGGCACATTTGGGATTATTAAGCAAATGCTTCCCAGTTGCGAAATCACATCTTTAACAGTAGCTGTTTTGTGTCGGGTTTTGCGAGTGCACACTGACAAGAGGGTAGAGCAATCCAGCTGGCAGCTAAAGCATCAATATCATTCTCACCTAGCTATGTGCTTCTACCCAGGAATCTAGACCATGATCATGGGAAATTGTCTTCTGACTCGAATTGGAGAAGTTTTACAATTCCACCGCTGCTTTGGTTAAAACAAGCTAACAGGCTACATATCCAATCATAAATTTTCTGCTCCTGTATTTATCTGTCTGGAGGTATTTGCGCCATAGTCTGCTGCAGTTAATTAATTTTTATTACCTGAAAAAGATGGATAAATCCTCCTTTGCCTCAGTTGAGATAAAGGAGCATTGCAGTTTGCTTTTGTTGCAATATTTCAATTCCACATAACAGATCATTTATGTGAGGAGATATTGAATTAAGGGAATTAAGCAGTTGGAGATGACACAGGGCAGGCAGAAGATATTTCTGTAAAGTTGATTTTTTTGTGGTTGTAAAATTATAAACAGTCCCTCATTTTGTTCATTTTACAATCTCATTTCTCAGATTATTTCATTAGTTGTTTTATTAATGTCATTCTCCACACAGGGACATATATATTCACGTATATGTAACTGCCCAAATATTGCAAGGTGACAAGGGAATTGTATCCTTGAAACTTGCTGGTGTGGCGTGCCCTGCAGTAGCATTCTGTTAATATTAATGTCCCACTGAACCACCATCTGGATAATCATAGGCACTTGGAGCAGATGAACACTATTCTGGAAGATTTTCTTCTCCTCTTCTGTGTAGATTTTTCCACTCAACAATTTGACATATTTATGTGATGCTAGAATGAAACACTTTCTGTTTTGGATAACTTTTGTCAGCATCAGGTGCTCTTCCATTTGTAATTCACCAAAGTCTGAAGAGACCATAGTCATGTGCCTATGGAATCATTGTTACAACACATAGAAGGCCAATCAGCCCATCATGTCTTGCTGGTTCTATTGCCCAGTGCTAGTGTCCTGCTTTTGCCCCGTATCCATGGACACTGTTTCTGTCCAAATAATCTTAAATAGCTTAAGGATCACAACTCCACACCAAAAGACCAGCAACCTCTCCTCTACCCTAAAAGTGTGTTGGCAAGATGATTGTTAACCTGTTTGGATATATTGTGAATGCTCTTCCCATGCCACCCCCCCACCCTCTGAGCAGGACTTGAATTTTGATCGTCTGGCTCTGGTGTAGTGACGGGAATCTACTGAGTCACAAGAACTCCCCAAAGCACCCTTCAGTTCTGGCTTAATAGCTCAGTAGTGCACCTTAATCCCAATTTCAGAAGGATAGCTTGATTCCTATTTCTGACAGGCACCAGTCTGTGCAGATCTTCTGTGTGAGATGATTGAATTTGTTCCAATTCACAGGGAAGGAGTGGCTTCACTATTGATTATGTGTTTGAGGTGTGACTACTGCCTTTGTTGGACATATTTGTCTGTGTGTAATGATAGCAAATTGCTGCAGTCCCTTCCCATGCTGAACCTTTCCAGTAGTATTACGGAATTACTTTGAAACAACAGTTTTACCTGAAAGGCTGTTACATGAGGCAAAGAGGATATAACTAGAGTGCTGGCAATAATTTTCAGTTCCTCTCTGGCCACAGTAGAGGTGCTTGAGGACTGAAGGATAGTTAATGTGGTACCATTATTCAAGAAGGGAGGAAGAGTTAAACCAGGAAAGTACAGGCCAATCAATCTAAATTTGGTGGTGGAGAAGCTGATGGTCACAATTCTGAGGGAGTGAATTAATCTGTAGTTGGCCAGAGATGGATTAGTCAAGAACAATCAACAAGATTTTGCTAAAGGGCTAACTTGATTGAATTTTTTGAGGAGCTGACCAGGTATGTAGATGAGGGCAATGTATTTGAGGTAGTCTGCTTGGACTTCAGCAAGACTTTTGATAGGTCCCACATGGAAAACCAGTAGAAATGGTAAGAGCCCAAGAGTTCCAAGGAAATTTAGCTAATTAGATCCATAATTGGCTGAGTGACAGGAAAAAGAGGGTAATGGCTGACCTGTGTTTTAGTGACTGGAAGCCCATGTCTAATTGGGTTCCATAGGGATAAGTGTTGGAGCCCTGTGAATGGTGTACATACACAATTGAGATTTGAATATAGGAGGGTTGATCAGCAAGTTTGCAGATGATACAAAAATTAGTGGATTGGTAATTAGTGAGGAAGATTGCCATAGATTACAGGAAGATACAGACAGGATGGTCAGATGGGCTGATCATTGGCAAATGGAATTCAAACCAGATAAGTGTGAGGTGATGCACTTGGGCAGGACATACTAGACTTGATGAATGGTAGGACCCTCAGAAGCACTGAGGATCAGAGGGACCTTGATGTGCATGTCCATGGATCCCTGAAGATAGTTGATAGATGGATACAGTGGCTGTGAAGGCATACGGGATACTTGCCTTTATTAGTCGAAGCATAGGGTTTATTGGCAGGGTGGTAATGCAGGAACTATATAAATTGTTGGTGAGACCACAATTAGAGTGTAGTGCTAGTTCTAGAATCCACATTTCTTTTTGTTTTTGTCACTCATGCAACATTAGTGTCACTGGCTGGGACAGCATTTCTTGCCCATCCCTATTTGCCCTTGAGAAGGTGGTGGTGAACTGCCTCCTTGAATTGCTGTGGGTTGACCCACAATGCCCTGAGGGAAGGAATTCCAGGATTTTGACCTAGTGACAGTGAAGGAACGGCGACATATTTCCAAGTCAGGATGGCGAGTGACTTGGAGGGGACTTGCAGGAGATGGTGTTCTCATGTGTCTGCTGTCCTGTCCTTTTAGTTGGAAATGTTTATGGGTTTGGAAGGTGCTGTCTGAGGATCATTGGTGATTTTCTCAAGTGCATCTTGTAGACAATACGAACTGCTGTTACTGAGCGTCGGTGGTGGAGGGAGTGGATGTTTGTTGATGTGGTGCCAATCAAGTGGGCTGCCTTTGTCCTGTATGGTGTCAAGCTTCTTGAGCGTTGTTGGGGCTGCACCCATCCAGGCAAGAGGGGAGTATTCCATCACAGTCCTGGCTTGTGCCTTGTAGGTGGACAGGCTTTGGGGGAAGTCAGGAGGTGAGTTAGTTCCCACAGTATTGCTAGCCCATGACCTGCAGTTGTAGCCACGGTGTTTATGTGGCAAGTCCAGTTGAGTTTCTGATTAGTGGTAACCCCAACATGTTAATAGTGGGGAATTCAGTGATGGTAACACCATTGAAGGTAGAGTGACAATGATTAGATTCTCTCTTATTGAAGATGGCCATTGCCTGGCATATACATGATTGAGATGTAACTTACCATGTGTTAGTCCAAGCCTGAATATTGTCCAGATCTTGTTGCATTTGAACACGGACTGCTTCAGTATCTGAGGAGCTCTGAATAATGCTGAACATTGGGCAATCATCAGCGAATGTCCCCACTTCTGACCTTATGAGGAGGGAAAGTTATTGATGTGATCACACTGGAGAGAGATTTGCCTGGATATTGAGTGGTCTGGAGAGTTTTGGACATGTTGAGAGATTGGACAGACCAGAGTTGTTTCTCTTGGAGATGTTGAGGCTGAGCGGGACATGATTGAGATGAATAAAATTACAAGCAGCTTAGCTAGAGTTGACAAGAAAAGACTTTTCCCCATATTGCAGAGGTCATTAACAGGGAACAACATAGAACTTAGAACATAGAACATAGAACATTACAGCATAGTACAGGCCCTTCGGCCCTCGATGTTGTGCCGACCTGTCATACCGATCTCAAGCCCATCTAACCTACACTATTCCATGTACGTCCATATGCTTATCCAATGATGACTTAAATGTACCTAAAGTTGGCGAATCTACTACTGTTGCAGGCAAAGCGCTCCATTCCCGTACTACTCTCTGAGTAAAGAAACTACCTCTGACATCTGTCCTATATCTTTCACCCCTCAATTTAAAGCTATGCCCCCTCATGCTCGCCGTCACCATCCTAGGAAAAAGGCTCTCCCTATCCACCCTATCTAACCCTCTGATTATTTTATATGTTTCATTTAAGTCACCTCTCGACCTTCTTCTCTCTAATGAAAACAGCCTGAAGTCCCTCAGCCTTTCCTCGTAAGACCTTCCCTCGATACCAGGCAACATCCTAGTAAATCTCCTCTGCACCCTTTCCAAAGCTTCCACATCCTTATAATGCGGTGACCAGAACTGTACACAATACTCCAAGTGCAGCCGCACCAGAGTTTTGTACAGCTTCACCATAACCTCTTGGTTCCGGAACTCGATCTCTCTATTAATAAAAGCTAAAACACTGTATGCCATCTTAACAGCCCAGTCAACCTGGGTGGCAACTTTCAAGGATCTGTGTACATGGACACCGAGATCTCTCTGCTCATCGACACTACTAAGAATCTTACCATTAGCCCTGTACTTTGCCTTCTGGTAACTCCTACCAAAGTGCATCACCTCACACTTGTCTGCATTAAACTCCATTTGCCACCTCTCAGCCCAGCTCTGCAGCTTATCTATGTCACTGTGCAACCTACAGCATCCTTCGTCACTATCCACAACTCCACCGACCTTAGTGTCGTCTGCAAATTTACTAACCTATCCTTCTATGCCCTCATCCAGGTCATTTATAAAAATGACAAACAGCAGTGGACCCAACACCGACACTTGCGGTACACCACTAGTAACTGGTCTCCAGGATGAACATTTCCCATCAACTATCACCCTCTGTCGTCTTTTAGCAAACCAATTTCCGATCCAAACTGCTATATTTCCCACAATCCCATTCCTCCGCATTTTGTACAATAGCCTATTGTGGGGAACCTTATCGAAAGCCTTGCTGAATCCGTATATACCACATCAACCAGTTTCCTCTCATCTACCTGTTTGGTCACCTTCTCAAAGAACTCAATAAGGTTTATGAGGCACGACCTTCCTTTCACAAAACCGTGCTGACTATCCCTAATCAATTTGTTATTTTCTAGATGATTACAAATCCTATCCCTTATAACCTTTTCCAACACTTTACCAACAACTGAGGTAAGGCTCACTGGTCTATAATTACCAGGGTTGTCTCTACTCCCCTTCTTGAACAGGGGAACCACATTTGCTATCCTCCAGTCATCTGGCACTATTCCTGTAGACAATGACGAGGTAAAGATCAATGCCAAAGGCTCGGCAATCTCCTCCCTGGCTTCCCAGAGGATCCGAGGATAAATCCCATCCAGCCCAGGGACTTATCTATCTTCACCCTCTGGAGGATTTCTAATACCTCTTCCTTGTGAACCTCAATCCCACCTAGTCTAGTAGCCTGTATCTCAGTATTCTCTTCGACAACATTGTCATTTTCTTGAGAGAATACTATTGAAAAATATTCGTTTAGCGCTTCCCCTATGTCATCTGACTCCACACACAACTTACCACTACTATCCTTGATTGGGCCTAATCTTACTTTCGTCATTCTTTTATTCCTTAAATACCTATAGAAAGCCTTAGGGTTTACCCTGATCCTATCCGCCAACAACTTCTCATGTCTCCTCCTGGCTCTTCTGAGATCTCCCTTTAGGTCTTTCCTGGCTACCTCCTAGCCCTCAAGTGCCCTAACTGAGCCTTCACATCTCATCCTAACATAAGCCTTCTTCTTCCTCTTGACCAGAGATTCCACCTCCTTTGTAAACCACAGCTCCCGCACTCTACAGCTTCCTCCCTGCCTGACAGGTACATACTTATCTAGGACACACAGAAGCTTTTCCTTGAATAAGCTCCACATTTCTAATGTGCCCATTCCCTGCAGTTTCCTTCCCCATCCTATGCTCCCTAAATTTTGCCTAATCTCATCGTAATTGCCTTTTCCCAGCTATAACTCTTGCCCAGTGGTATACACCTAGCCCTTTCCATCACTAAAGTTAACATAACAGAATGGTGATCGCTATCACCAAAGTGCTCACCTACTTCCAAATCTAACACCTGGCCGGGCTCATTACCCAGTACCAAATCTAATGTGGCTTCGCCCCTTGTTGGCCTGTCTACATACTGTGTCAGGAAGCCCTCCTGCACACAGCCCTCCTACCCTGTCTCTCTCACTCCTATCAAGAATCATCTTTACTATCCTTTCCTCTATATCTCTGGAACTATTTGGAGGCCTATAGAAAACTCTCAACAGGGTGACCTCTCCTTTCTTGTTTCTTACCTCAGTTGACGAGTCCCCAGACATCCTTTCTGCAACTGTAATACTGTCCTTGACCAACAAGGCCACACCTCCGTCCCTTTTACCATCTTCTCTGTTCTTACTGAAACATCTAAATCCCGGAACCTGCAACAGCCATTCCTGTCCCTGCTCTATCCATGTCTCCGAAATGGCCACAACATCGAAGTCCCAGGTACGAACCCATACTGCAAGTTCACCCACCTTATTCCGGACGCTCCTGGCATTGAAGTAGACACACCTCAAACCAACTTCTTGCTTGCCGGTGCCATCTTGCATCCCTGAAACTTTATTTCGGACCACCCTACTCTCAACCTTTTCTATAGTCGAACTACAATTTTGGTGCCCATCCCCTGCTGAATTAGTTTAAACCCACCCGAATATCCTTAGCAAATTTCCCCCCCAGGATATCGGTACTTCTTCCCTCAGAGGATAGTGAATCTGTGGAATTCTTCACCATAGAGGGTTCCATTAGGATATTCATTAAGTATATTGAAGGATTAGGGACTCATTTTTAATCAGTCAGGGATTCAATGGGGAAAAGGCAGGAAATTGAAAATGAGGATTATCAGATCAGCCATAAACTCATTGAATTGTGAAAATAGATTTGATGGGCTGAAAGTCTGACTTCTACTCTTATGTCTTATGGACAAGCCTACCCTGTGACTTCCCTTGTTCTGTTTGTTCATCCTCTAGAATTTCATTGATAAGAAGTGGTGAGAAGCTTCAAGCACAAGAACACTTAATCGTGCAGGAATACCTCGATAAACCATTTCTCTTGGAGGGCTACAAGTTTGACCTACGTATCTACATCCTGGTGACCTCTTGCGACCCACTCCGCATATTCCTGTACAATGATGGGCTGGTACGCATGGGCACGGAGAAATATCACGCTCCCACCGACTCAAACTTGGTAAGATGATTCTGACTGAAGGCATTGACACAAAGAAAAATGTGACACTTTTTTTTAAAGGTTGATCTGGGGTCTCAATCTGTGCTTACTTCTAGTTGCTGCTGTACAGTTGTAGGTCTGGACTTACAAATAGGCTTCCCAAAACTGGGGGAGGAAGGGTCTGTGTGCTGAAATTTCAAGGGGCCTAAGCTCGGAGGCAACACCTGCTCTCTGACTGAGGAACAAAAACTGTGCTTCCTCTCTGGCAAGCTCCCGATCTCACAGAGCAACCCCCAACCCAACCTCAACACTAATAAAAACAGAAGTTGCTGGAAAAGCTCAGCAGGTCTGTCGGCATCTGTGAAGAAAAAAAATCAAAGTTAACATTTCAGGTCCGGGGACCCGTCCCTCAGAACTGACAGTAACTGGGAAAACGTTGTTTTATTTTCAGAAAATACGGAGGGGAGTCAGGCAGGAAGTAAACGATAAGATGTTGCCTAAAGAGAGAGAAGAACAGTGGGTTAGACAAAGGAGTTGATAATGATCTGGCTGGGAGGGCGAATAGTTGTCAATGGGGACTGTCAGGGGTAGTGTATAATGGCAGGTTATGTGATAACAAGGCCCGATGTGTGGGCTAGGGGGCTGAGACATTGGAGAGCTTAGGTCCTAAAATTATTGAATTTGATATTGAGTCCAGAGGGCTGCAGGGGCTCAAAGCAGCGAATGAGATGTTATTCTCCCAGTTTGCGTTGAGCTTCGCTGGAACACTGCTGCAAGCCAGAGACAACAATGTTGGCCTGGGAACAGGGAGGTGCATTAAAGCGGCAGGCAACAGGTAACTCAGGGACTGTTTTGTGAGCAGAACGTAGATGTTCTGCAAAGTGGTCACCCAGTCTGCGCTTCATTCCCCCAATGTAGAGGAGACCACACTCAGACCGGGGCGGGGGTCGGGGTGGGGGTGGTTTGTTGGGGTGAAGGAAGTGTGGACCAGGGTGCCCCGGAGGGAATGGTACCTGCTGAAAGTGGGAAAGAGAGGGGAGGGGAATCTGTGTCTGGTGGTGGTATCTCACTGGAAGTGGCGGAAATGCCATCTGATGATCTTCTGGATGTGAATGCTGGTGGGATGGTAGGTAAGGACAGGGGGAACCCTATCGCTGTTGCAGGAGGGAAAAGAAGGGGTGAGGGCAGAAGTGCAGTAGGTGGGTTGGAACTGGTTGAGGACCCTGTCAAAATGGTGGTAGGAAATCCTCGGTTGAGGAAGAAGATAGACATTTTGGAGGCTCTCCTGTCAAAGTTGGCCTTATCTCAACATATGCGATGGAGATGAAGGAACTGAGAGAATGAGATGGAGTCATTACAGGAAGCAGGGTGTGAGGATGTATAGTCCAGGTAGCTGTGGGAGTCGGTAGGTTTATAGTGGATATTTGTGTCCAATTTATCACCAGAAATAGAAGCAGAAATGCCAAGGAAGGGAAGGGAGGAGTCAGAGATAGACCAGGTGAAAGTGAGGGCAGGCTGGAAATTGGAAGTGACATGAATGAACTTTTCCAATTCTGGGTGAGAGAGGGAAGCAGTACCGATGATATCAGTGATATTTTGGAGAAAGAGTTGTGTGTGGGAGCCGGCATAGGACTGGAACAAGAAATGTACCATGTACCCCATGAAGAGACAGGCATAACTGGGCCCATGCAGGTACCCACGACAACCCCTCTGACCTGAAGAAAATGAGAGGAGTTAAAAGAGAAGATGTTGAGGGTGAGGACGAGCTTGGCCAAGCGGAGGTGGGTGGTGGTGGGTGGGGATGGTTCAGGTCTTTCATCCAGGAAGAAGCGGAGAGCCCTAAGACCCTCCTGGTGGGGAATGGACATGTAAAGGGATGGCATATCCATGGTAAAGAGGAAGCGGCTGGAGCCAGTAAACTGGAAGTTTTGGAAATGGCGCAAAGCGTCGGAGGGATAATGGGTGGGCATGGGTAGGGACTGGGCCAGGGGACAGAAAACTGATTCAAGGTAGGAAGAGATAAGTCCGTGGGGCAGGAGCAGGCTGAAACAATGGGCCTGCCCAGACAGGCCTGGTTGTGGATTTTTGGAAGGAGGTAGTAATGAGCTCTGCGGGACTGGGGGGCTTGGAAGCAGCGTGGAGTGGATCACCTGATGAAATGAGATCAGTTACCGCAGTTGATACAAAGGTGTGAGGTCCCATGTTGGGATCATGGTCCAGGGGGAGGTAGGAGGAGCTATTGAGAGCTGGCACTCAGTCTCTGCAATGTAGAGGTCAGCACACCAGACTACAACAGCACCACCCTCACCGACAGGCTCAATAACAAAGTCAGGGTTAGATCTAAGCTCACACAGTGCAGTCAATTCGGAGGGAGATAGGTTGGTTCTGGTGAGGAGAGGACAGAGAAATGGAGGTGACTAATATCATATTGACAGTTCTCAATGAACAGATCGAGTGCAGGTAAAAGGCCAGAGGGAGGGGTCCAGATGGAGGGACAGTGTTAGAACTGGGCGAAGGGGTCTGTGGGACGGGGAGTGGACTCTTGTCCAAAGAAATGAGCACGGAGGCGAAGATGGCAGAAGAAGAGTTTGGCTTCATGTCGTGCCTGAAATTCATCAAGGTGGGGACGCAGAGAGATAAAGCTGAGGCCTTTGCTGAGTGCAGAACATTCAGCATCAGAGAGGGGAGGGTGAGGACGGATAGTGAATACCCGACAGGAGGTGGGGGGGTTGGGGGAGGGGATGGAGTCAGAGGGAAGGGGAGGGGAGGAAGGTTCCAGAACGCCATAGGCATCTTTGAGTTGGCACATCTTGTGGGCCTTAATCCCTGAAAGGAAAAGAAAATGTTTCTTGTTAGCATGATAAATGAGCTGGAAGATGAAGTGGAACTGCGGAGTGGTGCAGCCCTGAACCAGAGGGTTACGATGCTGTCGGAGAGAGAGGGTGAGAGTATGTATGTGACGCCGCATGGCACTGAGTGTGGAGCTCAGGATGCGGCGAGAGCAGTTGTCCGTGGAATGTTGAACATCACAGAGATAGCTGTGATCCTGGCAGGATTCAAAACACAAGGGATGAAATTTCAGTTGGAATCCACGTGGGGTGTGTCTGAGCCGGAGGCAGCTGCTGAAGAATGTGATATAGCTGTGGAAATAGGTTTTAGCAAATACCTGATCAAACACCAGGAAGTAACAGTGAGATTAATGTCGGTGGGCAAGAAGAAAGATTGGAACGGAAATCCCATCGGAGAGAGGAACAGAACTTCTTCGAGGTGGGCGTGCCTGGAACAGATACGGTAGTGAGCTAAATACTAAATAAAAACCGAAAGAACTGCGGATGCTGTAAATCAGGAACAAAAATAGAATTTGCTGGAACACTACCTGAATTTTCAATGACAGCATCACAGCAACTTTCAACCTTGAACTGGATTCCCAGTGTGGAACTTTTTTGCAAAGGAGGGGCCCAGAATCGTCGATAGAAATTTGATGACTTAGATCAATCTTGGTCTCAAAGTGTGCTGAATTTCCTGACATAACTGTGGCATCCCTGAACTACCTTTCCTTGTGATGGCACTGCTCCCTCACAGCGCCAGGGACCCGTGTTCAATTCCACCCTTAGACGACTGTCTGTGTGGAGTTTGCACATTCTCCCTGTGTCTGCACGGGTTTCCTCCAGGTGCTCCAGTTTCCTCCTAAGGCCCAAAGATGTGCAGGTTCGGTGGAATGGCCATACTATAGTGTCCAGGGACATGTGTGTCATCAAGGGGAGATGTAGGGTTACCGGGATAGGGTAGGGAAATGGGTCTGGATGGGATGCTGTTCAGAGAATTGGTGTGGACGCGATGGGCTAAATGGCCTGCTTCCACACTGTAGAAATTCTGTGATAGCTTTCCTCTACCCTAGGCTAGCAGAGGAATAACCTGCCTTAGGAATTGTTGGGCACACCCATTCCTATCAGACTATCTGCACGCATACGGCGGGGGAGAAACCCACCAATCCTTCGGGTGGAGGGCATGGGTGCTGGATGCTTCCAGCTGAATCATCCTGTGATGGGCAGGATGTGGAGGAAAAGGATTGGAGCAAAATGCATTCCATGGCAGTAGCTGAGCTACCAGTCAAGATTTCAGTTTCCTAACACATGGCGTATGTTGCATTGGGTCCACTCGTGCAGGATAACTTCATGCAGCGAATCCCTTGTTGCTTCATGGATAGAAACATCTCATTATGCTTGTTTATTGTGCCAGTTACACCAGATGGCTGCAGGTTATACACTTGCTTCTTAATCTGCAACTAATTAGCGTTTTAATTGCAAAACATACTGTTGCACTGTAGACCACCCTGGGAGTTTGAAACGAGTTCTGTGCAAATTGTATGGATCAGTAGCGGTGCAGCAAGGACTCCCTCCTGAATAATCTTGGAGCGTTTTGCTATTTTCATCTTGCCGAGAGTGGTCGGAAGGACGTGAGGTTAGGATAAGGTGCTCAAATTAATAACCCTCCTTCCCCCTACTCTTCTGGCTCTGGAGAAGACTAAGTGTCTCGTTGCTCATTCACCAGGTACTGCCAGCCTGGAATTACAGTAAAGCAACTGAATAAATAGGGACAGCGATAGGAATTCAGGGGAAAAACAAAAGCTACGGTGCCAGAAAGTGCTGAGACTGCGGAAGTTTAGACCACACATTGAGGCAAATAACACAGATGCCATCAAAGAGAGCCGTGATAAGTGTATGAGGAGAAAGCAATAGCATATGTAGGTGGGGTTCAATGTGGTATCTGGTAAGAGGCTCATGTGCGTTATTGTTAGCATAAACCGGTGGGCTGAATGGCCTACTTGTACAGATTCTTAATTTAAAACAAAAGCAGAGTACCAGTGGTTGCTGAAAACCTGAACTGAAAATGAAAATGAAAAGGCTGGAAAAAGTCGGCAGGTCAAGGAATGAAGAGTTAACATTTCAGACCAATGACATTTTAGTTATTTTAGCATTTCACGACGATTCATAGCACACTTTTGGAGAATTGAGTCAACTCAGTGTGGAGCTGGTGGGACACAGCAGGTCAGGCATCATTAGGACCCTGATGAAAGGTGTAAATCTGAAAGGTCGACTTTTCTGCTGCACTGATGCTGCCTGACCTGCTGTGTTCCTCTAGCTCCACACCGTGTTGACTCTGACACCAGCATCTCCAGTTCTTGCTATCCCCTTGAAATACTGAGTGCAGTTTTAGTCTCCTTAGTTGCAGAAGAATGTTCTGGTGATGGAGGGATTACAGTGAAGGCTTATCAGATTGATTCCTGGATTGGTTAGGACTATATTCACTGGAGTGTAGAAGTATGGTTGTTGGGGGCGGGGTGGAGATCTCTCAGAAACCTATAAAATTCTTAACAGGATTAGACAGAAAAAGTGCAGGAAGGATGTTCCCCTTGACCAGAACCAGGGGTCACAGTTTGAGAATACAAGGTGAGTCATTTAGGACTAAGGTGAGAAATTGCTTCACTCAGAGTGCGGTGAGCCTGTGGAATTCTCTACCACAGAAAGCTGTTGAGGTGAAAACGTTGAATGTTTTCAAGAGGAAGGCAGATCTAGTTCTTGGGGCTGAAGGGATCAAAACGTATGGGGAGAAAGAGGAAACAGGGGACTGAGTTGAATGATCAGCCATGACTGTATTGAATGGTGGAACAGGCTGGAAGGGCTGAATGGCCTATCCCTGCTCCTAATTTCTTTGTTTATAGGCTACCCTGAAATGCCTTCACTTCTCACTCCTACCTTTGGAGATGAAGTGACAGTTCTGTGGTAAAACGCGACATCTGTTGTTTCATGGCTGAATGACAGCCTATTGGCCAGGTCTTTGGCAGAGCAAAAATCTCTGTGGGTTTCTTCTAAGTATGCGATCTGTAATACTGGAGAAACAGCGAGTCAGTCTGAAAGATTTTCCACCTGAAAGGTGGTGCCTCTGATAGTGTAACATTCCCTGGATGCTGTGTCAAACTGTTGGCCTGGATTATGTCCTCAAACCTTAAGCAGGAGATTGAGCTCAGGAGTTTTTGCTTTAGAAATGACAGTTTTACCTTTCAATGCCCATATTTGCTTATCCAGCCAGTTTTCTTTTTAATCTTGTATAAATTTCCCCAGTGGGCAGAATGAGCTCTCTGCAAATTGTACGTTTCTGGGCATCTTACTCTGTAATTGATTTTAGCCCCTTATGGACGTTACGTCATTTTGTGACAAGTGGATAAGGCTCAGGGATTACAGAGAAATTAAAGCTCAGATGTAAGTTGTTGGGTCCAGTCAGTCCATGTCAATGCTTATCCTTCATGACAGCAGCCGTCCTTATCTCAAATATCTCTTCTCCTGTTTCCCACATTCCCATTTTTCTCCTTCCTCCAAACAACATTTGAGCATCCAAATTAGGGGCAGGAGTTGGTCACTTGGCCCATTTAGCCTGCTCCACCATTCAATAATATCATAGCTGATCTAATTACCCCACCTTCCCACCTACCTCCGATGTTCCTCCACCTTCTTGTCTATTAAGAATCTCTGTATCTCTGCTTTAAAAATATTCAATGATTCTGCTTTCACCATCTTTTGAGGAAGAGATTCCTTAGATCTTTCATGTTTCAATCAAGTTGCCTCTTAACCTTCTAAACTTTCATGGATACAAGCCTAGCCTGCCCGACCTTTCCTCATAAGATAACCTGCCCATAACAGGTATTAATTCATTACATCTTCTCTGACCAATGCATTAATACTATTTTCTTAAATGATGACAGTAGTATTGCAGACAATACTCTAGACGCAGTGTCACCAACAGTGGCCTATATAATTGAAAGGTAATCTCCCTACATTTGTACTTAATTCCCCTCACAATAAATGATGACATTCTATTTGCTTTCCTCATTACCTGCATGCGAACCTTTTGCATTTAATGCCCTGGGACATCTAGATCCCACTGCATGTGATCTCTGCAACATTTGCTGTTGTGATAATGTGGTTTTAAAAAAATTCTTTCTGAGAAATAGACAATATTTTTCACATTTTCTCCTGTTTGCCATGTGCTAGATCTTTTCCCACCCACTTGACCTACCGACATAAAGATATGTTCTCTTCACAATTTACTTTTTTATCTACGTTTATGTCATTAACAAATACAGCAACCACATCTGTGCCCCTTCATCCAGTTAATTCCTGTTTATTGTAAAAAGTTGAGATCTCAGTATTGATTCCTGTAGCACACCACTTGTTACATCTTGCTAAACAGAACATGACCCATTTATGTCTATTCTTTGTTTCTTGTTTACCAGCCAATCTTCTATCCTTGTGAATATATTGCCCCAACACCAAATGAGCTTTCATGTTCGAAAGTAACATTCAATATGGCACCTTCTCAAATATTTTAAGGAAACCCAAGTATAGTATATCTGACAGTTCTCCTCCATCCACAGCCCAACTTACTTCCACAAAGAACTCCAGTAAATGAGTTAAATTTAATGTCCCTTTCACGAAACCACATTGAATCTGTTTGATTACATTGAACTCTCCAAGAGTCCTGCAAAAACATCTGTAATAATAAATTCTAACATCGTCTTTATTGCCAGATGTTAAACTAATTGGGAGGCTTTCTCTCTGTCTTTCTGAATAAAGGAGATTCATCACTTTTTTTGAGCTAATGGAACATTCCTTGAATCTAGAGTATGTTAGAAAGTTAAAATCAATGCCTTTGACTATATCAATAATCTAGGCCTGAAACATCGGCTTTCCTGCTCCTCTGATGCTGCTTGGCCTGCTGTGTTCATCCAGCTCTACACCTTGTTATCTGCAGTATTAGAGTGTTGAACTCCATTGCAAATGCCATGCTAATGTGGTGAGGCCAATGTCTGTGGATGAGTGTGTCACTACCCATGGAGCATACCACAAAATGTTGGGAACTGCCTACTAAGATATAAAGGTGCAGAAGAGCAAACAGTGAGCTGGAGACACCAGGTGGCGTCTTTGAGTTTCAATTCAGGAATTGTCACTATTTAGTTTATCACTGGTTCATGGGAGATCAGGAAATTACACATGAATGAGGCAAGAATCAGTAATAATGAGGTGTTAATGAATGCAACCGGGCTTCACACCTTTCACTTGTGAGACTCTCATTTCATTGAATGTTTGTTTTCCTCAAAATCAAGATTCTCATTTTTCCAACTGATTTACCATTGTTTACATCATTCAGGGACTGGGAAAATTAAACCCAGAGTAACCTCTTATAATCCAGACCAGAAACGTCAGCTTTCCTGCTCCACTGATGCTGCTTGGCCTGCTGTGTTCATTCAGCTCTATACCTTATTATCTCAGATTCTCCAGCATCTGCAGTTCCTACTCTCTCCATATCAATAATCACTTCCATTTAAGACCCCGGGACGAAGCTTATCAGAACCTAGAGAATTGTCAGCCTGCAGCTCCAGCAATTTACTCAGTACCCCTTTGCTGGTCATTGTAATTTTCTTCAGCTCCTCTCTCCCTTCCATTTGTTGAGTTACAGCTATTTCTGGCTTAGTGGTTAGCACTGCTGCCTCACAGCGCCAGGGACGCACGTTTGACTCCACCCTTCGGTGACTGTGTGGAGTTTGCACGTTCTCCCTGCGTCTGTGCGGGTTTCCTCCGTGTGCTCCAGTTTCCTCCCACAGTCCAAAGATGCGCAGGCTAGGTAGATTGGCCGTGCTAAGTTGCCCCATAGTGTTCAGGGATGTGTAGATTAGGTGAGTTATAGTGGGAATGGGTCTGGGTGAGATGCTCTAAGGGTCAGTGTGGACTTGTTGGGCTGAAGGGCCTATTTCCACACTGTAGAGATTTGATGTTCCTTGTGTCTTATATAGTGAATATTATGCCAATACCTGTTCAATTTATCTGCTGTCTCCTTATGTTCCATTTTTAATGCCCAGACTCATTTTCTCTAGGATGATTGCTAACTTTGATTACTGTTTTCTTTTCAAAATGTCAATATGAACCAATGCTATTTTAAAAAAAATATTTCTGGCTAACCTTCTGTTTTTCGCATTAAGTTAATTTTTTAGTCATTCTTTGCTGTTGTTTTATATTCTGTTCACTATTTTACCCTGCCATCTGTCTTTGTGCAATGATAGCTTTTTTCTTTAAGTTTGATACTATCTTTAACATTTGTAGTTAATGACAGATAGTGGGTTCGCCCCTTTGAAATTTTCTTTGACATTGGAATGTATCAATTCTGTGTATTCTGAAATATTACCTTAAATGCCTGCCGCTGAATCTCTATAGACCTATCTTTTAACGTATTTTGCATTTCACTTTAGCTAGTTCTGTTTTCATGATTGCCTTTATTTAAGCTTAAAACATTAGCCACTCTTGTTCAATCTGAGTGTAAAATTCAATCATATTATGTTGGCAAAAATTAATTAATCTTTTTTGTTGCCTAATACCAGGTCTTGTACATCCTGCCCTAACCTCCTAACCATGTTCTTTTACGAAACTGCTGCAAAAATACTCTATGAACTACTCATATATGCTGTCCTTGACCATTTGTTTCCACTTTGAATTAAAGCCCCATGTGTTTAGTATCTTTCTGACAACGTTCCCTATTTCTTCCTTTGTTCCATTCTGTTGTGTGGTTACAATTAGAAAGACAGTTCACAGCTCCCACAGGAGACTTCTTGCCTTCATAGAATAGCATCATAGAATTTTTACAATGCAGAAGCAGGCATTTGACCCATTATGTTTATACTGACTCTCTAACCAACATTATGATCTAGTTCCATTCTCCTGCCCTGTCCCCATACCCTTGCACATTGTCTCAATTTTGAATGCCTTGATTGAACTTGTCTCCACTGCACTCCCAGACTGAGAATTCCATATACTGAGTATAAAAGTTTTTTTGCTGACATCTGCTACATTTGTAACTCCGGTTTAATTAGAGTTCACAAGGGGGAGCCAGTCGATGTGGTGTATTTGGACTTTCAGAAAACGTTTGACAAAGTCCTGCATAACAGATTAATATGCAAGGTTAAAGTGCATGGGATTAGGGGAACTGTATTGAGATGGATAGAAAACTGGTTGACGGAGAGGAAACAAGGAGTAGGAATTAATTTTCTGAAGAAGACTCCCGACCTGAAACATCAGCTTTCCTGCTCCTCTGATGCTGCCAGGCCTGTTGTGTTCCTCCAGCTGCACACTGTGTTATCTCTGACTCCAACATCTGCAGTTCTTACTGTCTTTGTCGGAATTAATGGGCCCTTTTCAAATTGTCAGGCAATGACTCGTGGGGTGCCATAGGGATTAGTGCTGGGATACCAGCTATTCACGATATATATGAATGATTTAGATGAGAGAAGAAAATGTAACGTATCAAAGTTTGCAGATGATACCAAGTTGTGTGGGAAAGTGAACTGTGATGAGGATGCTGAGATTCTTTAGCATGATCTGGACAGGTTGGGTGAGTGAGCAAAACAATAGCAGATGCAATATAATTTGGATAAATGTGAGGTTATTTACTTTGGAAGCAAAAACAAGAAGGCAAATTACTACCTGACTGGCTGTAAATTGGGAGAGGGGAGTGTGCAGTGGGACCTGGGTGTCCTTGTGCACCAGTTGCTGAAGGTAAGCATGCAGGTGCAGCAGGTGGTAAAGAAGGCACATGGTATGTTGGCCTTCATTGTGAGACGTTTCCAGTACAGGAGCAGGGATGTGTTGGTGCAGTTATACAGGGTCTTGGTGAGACCACACCCACAATATTGTGTGCAGTTTAGGTCGCGTTTTCTGAGGAAGAATTCTCTTGTTCTCGAGGGAGTGCAGCGAAGGTTTTCCAGGCTGTTTCCAGAACTGGTGGGACTAAAGTATGAGGAGAGATTGACTAGGGTTCGGGGTAGACCATTTAAAGGAGATGAGGAGACAATTTTTCACCCAAAGAGTGGTGAGCCTGTGGAATTCATTACCACAGGAAGTAGTTGATGTCCAAACAATGAATGTATTCAAGAGGCAGCTAGATATAGCACCTGGGGGAGAATGGGATCAAGGTTATGGGGAGAAAGCAGGGTTAGGCCATTGAGTTGGATGATCAGCCATGATTGTGATGAATAGCAGAGCAGGCTCAAAGGGCCAAATGGCCTCCTCCTGCTTCTATCTTCTGTGTTGTTGTGAGCCCTCTTGTTTTCCATCCATTTATTTTGTGAAAAGTTTCTACTTATGTACTCTATCCACAGAGATAGTAGGAACTGCAGATGCCGGTGAATCTGAGATAACCAGGTGAAGAGCTGGATGAACACAGCAGGCCAAGCAGCATCAGAGGAGCAGGAAAGTTGATGTTTGGGGCCTATTTCTGAAGAAGGTTCTAGGCCTGAAACGTCAGCCTTCCTGCTCCTCTGATGCTGCATGGCCTGCTGTGTTCATCCAGCTCTACTCTATCCACATCCCACTGTGACATCTGTTCCTCATTTTTCTTACATTTTCAAAGCCCCCACACTCTCCACGCTCCCTCTCACACTCTCCACGTCTTCCACATGTCCCCTTCCCCAGCCTCTCCATTGGAATTATCTTTTATATAGCTTGTTTTCTTAGCACTTAGTAGAGAGGAGCCATTTCGTCCTTTCACATCTTAATTTATGCCCACTTTACATGTGTTCTTTGTCTCTCACCATTATTATGAACGCTCTTGTCTGTTGCTTTGGGTCTCCACACTATCTGTTCCTGCCATTAGTCCACAGCCTCTGTCAAAGTATAAAACAAATTTCCAATCCATTTCAGTTCTAAAGAAGATTCAAACTAGACTCAAAAATTGTCAATTCTTTCTGTCTCCACAGATGCAGTCAAGCCTGCTGAGTTTCTCCGGTATTCCCTGTCTTAAGTTAACACTGAGCATTACATTTAGCATTGGGCAGTATGCTGATATTTTATAGGCATGAGTAAGGGAAGAGCTCTGGATCTTCCAGGAGATAGACTTATCACCCAACTCTCCTCCATCGTTTTAACAGGGCTGTCTGCCACTCCAATGTAACTTGTACCTGATTGCTATCTTGCAATAAACTAAATCTTGTTTAAGACAAGAGCATCTTCCTGTTTAACTAGTAGTTTTCTTCAATCATAGAGGACAGGTCAATCGAATCAGTCAGATCCCAATCTAAAGGAAGGATGGTGGTTACAAACCTTCCTGATATATCTTTCTCCATTGTACAACAGACATCGCTATGTAACCAGTTACGTCTTCATCAGAGATAATAGGAACTGCAGATGCTGGGGAATCCGAGATAACAAGGTGGAGAGCTGGATAAACACAGCAGACCGAGCAGCATCAGAGGAGCAGGAAGGCTGACGTTTCGGGCTGAGACCCTTCATCAGAAATCTGATTTCTGATGATCCCATCACTTCTGATGAAGGGTCTAGGCCCGAAATGTCAGCTTTCCTGCTCCTAAGACACTGCCTGGCCTGCTGTGTTCATCCAGCTCCACAAGTCTTCATCTTATCTGCTCAGTTAAAGCAAGCCTGATTTTGAGTTCTTGTTTCTTTGCCTGTCTTCCCTCTAGGCTGCAGGCTAATGAACCCATATTGCAGCTTCATTGTTAGAGAGGCCCTACCATGCAGAAAGAGGCTATTCAGCCCTTCGGGTCCACACGGATCCTCCAAAGAGCATCCCCATCCAGAACTAGCCCCCTACTTATACCTAGCCTGTACCTCCCCAGATACTAAGGACAATTTAGTCATGGCTAATCCACCTGGCATGCACATCTTTGGACTGTGGGAGGAAACCCACGCAGGCGCAAGAAGAACGTGCACACTCCACACATACAGTCCCCCGTAGCTGGAAACAAACCTGGGTCCCTGGCGCTGTGAGGCAGCAGTGCTAACCACAGAGCCACTGTGCTACTCTACCTTAAACCCTTCTGTTTCTGTGGAATTCAAAGTCCAATGAAGACCATATTGTTGATTTGTCTTAAAAACCCATGTGGTTCACTCAAGCCCTTTAGGGAAGGAAACTGCCGTCCTTGCCTGCCTGGCCCACATGTGACTCAAAGCCACAGTAATGCGGTTGAATTTTAACTGCCCCATGGGCAATTGGGGATGGGCAGTAAATGCCAGTGGTGCCCTCATCCATGAATGAATGTAAAAAAAGAGTGCCCGATGTTGCACTGAGTACTCCAACCTTGGATATTCTATCAATTCACACAACATGGTTAGCAGTAAAAGTCATGTCTGCAGGAAAGAATATACTGAGTGTCATTCCGTTTCTTTTTATGTACCTATTGTAGAGCCAGCTGTTTATGCACCTGACGAACTACTCTGTGAACAAGCACAATGAAAACTTTGAGCGGGATGAGCAAGCAGACAGAGGCAGCAAGCGATCAATCAGGTGGTTCACCGAATTCCTTCGCACCAACGATTACGATGTGGCCAAATTCTGGAATGATGTCTCTGTATGTATCAGCATTGCTTAATTTTTAAAGAAAGAAAGAGAAAGATTTGCATTTCTCGAAGACCTTGCACACTGTCAGGATGACCCCCTTGTGCTTTAGCGATACTGAAGAACCTTATGAATTTCCGTCGCTGTCTTAAGGTGGAGGCATATTAGCCTCTAGATTAGCACGTAGCAGGCTCCCTTATGGAGTAGTGTGGTAATGGCCAGCGCATTCAGCATTTGTGATGCTGACTGTGGGATTCATATTTTCCTGGACACGGTGTGGGGGTTGGGGCGTGGTCAGGGTGGTAACTTGTCTACTCTGCATCAAAATAATGCTGTGAGAACGAGGACTGTCTTATGGGGAGAGGTTGAGCAGGTTGGGCCTGTACTTATTGGAGTTCAGAAAAATGACAAGGTGACTTATTGAAACATGCATATACTTAGCGGACTTGACAGGGTGGACATGGAGAGGTTGTCTCCCCTTGTGGGACACTCTAGGCTTGGAGGGAATAATTTATTTAAGACAGATGTGAGGATGAATTTCTTCTCTGAGATGGTAGTGACTCTGTGGAATTCTTCACACAGAGGGCTGTCATGTCTGGATCATTAAGTGTAATTCAGGCTGAGATGGGGAGATTTTTAATCAGTAAGGGAATTAAGGATTGATTCTGCTTCTGCTCCTATGTCTTATTGTCTTATGATTTAGAATCTTGCTTGAAAGATGGTTGCTCTGTACAGCCCTCCCTCAGTACTGTATTGGTCTAACAGTGTAGAATTTTATGTCCGAGTCTCTGGAATGGGACCTGATGCTGCAATCTCGAACATAGAACATTACAGCACAGTACAGGCCCTTCAGCCCTCGATGTTGTGCCGACCTGTCATACCGAACTCAAGCCCATCTAACCTACACTATTCCATGTACGTCCATATGCTTGTCCAATGACGACTTAAATGTACCTAAAGTTGGCGAATCTACTACCGTTGCAGGCAAAGCGTTCCATTCCCTTACTACTCTGAGTAAAGAAACTACCTCTGACATCTTTACTATATCTTTCACCCCTCAATTTAAAGCTGTGCCGCCTCGTGCTCGCCGTCACCATCCTAGGAAAAAGGCTTTCCCTATCCACCCTATCTAACCCTCTGATTATTTTATATGTTTCAATTAAGTCACCTCTCAACCTTCTTCTCTCTAATGAAAACAGCCTCAAGTCCCTCAGCCTTTCCTCGTGAGACCTTCCCTCGATACCAGGCAACATCCTAGTAAATCTCCTCTGCACCCTTTCCAAAGTTTCCACATCCTTCGTATAATGCGGTGACCAGAACTGTACACAATACTCCAAGTGCGGCCGCACCAGAGTTTTGTACAGCTTCACCATAACTTCTTGGTTCCAGAACTCGATCCCTCTATTAATAAAAGCTAAAACACTGTATGCCTTCTTAACAGCCCTGTCAACCTGGGTGGCAACTTTCAAGGATCTGTGTACATGAACACCGAGATCTCTCTGCTCATCTACACTACTAAGAATCTTACCATTAGCCCAGTACTTTGCCTTCCGGTTACTCCTACCAAAGTGCATCACCTCACACTTGTCTGCATTAAACTCCATTTGCCACCTCTCAGCCCAGCTGTGCAGCTTATCTATGTCTCTCTGCAACCTCTAACACAAAAGCAAGAATAGTCTGTTCTGTACTTCCCTCTACCGTGAAAATTGTTTCAATGGGAATTGTTCAAAGAACTGCTCCTTCTATATCCTACTGATTTAATCCCTTCCTTCTCCCAGACATTGATGGCTCATGAGGTTATTGGTTTTGTGATTGCTACAGGTCACTAACAACATGCTCACATGCCTCTGTCAAGTGTACATTAGAAAGGCAAATGGAATTTTGGCCGACATTATATAGGGATGGTGCAAAATTGTAGAAACGACTACAGTAGGGGAAGTCAGAAAAGGACCACCACTGTTCCCCATGTGGCTGAACTTGTTCTCTGACTGAGCAGTTCCTCCCTTAACTCATTTCAGCTCTGCCAAGTCAAAGGAGTGGCTGTGGGGACCTGCATAGGTCCTAGTTATGCCTGTCTTTTTATGGGGTATGTGTAAACTGTCCACTGCCTTCCACTACAAAGCCATTGAAATGCTGCTTCACCTGGAAAGACCGTTTAGGGCCTTGGATGGTGAGCAGGGAGGAGGTGAAGGGGCAGGTGTTGCACTTTCTGCAGTTACATGGGAATGAGCCGTGGTGGTGGGGGTGTGGTGTTGGTGGCCGATGAATGGACTGGGATGTCCCAGAGGGAATGGTCTCTGTGAAATGCAGACTGGGGAGTGAGGAGAAAATGAGTTTGGTGATAGTGTTCTGCTGGAGCTGTCTGAAATGGTGGAGAATAATCCTTTAAATGTGAAGGCTGGTGGGATGAAAAGTGAGGACGAAGGGAACCCAATCACACCGCTTTGAGTGATGGGAAGGGGCAAGGGTGGAGGCAGGGGTAATAGATCGGATGTGGTTGAGGGCCCTGTCAACCACAGTGGGCAGGAAACCATGGTTATGGAAGCAGGAAGCCATGCCAGCAGCACTGTGCTGGAAGGTGGCATCATCCAAACAGAAACAATATAGGTGACAGAACTGGGAGAATGGGATGGGAGCCCTTGGGTGATGAACAGCTGTAGTGAAGGTAGCTTGAAGGTTGCTGCTATATTCAAATCCTCTTATGATAAAGGCTAACACAACATTCACCTGACAAATTGCTTGTTGCACTTATATGTTCCCTTTCAGTGATTTATGAACAAAGACACCCAGGTTCCTTTAGACATCAATGCTGCCCAACTTCTTACCATTTAAGAAATACTCAGCACCTCCTTTCATCCAGGATTTGCAGTCTTTGAATTAGTTTTGAAGTTGTGGTGAAACACAGTGACCCTCTCAAGTTTAACAACATCCTTCTGATAGAAGAGCAACCAGATTTGTTCGCAGTATTCTAAAACCGGCCTCAGTAATACTGTGCACAGCTGCAACATGATGTCCAAATTCTTATACTCAATGCAATTACCGATTAAAGGCAAGCATACCCAATGGCTTCTTCTCCACCCTGTCTCTCGGTGACTACACCTTCAATGAACTACGCGCACCTGTACCCCAAGTTCTATTTGTTCGGCAACACTCCCCAGGACCTTATCACAAAGTGTATAAGTCCTGCCCTTGCCTCAACTATATACAAAGCTTGTGAGAGTATTGGGTGCATCTCTGGCCCCTATGCCTAAGGAAGGATCTACTTGCAGCAGAAGGAGTGCAATAGAGGTCCACAAAATAGATTTGTGGGATGGTGGGTCTGTCCGACGAGAAGGGTTTGCAACGATAGGTCTTGTAATGTCTAGCGTTTGGAAGAACAGCAATCTACTGGAACTTGCAACAAATTTTTTTAGTTCATTGATGGGTGGTCTGTGTGTTGCTGGCTGGGCCAGTATTTATTGCACATCCCTAATTGCCCCAGAGGTCAGTTAAGAGTCAACCCCTTGCTCTGGGTCTGGTTTCACATGTAGCCCCGACCAGGTGACGAAGGCACTTCCCTTGCCTAAAGAGCATTAGTGATCCAGTTTGGATTTTCCAACAATCAACATTGGCTTCTTGGGTATCATTGTTCAACCTGGATAAATGCGAGGTGATGCATTTTGGAAGGTCGAATTTGAAAGCTGAGTACAGGATTAAGGATAGGATTCTTGGCAGCGTGGAGGAACAGAGGGATCTTGGTGTGCAGATACATAGATCCCTTAAAATGGCCACCCAAGTGGACAGGGTTGTTAAGAAAGCATATGGTGTTTTGGCTTTCATTAACAGGGTGATTGAGTTTAAGAGTCGTGAGATCTTGTTGCAGCTCTATAAAACTTTGGTTAGACCGCACTTGGAATACTGCGTCCAGTTCTGGGCGCCCTATTATAGGAAAGATGTGGATGCTTTGGAGAGGGTTCAGAGGAGGTTTACCAGGATGCTGCCTGGACTGGAGGGCTTATCTTATGAAGAGAGGTTGACTGAGCTCGGTCTCTTTTCATTGGAGAAAAGGAGGAGGAGAGGGGACCTAATTGAGGTATACAAGATAATGAGAGGCATAGATAGAGTTGATAGCCAGAGACTATTTCCCAGGGCAGAAATGGCTAGCACGAGGGGTCATAGTTTTAAGCTGGTTGGTGGAAAGTATAGAGGGGATGTCAGAGGCAGGTTCTTTACGCAGAGAGTTGTGAGAGCATGGAATGCGTTGCCAGCAGCAGTTGTGGAAGCAAGGTCATTGGGGTCATTTAAGAGACTGCTGGACATGTATATGGTCACAGAAATTTGAGGGTGCATACATGAGGATCAATGGTCGGCACAACATTGTGGGCTGAAGGGTCTGTTCTGTGCTGTACTGTTCTATGTTCTATGTTCTATGTTCTATTAGACTATTAATTCTAGATTGTGAAGGTCTCAATGCGGAAAAGGATGCTCCCTCCAGCTGGGGTAGCAGGGTGAGGGAGGGGGGTGTTCTGAAACCAGAGGGTGTAATCTCAAAATAAGGGCAAGCCATTTAATGCTCAGAGGAATTTTTTCACTCTGTGTGCGATGACTCTCTCTCAGAGGGCTTTGGAAATCTGCCCTTTATGTAAATTCAAGATCGAGTCTTGTAGATTTCTGTTACTAATAACAACAAGGGATATGAGGATAGTGGGGAAATATGATGCATAGATAGATCATTGGCCGTGATTTGGAATGTTGGATCAGGTTCAAGGGGCTGAATGGCCCACCTTTTGCTCTGATGTGCTGAAATTGCTTTATAAATGCGATTTCTTTCTTTAATGTAGTATTTCTGTCTGTCACAGGACCTTGTGGTGAAGACGTTGATTGTGGCAGAGCCTCATGTTCTACATGCCTACCGAATGTGCCGACCAGGCCAACACCCTGGCAGCAACAGCGTCTGTTTCGAAGTTCTTGGTTTTGACATCATTTTGGACAGGAAGCTGAAGCCCTGGCTCCTGGAGGTGAGTGCTCCTTACGTCAGTGACCACAATGTGTGGCTCAACTTCAGTTTCCACTCAGCTCTCCCAGATGGCACTAATCCTAACTCTAACACTAACTCTAGCTGAATACTTTGAGGATGTGACAAAACACGTTGATGAAGGTAGAGCAATGGATGTGGTGTATATGGATTTTAGTAAGGCATTTGATAAGGTTCCCCATGGTAGGCTCATTCAGAAAGTAAGGAGACATGGGATTCGGGGAAACCTGGCTGTCTGGATACAAAACTAGCTGTCCAATAGAAGACAGAGGGTGGTAGTAGATGGAAAGTTTTCAGCGTGGTGCTTGGTAACCAGTGGTGTTTTGCATGGGTCTGTCTGGGACCTCTGCTCTTTTTGATCTTTATAAATGACTTGGATGAGAAAGTGAGAGTGTGGGTTAGTAAGTTTGCCGATCACACGAAGGTTGGTGGAGTTTTGGGCTGCGTGGAGAGCTGTTGTAGGTTGCAGCAGGACATTGACAGGATGCAGAGCTGGGCAAAGAAGTGGCAGGTGGAATTCAACCCAGAAAAGTATGAAGTGATTCATTTTGGAAGGTGGAATTTGAATGCAAAATACAGGGTTAATGGCAGGATTCTCGGCAATGTGGAGGAACAGAGAGATCTTGTGGTCCACATCCATCGATCCCTCAAAGTTGCTACCCAAGTTGACAAGGTTATTAAGAAGGTGTATGGTGTGTTGGCTCTCATTGGCAGGGGAGTTGAGTTTAAGAGCCGTGAGATTATGCTGCAGCTCTACAAAACTCTGGTTAGACCACACTTGGAATATTTTGTTAGTTCTTGTCACCTCATTATAGGAAAGACGTGGAAGCTTTAGAGAGGGTGCAGAGGAGCTTTACCAGGATCCTGCCCAGACTGGAGGGCAGGTCTTACGAGGAAAAGTTGAAGGAGGTAGAGCTTTTCTCATTGGAGTGAAGAAAGACTTGATAGAGGTTTACAAGATGATGAGAGGCATAGATAGAGTGGATAGTCAGAGACTCCCTCCCAGGGCGGAAATGGCTATTCTGAGGGGGCATAATTTTAAGGTGATTGGAGGAAGGTATGGGGGAGATGTCAGAGGTAGGTTCTTCACACACAGAGTGGTGGGTGTGTGGAATGTGCTGCCAGCAGTGGTAGTGGAGTTAGATACTTTAGAGACTTGTACGTGACTCTTGGATAGGCTCATGGAGGATATTAAAATGTAGGGTATGCAGGGTGGATTAACCTTAGCAGGATAATAGGTTGGCACAACATCGTGGGTTGAAGGGCCCGTACTGTGCTCTACTGTTCAATGTTCTAATTCTAACCCTAACCCTAACCCTAACACTTGGACAGGTAAATGAATAAGACAGGTTTAGAGGGAAATGGGCCAAATGCAGACAAATGGAACTAGTTCAGTTTCAGAAATCTGGTTGGCATGGACTAGTTGAACCACAGGGTCTGTTTCTATGATGTTTGACTCTCCGGCTAACTTAGTTGGAGCCCTGTGGCTTTTGTTGTATTGGCTGCTACCCGGAAGGGCAGAGGGACGAGTTGAACATTTTTAATGAAAGCACAGGAAATCAGGTGCGACACTGTCTTGCATCACCGAGTGTATGCAAACGGTTCTTTTCCGATTCGGTTAAATGCAGTTAAGTGAAGGCTCGACAACAGCAATTTTCCTAAATATGAATGTTTTCAAAGTAATAATAAAAGATGAAAAAGAAAGGAACATTTATTCAGTAAATAATAAGTATGGAAAAAAGAGGAAAAAGCAATAAGACTCACGCCCTTTGCCCATCGGGGACCCCTCGATTGACAGTTGGTCTGAAGGCTGAGCTTGTTCCAGGCACCGTTCACAACTCCAGTCCGAGGTGAAATCTAGCAGCTTAGAATGAAACTTGCTCTCTCTTGTACAGAGTAAGTAAGAGCCAGGACAGAAAACAGCAGATACAACAGATAAAACTGCTGGCCATTGCAGAAAACACAACTACAAAAAAATACAGAGATAATGGGAACTGCAGATGCTGGAGATTCCAAGATAATAAAATGTGAGGCTGGATGAACACAGCAGGCCAAGCAGCATCTCAGGAGCACAAAAGCTGACGTTTCGGGCCTAGACCCTCAAGGGTCTAGGCCCGAAACGTCAGCTTTTGTGCTCCTGAGATGCTGCTGGGCCTGCTGTGTTCATCCAGCCTCACATACAAAAAAATACAAGCTGCAGGTGCTATCTTCAGCCCATAAAGGAATGTTCATGGGACTCATTCAAGGTCATACAACTTGTCAAATATCATCCTAAACTTTCCCAGCCTGTTTTCCCATCCTGTACAACCCATTTTCCCAGGCAGCTATAAAATCATTACCTTTTACTGTTCCGGCCCATCCTAGACAGGCATGACGCCCATATCCTCCAAACCTCAACTGGTACTTTCACGGTTATGTTTGACCTAAAAGTACAAGGGATGACTCCGTAGCAATTAACCTGCTCGAGCAGTGGCATTGAGGAGAAATTTGCTGCCTCACACTTGTGATAAATTGTCAAGACCTACAACAATGTGGGTTGGCAAATTATACATCCAGGCTGAACCTGATCTCTCTCTCCTTTGGTGACTAACTTTTTAAAAAATATTTATTCACAGGATGAGGGTGTCACTTGTCAGACAGCATTTATTGCCCATTCCTAATTGCCCAGAGGGCAGTTGAAAGTCAACCACATTGCTGTGGGTCTGGAGTCACATGTGGACCAGACCAGGTAAGGATGGCAGTTTCTTTACCTGCAGGGCATTAGTGAACCAGGTGGATTTTCCCCCAACAATGGATTCATGGTCATCATTAGACTCTTAATTCTGGATACTTATTGAAAATAAATTCTATCATTTGCTGTGCCAAGATTTGAACCCAGGTCCCTCGGATATTATCTGGGCCTATGGGTTAACAGTCCAGCGATAATACCTTTAGGCCATCGCCTTCCCTTAACTCTTCCACCAACTCTTCGGTATGGAATGTGCTGCTTTGAAGTGTAGTAGAGGCAGATTCAGGTGAGGCATTGAAGTTGGCCATAGATAATCATTTCAAGCAAACAACACGTAAGGTCATGAGAAAAAGGCAGGAGAATAGCACTAAGTCATAACACTCATTGGATCGCTGTTGCTTACATGATGGGCTGAATGGCCTCTGCCTGTGCCATATACTTCTGTGATTCTGCAGAAACAGCTCCTCCTTATTTACCTAATAGATTAAATCTCCCCATAACCTTCTCTGTTGTAAAGGGAACACAAACTGTGAGCTGGGCCGTCTCTGACTAGAGGATGGTGAACTGAAAGGTCAAAGAGAGACGGTGGTTTAATCCGAGGGTCACCTCACCTCAGGTGAAGGCAGGGATTGAGAAGATGGGACCTTCATGGTAACTTTAGCTGGTGTTGGCATCACTTTGCTTCAGAGACAAACTGTCCAGCCAACCAAGCTAACTGACCGTCAGAAGTGGGCAAGCCTGGGTTTTGATTTGTGTTCATTTCACAAGCAGATGGGCTCCGCCATTTCACAAGCAGACGGTCCATGCGCCAAGCTGCTGCCTTCAAGTGAGACCGCTGAAAATATAGCATAGTCGGAGAGATAGAAAAGGCTTGTCTGGAGCGGTATTTTAGAACAAACTCTGACTGAAAGGCAAGAGGAAATAAGTGCAAGCTCATGATGCCAGGAAGGAGTTATGATTTTAGGTAACCATTCTGTTGAAGGACACCTCTGCTGTCATTACCCATAGGTATGACTATTCCAGTATGTTTCTGACCAGCTCCTCTACACCTCCATAAACTAGAGCCCATTAAAAACTTTATTGGGAGGCGATAGCCTCATGGTATTATCGTTGGGCTGTTAACGTTCTGCAGACCTGTGTACAAATCCTGCTGCAGCAGATGGTGGAATTTGAATCCAGCAAAAACCTGGAATGATGAGTCTGATGATAACCATGAATCCATTGTTGATTATTGGAGGATAAAACCCATCTGGCTCACTAATGTCCTTAAGGGAAGGAAACTGCTGTCCTTACCTGGTCTGGCCTGCATGTGACTTGAGACCCGCACTTAACTCCCAACTGGGTAATAAATACTGGCCTAGCCAGCGATGCCCTCATCCCACGAATGAATGAAAAAAGGTCCCATTCACCCATCAACACACATTTGGCAAAGTTGTTTAGCAATACCTTGAGTTTAAAATTCTCACCTTTTGTGTTCAAAACCCTCACTGGATTCACACCTCCCTATCCCTATAAGTCCTTCCGCCCTACAAGACATCTAGCTGCATCTCCAATCCTGATTTTAAATGGTCCACTGTCGATGGCCAGTTTTTTAATTAGAACCAAACTCTGAAGTTCACCTTTCTGGACACTTCTGTGTCTCCTCCTTTGAGGCACTCCTAGTATCTCCTGTTTGGCAGTCATTTTAGTGCAGCACCATGGGGCACTTCATTATGCTAAAGGGTTATATAAATGCAAACTGTTGAAGTTTAATCCTGGCATGTAGCTAATTCCCTTCAGGTTATTTTTGAACTTGGAGAAGTGGTTCTGTGTTAATAAGAGATTGTGATCCTTCTGGGAAAACTGAGACCCCCGTACTGATTGGGATTGTTTTACATTGTCTTGTTTTGGGTCTATTAAGCATGTTGTTAGGGATTTGTGTGGACAGGCTGATCCAAACAGCTTGCTGAATTAACCTTTCCGTCACCTTAGATGAAATATTCAAGTATTGTTTTCTCAAAAGGTCTTTGAAACGATGTCTTTCCACCCCCCTAACCAGATTAACCGTGCTCCTAGCTTTGGGACAGACCAGAAGATAGATTTTGAAGTGAAAAAGGGAGTGCTAGTGCATGCACTGAAGCTGCTTAATGTACGGTAAGTTAAAATTAAAATTCAAAATCACAAAGGCACACTAATGAGAAAGCAGCAAAGGCCATTCAGCCCCTCAAGCCTCCTCCATTATTACAGAATATTGTGTGTGACCTGATTATGGCTTTAACTCCATTTCCTCATAACAGCTGATCAAGAACTGAGGAATTAGCGACAGGATTAGGCCACTTGACATCTCAGTCTCATTCTGCCATTCAGTGAAAGGAGTTAGCTGATTTCTGAAACTGTGGCATTGATAATTAAAAAAGATGTTCATCATTATTGGCTTACATTTCAAACAAAGATTCTACTTTCTAATATTTCAGAAGGAGAGGTGGGGGGGTACACACTGCGTGGAAGACACAAAGACAGTAAAGAATATATAGAGGTGACTTCATCATTCTAATTTGATTCATTTTTGTTAAGGAAAGATGAGCTTTGGAAGACAAATAAAAGTGCTGAGAGAAATCAGCAGGCAGTAAGGGATGATAGGTTTTAGCTAAAGACTATCTCTTCTGGGAAGAGAAAGTAGGATTGGAGGCATAATGGATGGAGAGGAATGGGTAAGGTGAGTATTGGCGGAGCCCAAGGAAGGAAGATGAAACATTGAAGCTGGTAGTTTGAAGCATGACAGGTAGGGAGGGAGTAAGTGACAGGAGCGTGGGTACGATATCGAAGAGAATTGGTGATGGGAACATGAGGGGACCGTACAATGGAACTGAGAAGCTCAGGGTTAGCAGAGGTGGTGGAAGTGCAGATGGGAAGCTAACCTTTGCTGTCTTGTTTATCTGTCCCATTCCTCAGCAAACCCCCACCCCCAACACACAGAAAAGGAGAGATGAAGAAGATACACTAAGGAGAGATAATCAGAAAATAGAGAGATGTGACCAGAGAAGAAGAGAAAGAAACACAAAGACGATAGAAAAAGAATAGTAAGATCAAGGGAAAGAGGCAGTGAGAGAAAACAGCTCAATTTTCAAGGATAATAGGAACTGCAGATGCTGGAGAACCCGAGATAACAAGGTGTAGAGCTGGATGAACACAGCAGGCCAAGCAGCATCTCAGGAGCACAAAAGCTGACGTTTCGGGCCTAGCCCCTTCATCAGAAATGGGGGAGGGGAAAAGGATTCTGAAATAAATAGGGAGACGGGGAGGTGTATAGAAGATGGATAGAGGAGAAGATAGGTGGAGAGGAGGAACAGGTTAGGGAGGTGGGGACGAGCTGGGCTGGCCTCCCACGTCCCAAAACAAGCCCATATATTTATTACTAATATATTCAATTGTTTTTATGTTTGTGCACACTTCCTGATTGCTGAACCACACTTATTATTGTAATATTCTGCATCCCTGACTTTAAATTTTATAGGGTCCTACAGCATGGAGACAGGCCCTTTGGCCCAAATGGGTCCATGCTGACCAAAATGCCCACTCACACTAACACCATTTCCCCGCACTTGGCCCATATCCTTCTAAACCTTTCCTATCCATGTATTTATCCAAATGCCTTTTAAATGTTGTCAATGTACCCACCTTAACCACTTCCGCTGGCAGCTCATTCCATATGCGTACCGTCCTCTGTGTACAAAAGTTATCCCTCAGGTTCCCATGGATCTTTCCCTCTTACCTTAAATTGATGTCCTCAGGTCCTCTTCCCCAATCCTGGGAAGAAGACTGAGTGCATTCAGCCTATTCATGCTTCTTATGATTTTATACACATCTATATGAGCGCCCCTTAGTCTCCTACGCTCTGAAGAAAACCGTGTTAGATTGTCCAACCTTTCCCTATAACTCAGTCCCTTGAGTCCTGGCAACATCCTTGTAAATTTCTTCTGCACTCTTTCCAGTTTAATAACATCCTTCCTATAGCACAGTGACCAAAACTATCACAATATTCTAAGTGCAGTCTCACCAACGTCCTGTACAACTGCAACATAACTTCCCAACTTCAATACTCAATGCCCTGACTGATGGAGGCCAGCGTGCCAAAAGCATTCTTCACTGCCTTGTCTACCTGTGACTCCACTTTCAGGGAACCGTGCACCTGAACTCCAAGGTTCCTCTGTGCCACGACACTCCTTAAGGCCCTACCTGGATTTGACTTTCCAAAATGCAACACCTCACACTTATCTATGTTAAACTCCATTTGCCATTTCTCAGCCCACCTCCCCAGCTGATCAAGATCCTGCTGCATTTTCTAATAACCTTACTCACTGTGCATGATGCCGCCTATTTTAGTGTCATCCACATTTGTTTTATTCATTTACAGGGTGTGGGCATCGTTGGCCATGCCAGCATTTATTGCCCATCTCTAATTGCCCCAGAGGGCAGCAAAGAGTCAACCACAAGCTTTGGATTTGGAGTCACATGTAGGCCAGACTGGGTAAGGATGGCAGATTTCCTTCCCTGAAGGACATTAGTGAATTTGATTAATTTCTTTCCTGTAATAACTGTTTCATATTCAACATTAGACCCTTAAATCTAAATATTTTTAAATTATTGAAATCAAATTCCGCCATCTGCCATGGTGGATTTGAACTGAGGACTCCAGAACATTACCTGGGTCTCTGGATTAATAGTCTAGTGAAAATACCTTCTGCCATTTTTCCACTGTGAGCTCCTTTGTCTAATTAATAATGAAGATTAGTCTTTGCAAACCTTTTACTTTGCAATTAAATACTCTGGCCATTGATAGCACTCCTCAGATTTCCATCGCCAAGGTGATCATAATATTATAGTGATGCAAGGGAAAACCACAAGAAGCTAAACAGGCTGTCCATTCTTTTAGGAGGTTGACTTCAGAGAACAGTACAGCACAGTACAGGCCCTTCAGCCCACAAAGTTGTGCCAAACTTCTACCCGAAACCTAAGGCCTATCTAACCTCCACCCCTACCTTATACTATCATCCATATGCCTATCCAATAGCTGCTTAAATGCCACTAATGAGGCCAACTCCACTACCTCTCTGGCAATGCACTCCACGCCCCTACCACTCTCTGAGTAAAGAACCTCTGATGTCTCCCCTATACCTCCCTCCACTCACTTTAAAACTATGGCCTTTCGTAATAGCTACCTCCACCCTTGGAAAAAGTCTCTGGCTGTCCACTCGATCCATACCTGTGAGCATTTTGTACATCTCTATCGAGTCACCTCTCGTCCTTCGGCATTCTAAAGAGAAAAGCCCGAGCTCTCTCAACCTTTCCTAGTAAGACCATCTCTCCATTCCAGGCAACATCCTGGTAAATCTTCTCTGCACCTTTTCCAACGCTTTTACATCTTACCTGTAATGAGGCGACCAGAGCTGGACACAATACTCCAGATGTGGCCGAACCAGGCTTTTGTACAGCAGGAGCATAACTTCACGGCTCTTGAACTCAATCACTCTATTAATGACAGCTAACACACTATATGCCTTCTGAACAACTCTACCCACCTGGGTGGCAGCTTTCAGGGAACTGTGAACACGAACCCCAAGATCCCTCTGCTCCTCCACACTGCTAACAATCTTTCCGTTAACCCTGTATTCTGCTTTCAAGTTTTGCCTTCCAAAATGAATCACCTCTCACTTTTCAGGGTTAAACTCCATCTGCAACTTCTCAGCCCAGCTCTGCATCCTATCAATGTCCCTTTGTAACCTAGAACGGCCCTCCACACTGTCCGCAACGCGACCCACCTTCGTACCGCTTCTTTCATTCTTTCTCTCATTCTGTTCATGCCTCTTGTCTAATTATCCCATGATTCTGTTTAAAATCTTACCTCCAATGTATACCTTGGTAACTTATTCAATGATCTATTCCCATTAAAGGAAAACATCCATATTCAAAAGCCTTTCTTAAACTCTCTCATTTCCCTCCCCCCCCCTTTAATTTGAATAATCTGCTAGGATGTTCTAGGCACAGTTTTGCTGTTCTTGTCTACGGAAGGTTTTAAATGTGTTGACGGTGGTTCAGAGGAGCTTTACAAGATTGATGTTTGAAATGAGCAAGCTATCTCACTGGGGTAGGTTGCACAGGGCTGAGTTTGTTTACACCAGAGTTTAGGAGAGTGAGGGGTGACTTAAAGTGCTTTTTCTCATTTATTCATGGGATGATGGTGTTGCTGGCTGGCCAGCATTTATTGCCCATCCCTAGTTGCCCTTGAGAAGGTGGGGTTGAGCTACCTTCTTGAGCTGCTACATCCACCTGCTGTAGTTGGAGTCATAATGCCCTTAGGAAGGAAATTCCAGCGGAGGATTCCAGGAGAGAGGGAATTCCAGTGTAAGATCCTGAATAGACTTGACAAGGTGGATGTGGAAAAAATGTTTTCTCTTGTGGATCAGTCTAAAACTAGGGACCACAGCTTAAAAATTAGGTGTTACCCATTTCCCATACAGGTAAAGGAAAATATTTTCTCTCTGACACTTGTTTAATTTTAGAACTCTTTGCCCCAGCAGGCAATGGAAGTGCCTTCTTTGAATATTCTTGAGAAAAAGGTGGATAGGTTCTCATTATGCAGGAGTTATTGGAGGTAGGTGGAAACGTGGAATTTGAAACACACCACCTTATTGAATGGTGGAGCAGGCTTGAGGGGCAGAATGGCCGACTTCTGCTTCTAATTCATAGAATGGCTTGTTCTTTCTCAGGATGAACCACTGCGAGGAATGAATAAGATCGCCACAGGTGGTATATTTCTACAAGAAAGAGTTTGCTGATTTACAACGATACCATTTTGTGGATTATTATCAAAAGCTGTAGATATAGTGACCCACAATGACTTCTCTTTCTTCAATCGACAGTGAAACTGGGCGAGATGAAAGGCTGCCTGCTGAGTAATTGATGAGAGGTTAAATTGACAGATATGAAGCTGAATTTACATCCATACACTTTACTCTCCTTCATTCAGCAGCTAACCAGACTGTGTAGGGTTACAGAGCTGGTAGATAACAGTATGACTACCTCAGAGCTGTCTTGGTGAAGTCGAATGGGAACTGCTTACTCAACTGAAGGTGTTTTCACAGTGAAGAGGGATCTACTATCTCACATTCTACTTGAGCAGCCATTTGGATTTTTTTTATTCATTCACGGGTTGAGGGTGTCGCTGGCCGGGCAACTTTAGTTGCCCATCCCTAATTTCCCAGAGGGAAATTAAGAGTCAACCATATTGCTGTGGGTCTGGAGTCACATGTAGGCCAGACCAGATAAGGATGGCAGTTTCCTTCCATAAAGGACATTAGTGAACCAGATGGGCTTTTCCAACAATTGACAATGGATTCATGGTCATCATTAGACTCTTAATTCCAGATATTTATTGAATTCAAATACCACCATCTGCCATGGCAGGATTCAAACCCAGGTCCCCAGAACATTATCTGGGTCTCTAGGTTAACAGTGCAGTGATAATACCACTAGGCCATTACCTCCCCTCCATTCCACATACCAAGCACTGTGCCTTCATTTGTGTTTATAACATCTTCCCATATCTTAATGCACAAACTTCAAAACTAATCTCTCCCTGTTATCACCTGTCCCTCTCTCCTGTTGCCATCCAAACAACACCCTTCCACACAACCCAACCCCCTCACCAACTGCTGCCTCCTCCTGACCCTAAACGGTCTAAACCCTTCCCTCTCTCTCCTTTCCTCAGCAATGGTCATTCCCATCACCACAGTGGCTCAGTGTTTAGCACTACTGCCCCATGGCGCCAGGGACCTGGGTTCAGTTCCACCCTCTGGCGACTGGCTGTGGGGTGTTTGCACATTTTCCCCATGTCTATGTGGGTTTCCTCAGTCCAAAGGTGTGCATGCTAGGTGGATTAGCCAAGCCGTTCTATGTACATTAGGAAAGACAGAGGTTGAGGGGGGACCTGGTTGAGGTCTACAAAATAATGAGGGGCATAGACAGGGTGGATGACAAGAAGCTTTTTCCCAGAGTCGGGGGACTCGGTTACTAGGGGTCATGAGTTCAAAGTGAGAGGGGAAAAATTTAACGGAGATATGCGTGGGAAGTTCTTTATGCGGAGAGTGGTGGGTGCCTGGAACGCGTTGCCAGTGGAGGTGATAAAGGTCCACAATTGGGTCATTTAAGATGTATCTAGACAGATACATGAATGGGCGGGGGCAGAGGGATACAGTTCCTTGGAAAATAGGTGACTGGTTTCAGTAGAGGATCTGGATCGACGCAGGCTTGGAGGGCCGAAGGGCCTGTTCCTGCGCTGTAATTTTCTTTGTTCTTTGTTCTAAATTGCCCATAGTATTCAGGTATGTGCTGATTAGGTGGGTTATGATGAATGGATCTGGGTGGGATGCTCCGAGGATCAGTGTGGACTTGTTGCTTTGAAGGGTCTGTTTCCACACTGTAGGGATTCTATGTTCTAACCCTGTTCCGGCTTCTTCTCACAGTCAAAAGCTCTGTAGCTTAGGTGCGCTGGCTGTGCTAAATTGTCTACAGTGTCCAGGGATGTGCGGGGTATGGGGGTGAGTCTGGGCACGATGCTGTTTGGAGGGCCGTTGTGGACTCAATGGGTCGAATGCCTGTTTCCACCCTGTGGGGATGCTATGGTGGTCTGCAGCATGTCCACGCTTTCTTTTGTCTCCCTCCCTCTGATTAGATGTCACCTTTTAGTCAAGATTATGGCCACCTCTCTTTCGATCCACCACACGTTTTATTTTGGTCAGCTGTGAGTCCTGACCTCTGAACCAAAAGGTCCCGAGTTGAAGCCCTACTCCTGGGGGCAAAAAACCCAGCGTGGCATTTCAGTGCACTGCTGTGGGATTGCTGCACTGTTGGAGCTCCTGTCTTTGACTGATCAACTGAAGCCCCTTTTTTCCTGCATGGCATGTTGGAAAAGATGCCAAAGCACAAATTTCAGGAAGTGAGGAATTTCCCTGGGGTCCCTCAAAAAACATCATTAAAAAAGAGAATTTTCCCATTGCTGTTTATGGGAATTTGCTGCATGTAAATTGGCTGCTGATATTACAACAGTGATTACATTTCGATAAAAGCAACTAATTGAATGCAACACACTTTAACGTATCCAGTGGAAGTGAAAAGTGCAAGTAAATGAAAATCTTTCCTTGTACTTTAAGGCATCTTTTTGCTCCATTTAAGGAATAATGTAGTTAATTGTTTATGAATGAACAATTTCTAGCATATGACACTTACATGAAGTGATGCAAGTTCCATGTGTTAGAACAAATATATACCTAGTGGTTGACATTATCACTGTAAGTGCTTGCACTCTAGAAGCTCACTGCGCCAGATCATGGTCCTCATCTGGATCTTGGGCTGGACCAAATCAAACAGGAGAGCTCTGTAGAGTCATGTAGCATGGAAACAGACATTTCCATCCAATTCGTCCAAGCTGACCAAGCTCCACTAACTGAACTGTCCCATTTGCCTGTGTTTGGCCCATATCCCTCTAAACCTTTCCTATTCATGTACCTGTCCAAATGTCTTTTAAATGTTGGACCTGCCTTTACCACTTCCTCTCGCAGTTTATTCCACAGATGAAACACCCTGTGTGGGAAAAGTTGCCTGTTGGGTCCTGTTCAAATCTTTCACCTCTCACCTTGAAATTAAACTGTGACAGTAGCTGTCACAGAGTGGTGATAATGGGAACTGCAGATGCTGGAGAATCCAAGACAATAAAATGTGAGGCTGGATGAACACAGCAGGCCAAGCAGCATCTCAGGAGCACAAAAGCTGACGTTTCGGGCCTTGACCCTTCATCAGAGAGGATTTTATTGTCACAGGGTGGTTTTTGGTTTGTGGGCTACCCTGATACCTAAGGGTCTGAGTAGTCTTGCGGTCATCTCTGAAATATCTTTGATGTCCGGTAGGGTGATTAGTGAGTCCGGTCATGTTGTGCTTTCCTGTTATGGTTTGTCTCAGACGTAACAGCTGATTGTGTTCTTCGGGTATCCATTTCTTTAGAAGACTCTGTAAGAGTGCTGCAGTTCTGGGTTGCTGCAATGTGTTGTGGCTCATTTAAATGGTGTCCTGAAGTAGCTCCCTTCCGCATGTGTGGTCTTTCTATATACACCAGCCTGGCCTTCCCTGCTGTTTTTGTGTGTTATACCATTATGCCCAAGAAGGGGAGTCGGTAGTTCTCCTCTTCTTTCATGAATTTTATCCCTGTAAGGATGTTGTCTATGTATCCGTGGGTTTCTTCCAGTTTTGTGTGTTTACAATCACAAAGGTGTCATCTACATATCGGACTCAAACTTTGGATTGTGTAGTGGCGAGTGCTGTCCATTCTAATCTTTGCATTACTGCTCCTGCAATCACTCCTGATATTGGGGATCCCATTGGTGATTTGTTCATATATACTTTTGTTGAAGATGAAGTGGGTTGTGAGGCACAGACCCAGTGGTTTCATGGTGGAGTCCTTAGTGATGTTGTTATCTTGGGTTGTCTGCCCACTTGATTTGTCCAGCAGTGTGGAAATTGTCCCTTTGGCTCGGTTGACGTTTATGAATGTAAATAGTGCTGTTATGTTGAAGGATATCATTGTCTTGTCCTATTCTATCCTGGTGTCCTTGATGATGTTGATGAATTCTTGGGATGGGTGGGTGGAGAGGGTGGTATTGCCCACTAGGTATTTCAATTTCTGTCATAGTTCTTTGGCAAGTCCATTGGTTGGTGTACCTGGCAGTGAGACATTGGGTCTGAGGAGGATCCCCAGCTTGTGTACCTTGGTGAACCCATAGAATTGGGATTTGTTGGATCCCTCTGGCTTCATTTTCTGGCTGTCTGTCTTGCTGATGTTTCCTGAATTGTGTAATTTATTCAGGAGGTGTGTGTGTGTGTGTGTGTGTGTGTGTGTGTGTGTGTGTGTGTGTGTGTGGTGGTGGGGTGGTGGCAGGGGTGTTGGGGAAAGGATCTTCATTGCACTCTTCCACTTGCCTTGTTGTGCATGCTTTACTCTCATGTAAAATAAAGCAAAGAACAGCAGATGCTGAAGTCTTGAAATGAGAGCAGAAAGTGCTAGAGAAACTCAGCAGGTCGGTGGAGATGGCATCCAGAGAGAGATAGAATGACAGTTCAGCAGAGAATATAAAGTGTAGAGCTGGATGAACACAGCAGGCCAAGCAGCATCTTAGGAGCACAATGCTGCTTGGCCTGCTGTGTTCATCCAGCCCCACACTTTGTTATCTCGGATTCTGCAGCATCTGCAGTTACTACTATCTCAGCAGAGAATATGATGGATTTTGCTGGATGGTGAGGATGGTGGATGCATTGCTTTCATGTAATTATCAGCTGATGTTGCTTCTCTGCTTCAGCACCAGCGACAGGAGGAAGAATCTGGTCCAGCAGAAAGCCGAGGCTCAAAGAAGACTGTATGGGCAAGGGTCAGTAAAGAGACTATCTGCTGGCTCCTCGGAGTGGGAGAAACAGCGCCACTCACTGGAGAGGAGGAGAGAGGAGCTGGTAAGCAGCCACTTGCTGTCCTGTTGGAAATCCTGTTGTCTATCTTGTCACCCTGTTGCATAGTCAAGACTCATTTTGTTCTCCCACTCTGCACGCAGAAGGAGAGGCTTGCACAAGTCCGCAAGCAGATTTCAAGAGAAGAGCATGAAAATCAAAACTTGGGGAACTACAGGTAAATAATTTAAAAAAACAAGACCCTACATTATAGGTAAAAGAGGTTACAACAAGGGATCACGCTCCACTAGACCAAGAACAGGTCAGCTCATAAATACTAATGTGATTTCGTTTTCAGTTATCTCCCTCCAGCAGTAAAGAAGCTTACAGGCACCAAGAAAAGTGGGAAGAGTGCCCCAGTAGGACACTGGTTAACTCAGTTGGCTGGATGGCTGGTTTGTAATATAAAGTTCATTTGTAATATAAAGCACACCAGCTGAAATCGCCATGAAGGTCCTTCCTTCCCAACCTCAACCATCAGCTGAGGTGGCCCTCAGGTTAAACTCAGGTCTGTCTAATGAAGTGGGGGTCTACAGTGACATAGCCTGACCTTACCTTCTACAAAACTTAATTTCCATCCTGTGTAACTGTGTCCAAAATCAGGAAGGCATGTTAGAAGAGGAAAATATCGACATTCACAGGGGCTGCACAAAGTCATCTTGGAGTCTCCCCAGCTCAAATGATTCAAATCATTGGCAAAATGGTTGGGGTCATGGGACACAGTAGGGTGAGTGGGGCTAATTGGATAGCTTTATCAGAGAGCTAGTAGAAGCATAATAGGCTGAATGACCTTCTTTTGTGTTGTCAGAATTTGTAATTCTATTTTGCTAAGAATAAGATCCATGTTTTCTCCTGTGTGATCCCAGGCGGATCTACCCTCCCGATGACAAGCAGTTGCTGGAAAAGTATGAGAGCCTCATATGTGTTGCCTTCCAGACCTTCCTTGCAGGAAGAGCAGCCTCACTCCAGAAGGAACTCAGCAACCCACTGAATCACATGAAGGTATTGACTGTGAGATCCATCACATTGGGACACGAAAAGAGAATGTTGAGGGGTGAACTGCAAATTATAAGGGACTTCAATCAGATAGCCGTGGAAATGTGGGTGAATCCAAACTCAGAACCAGAACTGAACGATAGTCACTAATAAATTCAGCTTCCAGAAGCTTCCAGAAAATTCTTTGCTGAGTTTCCTATTTAGTTTATTTCTGGCTACCTTGTTATTGAAGGGCTAGTCCTGGTCTCCCCATAAGTGGAAACGTCTTCTCTATGTTTACCGTGTCAAACTTTGCCATAATCCTGAAGTTTTCTTTCAGTTTACCCTTTGGTTCTCCCCTTTCTCACGTCTGTTCAATCTTTCCATATTAGCTGGGTCCTCTTTGATCTGGTACCAGCTTGTGAATAGTGTTTGCACCTTCTTCAGTGCTTTAATGTCTTTCTCTTGTAATATACATGCCAGAACTCTTTGACATTCTCCAGATGCGCTGTGTCAAGATTTTCTTCTTTTCATTCTTCTCTATCAAGGGTTACATGGGATAGGGCAGGAACTCATTAGAGTTTAGAAGGTTGAGGGGAGATCTGATAGAAACTTACAAGATAATGTATGGCTTAGAAGGGGTGGACGCTAGGAAGTTGTTTCCATTAGGTGGGGAGACTTAGGTGGGCACAGCCTTAAAATTAGAGGGGGTAAATTTAAAACGGAAATGAGACGACATTTCTTCAGCCAGAGAGCGGTGGGCTTGTGGAATTCGTTGCCACAGAGTGCAGTGGAGGCCGGAACGTTGGATGCCTTCAAGGCAGAGATCGACAAATTCTTGATCTCAGAAGGAATCAAGGGCTACAGGGAGAGTGCAGGGAAGTGGAGTTGAAATGCCGATCAGCCATGATTTAAATGGCGGAGTGGACTTGATGGGCCGAATGGCCTTACTTCCACTCCTAGGTCTTATGGTCTTATGGTCTAAGTGGAAGTGAGGAATGTTGGATCAGCCTACTGAATGGCAGAGCAGGCTTGAGTGGCCAAACAACCTCTTCCTCTTTCTATTTTGTATAGTCTTCTGGGTTTTAATTCAATTGTTTTGGTAGTGGGAGAAGAGGAGGGCTATGCATTTGAGGCATCCACTGTGCAAACACTCATATCTCAACTGCTATGTGCCTGGGATATTAATGCCCTTAGTTTAGTCTTGCAATTTCCTTTGTGATTAGTGCTTGGGATGTGGGTGTTGCTGATTGGGTCAGCATTTAAAACTCTCCCCTTTTGCCCTTGAGAAGGTGGTGGTGAGCTGCCTTCTTGAACTGCTGCATTCCACATAGTGTTGGCAGACCTACATTGCCATTAGGGAGGGAGTTCCAGGATTTTGACCCAACGACAGTGAAGCAGCAGCGATACGTTTCCAAATCAGAGTGCTTTGGAGGGGAACATGCCAGTGGTGGTGTTCCCATGTATCTGCTGCCTTTGTCCTTCCAGGAGGTAGAAGGTTTGGAAGGTGCTGTCAAAGGAGCCTTGGTGAATCTCTGCAGTGCATCTTGCAGATAGTACATACCAGATTCTAGGCTGGTATTCAATGCATTGGACTGATCTTTTTTTCTCAGCCCAGCAAGACAAAGAATGATGAGGAGATCCCTTGACAGACAAAGACACTGTAGCTGTAGTTGGATTTCCCTCTTTCTGATGAATGTCACCGAGTGTATTGGCCTGTAGCCGTCTTGCTTTCAGCCTTTGAGCTGGGCAGCTTGTCAGTGCTGGGTCACCAAATAAAAGACACACAGTTAGCTTGCAGAAAAGAACCTTTCACATTAAAAACAAACTCTGCCTTTGAATAGCTTTGTCACATTAATTTTTAGTAGAGATGCAATCAAAAAATACATACAAAGCGGACTTATAGAGAGAAGAAGCCTGACCACTATTTGGGCATGTTTTGTAAATCTGAAAGGTCCTTAATGTGTGCGAACACAATGAGTGCAGAAGGCGATTTGAGGGCTGCTTTCGACAATGGTATTTTTTCAGTCCTATGGTAAGTTAATTGAAAACTGTGACAAGAAAGATCTTATCTCCTTGGTAAACGATGCATGTTATAGACAAAGTTCAAAGCCAAACAATAAATAATGGGGGTGAGCTATGTGGCAAAGTGATGGGATATTTTATGTACAGTTTGAAGAGATATTTAAAGAGCCAGCTATGAACACGTTGAAACAAAGGATTTAATTGTATGCGGAATGCTACTTTGAGACAGGTTGTGTGAGATCTGACTTAATTTAGTTGTTCAGACTCAGGCCAGTGATGAGTACAGATAAAATTGGGAGAGCAGTTCTAAAGGTGATATCCAGTGAAGGCTAGCTATGAAATGAAGTGATGTGAAGGTGCTGGTATTGGACTGGGATGGACAAAGTCAGAAATAACAAGACACCAGGCTATAGTCCAACAAGTTTATTTGAAACAACAAACTTTTGGAGCACTGTCTCTTTGTCTGGTGTTGAGTGACTTCTGACTTTTACAAAAGAAACCATACAGATATGAAGGTGTTTGCACAAGTTTCACAGATTTTACTTCTTCCACCATAAGTGTAAAATCATGATACTTGGAAAGAGCTGTGGTCCATCATAGAGAGATATACAGCACAGAAAAAGGCCCTTTGGTCCATATAGTACACACCAGTGAAAAACAACCACCTATCGATTCTAAGATAACAAAGTGTGGAGCTGGATGAACACAGCAGGCCAAGCAGCATCTTCGGAGCACAAAAGCTGACGTTTCGGGCCTAGACCCTTCATCAGAAAAGCTTTTGTGCTCCTAAGATGCTGCTTGGCCTGCTGTGTTCATCCAGCTCCACACTTTATTGCCTATCTATTCTAATCCCATTCTGTGGTCAGGTTCCTGATGGAACTAGTCCTCAGCCTCTGGTTGACTCGGTGCCTTGTCTCTTGACTGTAGTTTGTCCTCCTGCTGATGATGTCAGCGCTCAGAACCCAGGTTTGATTCCAACCTCTGGTGACTGTGTGTGTGGAGTTTGCACATTCTTCACCTGGCTGCAAGGGTTTCCTTCGGGTGCTCAGTTTCCTCCTACAATCCAAAGAGGTGTAGGTTAGGTGGATTGGCTATGGGAAATACAGCGTTTCAGCGTTAGGGTAGGGGGAATGGGTCTAGGTGGTATGCTGTTCGGAGAGACAGTGTGAACTTGATGGCCTGAATGACCTGCTTCCACACTGTAAGGATGATATGATTCAATGATGTGTATTTATTGTCTTGCAGATCCTTATTTTATACACTGCTCTTAGTGGCTCTGTTTCACAAGAGACAAGACACATTTTCTGTCCATTGGCCAGTCAGTCATTAGCATACCACTGCAATTGGAGCCTGGTTTGGCTCATTGCCAATAGGAGGCTTCAGATTCTTGCTTCCTTGTTGTTTATCCATCAACAGAGATCATGTGAATGGTGGTGGACTATTGAACAGCACAGTGGAGGAGGAGGCTCCACAAATATCCCCATCCTCAATGATGAAAGAGCCCAACACATCAGAGCAAAAGGTAAGGCTGAAGCATGTGCAGGATTCTTCAGCCAGAAATACCGAGTGGATGATCCATCTCGGCCTCCTTCAGTGGTCCCCAGCATCACAGACACCAGTCTTCCAGCCAATTCGATTCACTCCACGTGATATCAAGAAACGGTTGGAGACACTGGATACTGCAAAGGCTACAGGTGCTGACCACGTTCCAGCAATGGTACTGAAGACTCATGCTCCAGAACTTGCCGCTCCCCTGGACAAGCTGTTCCAGTACAGCTACAACACTGCTATCTACCTGACAATGTGGAAAATTGCCCAGGTTTGTCCTGTAAATGAAAAGCAGGACAAATCCAACCCGGCTAATTACTACCCCACCAGTTGGTACTTGATCATCAGAAAAGTGATGGAAAGGGGTCATCAATAGCACTAGCAAGGAGCACCTGCTTGCTCACCGATGCTGTATTTGTTTCCATGAGGGTCACTTGGCTCCGAAACTTGTAACAGCCTTGGCCCAAATATAGATGGAACATAGAACATAGAACATTACAGCACAGTACAGGCCCTTCAGCCCTCGATGTTGTGCCGACCTGCCATACCGATCTCAAGCCCATCTAACCTACACTATTCCATGTACGTCCATATGCTTATCCAATGACGACTTAAATGTACCTAAAGTTGGCGAATCTACTACCGTTGCAGGCAAAGCGTTCCATTCCCTTACTACTCTCTGAGTAAAGAAACTACCTCTGACATCTGTCCTATATCTTTCACTCCTCAATTTAAAGCTATTTCCCCCTCGTGCTCGCCGTCACCATCCTAGGAAAAAGGCTCTCCCTATCCACCCTATATAACCCTCTGATTATTTTATATGTTTCAATTAAGTCACCTGTCAACCTTCTTCTCTCTAATGAAAACAGCCTCAAGTCCCTCAGCCTTTCCTCGTAAGACCTTCCCTCCATACCAGGCAACATCCTGGTAAATCTCCTCTGCACTGGTGAGGAACTGGCGAGGTAACAGGAGAGTGACTACCCTTTAAATCAAGGTGGCACGGTGGCTCAGTAGTTAGCGCTGCAGCCTCACAGCGCCAGGGACCCGGGTTCAATTCCACCCTCGGGTGACTGTCTGTGTGGAGTTTGTACATTCTCCCCGTGTCTGCGTGTGTTTCCTCTGGGTGCGCTGTCCCACGGTCCAAGATGTGCAGGGTGGGTGGTTTAGCCATGGTACATAGAGTTACAGGGTTAGAGTAAGGGGGTGAATCTGGGTGGGATGCTCTGCGGAGGGTCAGTGTGGACTTGTTTTCCGAATGGCCTGTTTCCATACTATAGAGGTTCTATGAATTTGACTGATTATGGCATCAAAGAGCCAGAGCAAAAATGGAGTCAATAGGAATCAAGAAGCAATATCTTTGCTGACTCCCATCATCAACATCCTAGGACTTACCATTGTTCAGAAACTCAGTGGACGTGCTGCGTAAACACAGTGGCTACAAGAATAGCTCAGAGGCTGGAAATACTGTGGCAAGTAACTCATCTCCTGACTCCCAAAAGCCTGTCTGCCATCTATAAGGCACAACTCAGGAATGTGATGGAATACTGTGCACTTGCCTGGGTAATACATTGCCATTCCCTCAGTGTCACTGAATCAGAATTCTGGAATTCTGTCCCTAAGGACATGGTGGGTCAACATAGCAAATATGGACTGCAGTGGTTCAAGAAGGGTGGGGGGTGGGGGGAGGGCGGTGGGGGTGGTGGGGCGGTGTTTGTTAAGTGACTGACTCGGTTGACAGGAATTCTCATGTTGATCCTTCTAAAGGAGGAAGACATCCTGGATCTCCTGGAGCAGTGTGAAGTGGATGATGAGAAGCTTCTCGGGAAGTCACCCCGTCAGAGGGGGCCAAAGGTATGGACTTAGCTCCAGACAGCAAGTGTTCATTCTCGCAAGGCACCTCACATCTTGCTTAGGACAACCCAGTCAATCAGTGGTCAACATTGCTGCCTCACAGTGCCAGGGACCCAGGTTCGATTCTAGCCTCGGGCGTCTGTCTGTGTGGAATCTGCACATTCTCCCCGTGACTGCGTGGGTTTCCTCTGGTTTCCTCCCACAGTCCAAAGATGTGGAGATTCAGTGGATTGGCCATGCTAAATCGCCCATAATGTCCAGGGATGTGCAAGCTAGGGGAATTACCTCCAGAAAATGCAGTGTTACTGGGATAGGCTGGGATGGATTGCTCTGCAGAAGGTTGATACAGACTTGTTGCCCATATGGCCTCATTCTGCACTGATTCTGTGATTCAAATTGACAGCCAATGGAAGTTTTAAGAACCCCTGATTTAGCACCAGGACATGGGGCCATAATTACTATGGGCATCTTTTGGACAGCTCCTCCCAACATTGGGTAGGGCATGCCAAGCCACTGTTGGATCATTGAAGGCCTTCATTGCTGAATCTGTCGGTATCTGGGACCCTCTTCCTACAATTCTTCAGGCAGTGTGCCGAGTTTGAATCTCGCCAGGCCCACCCTAGGGCTAATGGCAGGATATTTCTTCCTTCACAGGCTCTGTGAGTTCATGAAGAAGCCCCTTTCCCAGTTTCTAATTTCCTCCCTTCCCGACTGCCTGAGTGGGATTTGGGATTCCTTCGCTAGGCCAGCATTTATTGCCCATCCCTAATTGCCCACAGAACAGTTAAGAGTCAACCACTTTGCTGTGGGTCTTGAGTCACACGTAGTCCAGGCCAGGTAAGGGCATTAGTGAACCAGACATAGTAAGAACTGCCGATGCTGGGGCCAGAGATAACACAGGGTGGACCTGGAGGAACACAGCAGGTCAAGCAGCATTCAGAGGAGTAGGAAAGTTGACGTTTCTGTAGTAGGATCCTGACCCGAAGTATCAACTTTTCTGCTCCTCTGATGCTGTCTGTCCTGCTGTGTTCCTCCAGCTCCACAGTGTGATATCTCTGACCCCAGCATTGGTAGTTCTTACTATCTCTTGAGTAAATTATAAGCCCATTATGAAGCCCCCATTTCTGAAGAAGGGTCCCAAACTGCCCTGAGATAACAAGGTGTAGAGCTGGATGAACACAGCCGGCTAAGCAGCATCAGAGGAGCAGGAAAGCTGACATTTCGGGCCTAGACCCTTCTTCAGAAACTCCCTCTGCTTGGTGTACAAATGTGAGCCTTGGCAGAGAACTGAAAAGCAGGTATTTTACTCTGTGCACGTCGAGGAGTGTCTGTGGTAAAAAGTGGCAATTCCTTTTGTGTCCTGCAGCAGTTATTCTCAATGCCCGAGACAACGGAACCAAATTCACGAAAATATGACGAGAGCAGCAGCAGTAGCGGCAACAGTAGCTGTAGCTCAGACACTGACGAAGAGGAGCTAAGAGATAAAACATTTATGTATGTTCGAAAAGGAAGAAAGTATGAATCTCCAGAACGATCGAGTAAGTTTCCCAGTGTGCCTGTATTTACTGAGATCTTGTTAAATAAACACTAGCTATGAAGTAAGTTATAGAAAGCTCCTATTGATGAAAAGAGAGACACTTTGCCAAAGTGTTTTTTTTGTCTTGCACTCATCAGGACAAATGCAAGAATGCCAAATTGCAAGTGATCACAACAATCTATACAGGTGCTAATTTTCCAAGGCCACTCTGATTATTTTGGGTATTGCTTTGGAGAAAGCATTGAAGAAACATAGCCCAACCCACCACCCACTTCCCCCAACAAACTTATGGTAATTCAAAAAAGGTTCAAGGCTTGAACATATGCTATTTATTTGCAGCTAACAGGTTTCCTGCGTATCTACGTGTGGCTTCTAACAAGTGCAAATGAACCATGTTACAAGTTCCACTGATCATCTTCAATTGTTAGTGTGATTATTAGTACACTCAGGATTGATCAGCAGGCACACATCAATCATGGAATAACATCTACCAGTACTCATTTTGTTTCAGTTTCTCAATCATAGTCTGGTTGAATGTACTTACCTTTCATTATCTCCTTTCTACAACTTTTCCTTTCAATAGAAAACTAGGCAAGGAGTACTCCAGCCCTAATATGAGTTCCAATGCCTGCAGTAGCAGGGTTGCTGACTGAAAAATCTTTTTGCTGTAGGACCATGATCTATCCCACCTTCCTCCTTCTCTCACACTTCGCACTGTTTCAGAACAACCGTGGATATTCTGTGATAATGCTGTAGTGCCTTGAGCCCCATGGCCCTCAAGAAATGGAGCTTTCTATTCTTGGTCATGTGTCTGTGGAGAGGTCTACCTCGAAGAGTTATCTCAAACTCTTGTCTTTATGGCTTTTTTTCTGACAATATTTTCCCCTAAGTGAAGACAGGGAACGTGAGAATTCCGGTCAAATTTACCCAACCTCCAGAACAAGGCTTCTGGACATCATAGCAAGAGTTTGATGTTCTTCAGAGGTTGTTTCCAGACTCATTATGGTTGAGGCCCCAGCTTGTGTAGCTCATTCCTCATCATTCTGACAGCTTTCCCATTATCGTTTGGGCAGAGGCCCAACAGAGGGATCTGGATAGACCAGCACCCATCTTTTGTGGAAGTCCCTTTCTCCAGTTTCTAAAGCGAGGTGGGGACTGTGCTCCCCACTTCCAGTTGGCCCAGGCCCTCTTTTGCCAGAACTTTCCAAATCCCTGTACCAAAATAGAAAGGCCTGGAGGCCAACATGTTAAATCACTTCATCATTTGGAACTGGAGAAAGGCATTGCTGGGTCATAGAGTTAGGGAAATTTTAAATTTTCAAAAGTTTTATTATGCATAAGATTATTTGGTCCATTCCCACTCGTACAATATTACTCAATCGTGTGGTGTTAAATATATAGGCCTTTGGATCTGGACTTTTACCACCAGTTCTTAGGGACAAACTGATCCATTAGGCCCCAGTTATGGTGAGAAGGAAATCCCCAACAAATTCCGACCCAAACATCTCTTTCTTACTCGGTATCTGATAAACCAAATCCCTATCTCTGGCTTCGCATACTGCTGCTCCTCTATCCTGGTCTTCTATCCTGACCCCCAGGCTTTGATCTTGATGTCTAGTTTCACAGCTCATTCTCAGTCTCTGATCCCAATCACAATCTTTGAAGATCTCTGGTCTCCTCACTCAGCTCCCATTGACCTGAAGGCACTTGACCCCCGAGCCTTGACCACCTCAAATCCCGGCACTTGACCCCTTGTTGCCTCAATCCTTGGCTTCCTTGATCCCTTGCCTTCTTAACCCCTGGTTTCCTTATTTCATAGCATTCTAGTTCATCAGCCTCCTGCCCTGACATCTGACCCATCAATCATTGGATTCTTCTTTGTAAGCCTTAGCCCCCAACCACCTTGACCCACCTAGTCTCCCTGATCCTCAACCTCACTTCCTTGGGGGTAATTGTGAAATTAAGTAGTAGCTCGATCTTACATTGCTTACCGTCAACAGGCTGCTGCCTGTATTTGGGGAGCTGTGAGTCTCAAAGTTGAGGCTTGAGGAGTAAAATAACAGCCTTGTTTATGTTTCTGCACCATTGTTGGGGATTATACCTCCTGTGGCTTCCTTTGCCTCTGTTAAAACATAAATCTTACATTTATCTTGCGAGACATTTACAGGACATCCGAAAGAATTTTAACACAAATGGGGTGGCACGGTGGCTCAGTGGTTAGCCCTGTAACCTCACAGCACCAGGGATCCAGGTTCAATTCCAGCCTCAGGTGACTGTCTGTGTGGAGTTTGCACATTCTCCCTGTGTCTGCGTGAGTTTCCTCCCACAGTCCAAAGATGTGCAGGCTAGGTGGATCAGCCATGCTGAATTGCCCGTAGTGTTCAGGGATGTGTGCGTTGTAGGGGGATGGGTCTGGGTGGGATGCTTCAGGGGCAGTGTAGACTTGGTGGGCCAGAGGGCCTGTTTCCACACTGTAGGGAATCTAATCTAAAAGTTCTTTTATGGTACCATCACTTTTAATATAAGAATCATAGCAGCCAATTTGTACACAGCTCTCAAAGTGGTAATGATCAGTAATGATCATGGCGAACAAAGGTAGAAATTGCTGGAGAACTAAAAAAGTCACTAGACTCAACTAGTTAACTGTTTTTTCTCCGTAGATGCTGTCACACCTGCTGAGTTTCTCCAGCAGGATGGGCCTCAGTTTATTGTTTTGTTCACCCAAAATCAGCATTCCCACCTCCCCCTACCCCCCTGCCCAACCCTGCTCCACCAATAGTGCACGGTGCCTCCATATGGCAATCTGTCAGCCTGCACTGAGCCTCAAACCCACAAAACTACGTTTTGATCACATACTAATGCACTAGATATTCGGAATACAGTCAAATTTTAAAGCCTGCCAGCGTGCCAAAGTTGGCAGAGTGATAAATAGTGAGAACAATATCAATTGTTTGCAACGGGACTTAAATGGATTAACAGAATAGGCAGACATATGTTGGATGGAATTTAATATAGAGGTGTGAGTTGATGCCTTTTGCAGAAGGGATAAGGAGAGACAACATAGACGGGAGACGGTTCGAGGGGCTGAATGGCCTATTTCTGTTCCTGTTGTCCCTAATGGTACACTTTTAAGAGTGAGCAGGGATCCAGGTGGCTCATGCGTATCAATCTTGAAAGTGACACGATGTATTGAGAGATTGGTCAGCAAACCACATGGGATGTTAGGTTTCATAAATACAGGAAATGTGTACAAAAGCAGGAAAGTTTCGCTGCATCTATACAGATCCGATTCTTATGGGGACACAACTGAAAAATGTGTCATGTTTTGGTCGCCACACTTCAGTGAGAACGTGAGTGTCCTTGAGAGGCTGCAGAGGAGACTTACAGAATGTTCCTTCCTTTCTATGCCCCTCAGAATTTTCTCCATCAGAATCATGTCTCCTTAATCTCCTCTGCTCTAAGGAAAATAACCAGTCTCTTTAATCTCTCTTTATAACTTAAACTGTCCAGCTGAGGCAACATCCTGGTAAATCTCCTCTGCACCATCTCCAGGCCAATCGCATCCCTCCTATAACATAGATTCGGAACTCCACGCATTGCTGTAACTGTGGCCTCACAGATGTTTATCCAGTTCCAACATCACATCCCTGCTCTTTAACTCTGGTGAATTTTCCTGTAGAGGTGGTAGATGTGGAACCTGTCATGATATTGGTGAAGTATTTAGATGTGGATTTGTGTTGCCAAGGTTTGCAGCTCTCCGCGGAATGTCACCTTGCGGCGGTGGAGAGATTATGCACTTTTTGATGATGTTTTAAGCCATGCTATTGGACGTTCCTCCTTTCTGATTGGGCCACCCTTGGCAACCATGTAAGGGGGCAGTGCCAGACAAAGTACGATCCAAAAACGCCCTCTAGGGGCAGAACAGCTGCGAAGATGGAAGAAGGGTGCAGCCGGTATGGTGATCTTTGCCATCCTGGGTAATCATGCCACCAAGATGTGCCCAAAAACCTGCCATGAGCTGGCAATGTTGGCACCTCAAGGTCCTCGCGTCCAAGTTTCTCCCAAGTCTTGTGGCCGGGGAGATTTGGTGACCAGTACAAGGCTGTGAACCTGGGCATCCCGCGGTCAGGGCTCTGGATATAGGCAGCAGATGTGTGAAGAACAATGGACTCATCACTGGGACAGAGAAGTCTATGGGCAGCAACATCTGTCACTGAACAGCTGTGTTCAGGATACCCTGCAGTCACCCACAACGGCCTAATATCAGCTGTGGAGACCCGTCCCCTTGCAGGATCACCACCCTCATGATCAAACTCTGCAGTTTGCAATTTGGAACGTTGGAACACTCGTGGATCATCTTCAGAGCCACCGTCCAGAAAGGAGAACTGGGGAGAGTGAGATGAAGGTAAAATCTCGGGCATGTGCCTTCTGCTGGAAAGACAAGAGAGACAGTCATTCCTTTATGCACAACGTTGATTTTGTCATCTAGTATAGGAACTAGGATGTGCTGCTAGACTCCTCCCCAATCCCCAGCTGTATGAGCGAAAAACCTGTGATACTTCACCTCTGGCTAAGCTGTAACCCATCTATGCCAGTCATCAACTTTTATGCCCTGACCCTTGACTCTTTGTGAAGGGAAGGTCCCGTTCTGCAGGACTTTGATACCATGATTGGCCATAACTCTGATGTGTGTGGAGGGACCATTGGGGAGAAGCAGGTTGCGAGAAGACATCTGGGGTCTTCCTGCTGACAAAGTGTGTGCAGTATGGCTTTATTTTAATAAACACTGTCCTCCACATAAAAGACAAGTACAAAACCAACAGAAACATCCTACAACACAGCTCGGACACTACCTGAATTACCTCATTGTTTGAAGATCTAAGGGATGTCTGCACCACTGAACTTATGTGGGAGGGTCTGATGTCTGCTGGACAGAGCATTGTTTGATCAATGATCAAATTCCATCTAGGACAATGTCATCGGAAGAACTCAAACGTTTAATGACTCCATCCTAAAGCAGCTCTTGACCAAAGAGAAAAGCAATATGGAACAGAAGGAAGCCTTTTGACCTCTTGTAGCTGCACTGACTCTTCAAGCAAGTGTTGTGACCCCATGACAATCTCCTGCTTTCTCCTTAATACATGTCCCCCCCCCCCCTCATACCCTGCACCCTATTTCTATCCAAATAATCATCTGACACTACTTTGGACTGCATCTGCTGCCTGCTTGCCTACTCCACCAGCCTTGTCACATCCTACTGAAGTTCTATAATGTTCTTCCTCATGGCTCACAATGCCTTGATAAGGAAAGTGGGTGAAAGATTATTAACAGAACTGGACACAGTGTGGGGGGATGGAGAGATGGATAGAGAGATGCAGGAAGGTGGGGTAACCTGTCTGATTGTGTCAAGGAATTCCAAAGTCATCTTGTGGGCAGTCTTCACATACCCAACTCAATTCCAGAACAGTGGAATCAAATAAAGTTGGCTGCACTAGACGCTTGTTGTAGACCATTGAGTTTGAGCATCATTGCTACCAGAGACCGGGTCGACAAATAGCTGCAGAAGGAATAAAAGTGGCCAGCCTTTGCTACATGATGGAACGATCCAAGTCAAGAAGGCAGCATTATAACAGCTCATGGCTGACTCCTAAAGACAAATCTAGAATAATTGCAATGTGGAAGAGGCCTGAGAAATCTAACAGAACATTGACTGGCATGACATACAGCATTTTTCGACCCGCCGGTGCCATTATTAGACCAAGGTCAATGGAAAAATACCCTTTGTCCCCAGGACAGCGTCTCTCTTACAAAGAACATTTCCGACAGCTAGGATTGGACAATAAATTCTGATGATGTTATGAGTGAATAAAAACAAACTCCTCAACTATGAATCAACAATGACAGCCGCTACTCCCCAGTCCCCTGTGATGGACCATCATGACTGGGAGGTTTGCAGCAAGTGATTAAGGAGGTGAAAAACAACAAACAGACCTGTCCTGATTCTGTTTCAGAGCTGATGCTTATGCTCACAACGCTTGGCCTCTTTCTGTGCATGGCTCCACGACTCTCTCTGGAATTTAACTCAATGGTGAAGTTGATTGGGCCAAGGTCACCACCCTGAGGACCCCTCTATCTTAACACCGTTACACCCCATCCTTCCCCCAACCCCCCCCAACACACTGCATCCACACATGCTGTAAAGTGCACAGCTTTGATTAAAGAAGAACAAGATCCAAACTGAAATAATTTCACAGAGACTGGTATCCTGTCACCAAGCCACCCTTTACTTACATGTGCCTGGTACACTGGCTCTGGCCATCCAGCTGAGAGTCAGTCCCTTGAACTCAAATTGTCTCTCTTGCTTAGAGGAGGCATGTGCTATTCCTGCCACTGTTTCACTGTCCCCCCCCCACCAGGCCCAGGAATATCAGGTTTAGCCTGGTGCAGAGTCTTCTCCCCATCAGCAACTCTGCTGGAGCTACCCCTATTGAGCATGACGGGTGGTCTTATAATCCAACAGGAACTGGGATAGTTTGGTATGAAGTGACGCTGTAGGCTGCTCCTCTAAGCTTCAACGTATGGACTGCTCTTTCTGCGAGACCATTGGATGATGGATGGTATGGAACTGTCCTAATGTGCCGAATGCCATTTGACTTCAGGAAGTATTGGAATTCCCTGCTGATAAATCCCTGAATTTGCCGAACAAACGGTATGCACGTCCAACCACTTTGAATGGGTGTCTGCAATGACCAGGAACATGGATCCTATGAAAGGACCGGCCTAGCCAACATGCAACTGAGCCCAGGGTTTTGCCAGCGATTCCCACGAATGTGGGGGTGCTGCTGGTGTCAATCACTGCACAGACTAACGGGCATTTCTTTGTATCTGTCTCCCCTCAAACCAGACATCAAAACCTGAGATAATAAAATGTGAGGCTGGATGAACACAGCAGGCCAAGCAGCATCTCAGGAGCACAAAAGCTGACGTTTCGGGCCTAGACCCTTCATCAGAGAGGGGGATGGGGAGAGGGAACTGGAATAAATAGGGAGAGAGGGGGAGGCGGACTGAAGATGGAGAGTAAAGAAGATAGGTGGAGAGAGTGTAGGTGGGGAGGTAGGGAGGGGATAGGTCAGTCCAGGGAAGACGGACAGGTCAAGGAGGTGGGATGAGGTTAGTAGGTAGCTGGGGGTGCGGCTTGGGGTGGGAGGAAGGGATGGGTGAGAGGAAGAACCGGTTAGGGAGGCAGAGACAGGTTGGACTGGTTTTGGGATGCAGTGGGTGGGGGGGAAGAGCTGGGCTGGTTGTGTGGTGCAGTGGGGGGAGGGGACGAACTGGCCTGGTTTAGGGATGCAGTAGGAGAAGGGGAGATTTTGAAACTGGTGAAGTCCACATTGATACCAGTAGGCTGCAGGGTTCCCAGGCGGAATATGAGTTGCTGTTCCTGCAACCTTCGGGTGGCATCATTGTGGCACTGCAGGAGGCCCATGATGGACATGTCCTCTAGAGAATGGGAGGGGGAGTGGAAATGGTTTGCGACTGGGAGGTGCAGTTGTTTGTTGCGAACTGAGTGGAGGTGTTCTGCAAAGCGGTCCCCAAGCCTCCGCTTGGTTTCCCCAACGTAGAGGAAGCCGCACCGGGTACAGTGGATGCAGTATACCACATTGGCTGATGTGCAGGTGAACCTCTGCTTAATGTGGAATGTCATCTTGGGGCCTGGGATGGGGGTGAGGGAGGAGGTGTGGGGACAAGTGTAGCATTTCCTGCGGTTGCAGGGGAAGGTGCCGGGTGTGGTGGGGTTGGAGGGCAGTGTGGAGCGAACAAGGGAGTCACGGAGAGAGTGGTCTCTCCGGAAAGCTGACAGGGGAGGGGATGGAAAAATGTCTTGGGTGGTGGGGTCAGATTGTAAATGGCGGAAGTGTCGGAGGATAATGCGTTGTATCCGGAGGTTGGTAGGGTGGTGTGTGAGAACGAGGGGGATCCTCTTGGGGCAGTTGTGGCGGGGGCGGGGTGTGAGGGATGTGTCGCGGGAAATGCGGGAGACGCGGTCGAGGGCGTTCTCGATCACTGTGGGGGGAAAGTTGCGGTCCTTAAAGAACTTGGACATCTGGGATGTGTGGGAGTGGAATGTCTTATTGTGGGAGCAGATGCGGCGGAGGCGGAGGAATTGGGAATAGGGGATGGAATTTTTGCAGGAGTGTGGGTGGGAGGAGGTGTATTCCAGGTAGCTGTGGGAGTCGGTGGGCTTGAAATGGACATCAGTTACAAGCTGGTTGCCTGAGATGGAGACTGAGAGGTCCAGGAAGGTGAGGGATGTGCTGGAGATGGCCCAGGTGAACTGAAGGTTGGGGTGGAAGGTGTTGGTGAAGTGTTGAGGCAGCCTGACGCCCTGTACCACACAATTTCCAAATACCACTCACTAATCGAGGCCTTAAGGTTTTATTGGCACTTCTGACTAACATGGTAATGTTCGTTTTGTGGTGAAACCTGAAATTGTAGTAGTTTCATTCTACAAACTCTGTCTTGGCAGTGTGTGCTGTCAATCTACCTGTGCTTACAAGTACCAAGCCTGTTTCCACTTGAGTTGATTTACTGCTGATATCTGTTTTCTCATCCAACCTTTAGGCTCTTTTCCGCGAGTGATTGATTGGCCAACAATAATGCAATTGCAGCAAATCTACTAGCACAGAGGTACCCAAAGCTTTGTCTTTAAGGGTCACACAGGTGCGTAGACGGAGCCCCTGAGGACAGAATAGGAACGCTTATTCCTTCTCGTTCATCTATGATCTCAGTAGCCCAATCAATGAGGCAACTTGCTTAACTAAAGTCGCTATTCAACCTCCAGGGTGGCAAAATTCAAACAGCCCAGACCGTCAATTCTCAAGCACTTTCTCAAAGTTTATCTAGACTTTGAGGACCTGATTACAAGGGTCTGGAAGGCCACACTTGGAGGGTAGGCAGTGATGGGGGCTAAGTGTGGTCTAATTGCAATGCCACTCGATAAGATGTGGTGGTGCTGGGTTTTGGACTGGGGCTGGACAAGGTCGGAAATCACATGACTCCAGGTTATAGTCCAACAGGTTTATTTGAAATCACAAGCTTTCGAAGTGCTGCCCCTTCGTCAAGTGATTCAGCTGTCAGAGAGGCGGCGCTCGGAAAGCTTGTGATTTCAATTAAACCTGTTAGATTATAACCTGGTGTTGTGTGATTTCTGACACTGCACAAGGAATTCAGATGCCCAAGCTAATGCCTGTGGACTCGTGGGTTCCGGTTCCACCATGGCAGTTCTTGGCATTTAAATTCAGGTAATAAATCCTGAATATAAGGCTTGTCTCCATGCTGTGACCACATCATCAACTGCTGTAAAACACCATCTGGTTCACTTTAGGGCAGGAAATCTGCCATCTGTACCTGCTGTGGCCTATGTGACTCCAGACCCACAGCAAGGGGTCTCTTAACTGTTGTCAAGGGCAGTTAGGGATGTGTGACCCAGCCTGCGATACCCACATCCCATGAAAGAATTAGTAAAAGCTGGTTGTGCGGCTGCAGGCTTCAGACCCTTGCTCCTCCCTGTCTAGTAACTGTGGGCCCCAGGGCAGTCGTTAAACCTATTTACAACCCACTCTGCAGCTCTGATGTGCTGCATTGAAGGGAAAGTGTTTAGGAGCACCTGGACTTCATGAAAGGCACTGCTGAACTGATTGTTCCGATGGCGCTCTCGTGGTGCAGTGGCAGTGTCCCTAGCCCTGGGCTGGGAGGCTCAGCTTCAGCTCTCACCTGCTGCAGAGGTGTATAATAACATCTCTGAACAGGTTCATCAGGAAAAATGTTAAATTAAACAAAAAAAATTCAGAATCTTATGCAGTTGAGGGCTGATTTGTGAATCCAGCTGTCATTTGCATACATGGATCCAACTCAAAGAAACATAGACCAAAGCTAAGGCAGACAATGGGAAGAGAAGTATTTACAGGATATCCTAAGTTACAGACTCAGTAAAAATACCCAACTATTTAAAGAGTAATCCACAAGTTTACTTCAGATTGATAAAGTCATTGCACATGTTAAGTGTCAAATTATTGACAATTTAGCATCGTAAATATGTTTGGGAAAGAAATAGAACAATGCATGCTTGTAGACTCAAATTGTGCTCTTTTGTCCTTCTACAGGCAGGTTCAACATGTCTGGGTCCACCAAAGTGGATAGTGAGAGATTTGAAGCCTAATAACAGTAGTAGTAAGGAGGGAAAGCAGTATCCCACGGTAAAGTGGGAAACGAGAAGGCTGAGTGAAGAAACAGAACCAATAGCAATGGAATTTAGAGACAGAGTTGCAAGATATTCCCAGACATAGAGAACAAACTTGCATCTAAATCTGCCAGCAAACAGCAGATGTCTGATTTCAGGATTCTTTATATTTTATGCCGGAAATATAAATATATATATATATATATATATATATAGAGATAGAGAATAAATATAAAATAAACTATGCATGTTTTCTGAAGCCTTCAGTAATACTTGGAATTTTATGCAGCACCGTCAGGAACAAAAACAGAAGTAGCTGGAAAAGCTCAGCAGGTCTGGCGGCATCTGTGAAGAGAAAATCAGAGTTAACGTTTCGGGTCTGGTGACCCTCCCTCAGAACACTGTGTGTGAATAAATTATCTATTTCAGATTTAATGAGTGATCCATTGCCCACTGCCATTTATGGAAGATAGCTCTTGTTTGCTAACAATCTGACCCCAACTGTCAGTCTATGCCCCAATTCCCTACCCTTCTCCACAGCTCTGCGAATGTTTGCTTTTTTAAACACTATTTTGAAGTTCGCCGACTGAATCCATTGTTAATGAACGCACATGCACATGTTTGAGGGAGCACCAAAACAGAGACAGTTGACGCAATTCAGGTGGAGATATTGCAATGGAACAGGATTGCACCAGTAAAGAGAAAGCTGTACCATACCAATGAAAAGCAAATCCAGTAAAACACTCCTCACCTGAAGAGACACAACAATACTTGTTATAGTCTTTGGTTGACCTTGGGTGTAGATCAGCTGTGGTCCAAGTTGGACCAGTCTCTGGAGAAAGGGGCTTCAGTACTAGTTTTGCCACATTCCCCTGGCAGTAGCTGATCACCTCTGGTTCCTGCTGCTGTACTCTACTCTTGTCCATGGCTCCTGGTGCCATGGTCTTTATGCAGTGGGGTGACATGTGTTGTTCCTTCCGCTGTGGCAAGCCAATGGCTGTGGACCACACAGAAATATGATGATGATGAGTCAGGGGAGGAGGATAATGTCAAGCTCCCTGCAGCTGTAAAGACATACTTAGTGGTAGTAGGGGTGTGATGGGTGTGAGGGGTCAGTGTAGAGCTGAAGTTAAAATCAAATCAGCTTTGATCTTACTGGATGTGGAGCATGCCTGAAAGGTTGAGTGGCCTACTCTTGTTCTTCATGTGTTCGTAGTTCGTAGGAGAATCTGCCATAAAAGCGAGACCCAAAATGTTGGTCATCCTTCAGAGACATGACCACTGATAATGAAATAACAGCGCGACAGGATATGGAGGAAGTGCAGAGAATTGATGCTGATAAAGGCCCACATTGGTCCTAGTCTCGCAATGCATTGATGATAAAATTGTCACATGACTTCAGCTCCCCCCATGGCTTCACGTCTTCTCATCTCTGTAATATCCTCCAGCCTCAGACTCTGAGATCCCTGCATCCTTCTGATGCCGAACAGTTATGCATCCAGCCTTTCCATCATCTACAGCCCCCATTTCCAAACTCCCTCCATTGGTGGCAGTGTCTACATTTACCTGGGACCCAAATGTTGGAATGTCTTCCCAAAACCTCTCTTTCTCTTCCCATCGTGCCATGCCTCACAACATCAATTGCAAATTGCATTTGCATTGCAACTTTAAAAACAAGGTGCTTCACAGAGGCATTATCAGACAAAAATTTGCTGGAATTGTAGAAGCTCTACTTTGTGGAAGCAGATTCATCAAGTCCACACCAACTCTCCAAAGAGCATCCCACCCCCTACCCTATCGCTACATTTCCCACCCTAGACACTATGGGCAATTTAGAATGGTCAATCTGCCTAATCTGCATATTTTTGGACTGTGGGAAGAAACTGGAGCACCTGGAGGAATCCCATGCAGACACGGAGAATGCAAACTCCACACAGAATCAAACCTGGACCCCTGGCACTGTGAGACAGCTGTGCTAATCACTGAGTCACCACGCTGCCCACATGCTACTGAAACACATGAGAAAATATGGGGAGAGGATGACATAGAAGTCCAAAAGCCTTGGCCAATGTCCTGGGTCCATGGGTTTGAATTCCCCTGCAGGCAACTGGTGATATATAATATTAGACAGCGCAAAAGTGACTACCATCAATCATCATAAAATCTAAAATAAATAAAAATATCTGTAAATAAGAGTCTGATGATGACTGTGAACCCGTTGTCAATTGTTGGAAAAACCCATGTGGTTCACTAAAGTCCTTTAGGAAAGGAAACAACCATCCTTACCTGGTCTAGACTACATGTGACTTCAGACCCACAGGAATCTGATTGACACTTAACTGCCCAAAGGGCAGTTCAGGATGGGCAATAAACACTGTCCAGCCATCAATGCGCTCATCCTGTGACTGAAAAAAGGTAAAGTAATTTTTTAAAAATAATAATAAAAACAGGAATGTACTTGAGGGAAGGAAATCTGTCATCGTTACCTGGATCTGGCCTACTTGTGACTCTAAACCTGCTGCAATGCGGTTGACTTCTGTTTTTAAGTCAGCTTGTTCTGAGATGTTGCTACACACCTCTGAAACAGAGGGGACTTGAACCCAAGTCTCCTGGTACAGAGATAGGGACATTACTGCTGAAGCAGTCGGAGATCAAGAGCAATTAGAGAGGGGTCATAAATGCTAGAACTGTCCGCATTCCATGATTAAAGACAGGACACTAATACTTTGGATGGAGAAGTTAGCTTATAACCAGCAGAGAAATAGAAAGGTGGAGAGGTTTAGGATGGTATTTCCAGAGATGGGAACCTTAGTGACCAAAGGTGATGGAATGTTGAAATTCAGAGCTTAGTAGGAGAGCGGACTGGGATGACTGCAGAGGGTAATGTGGCTAAAAGAGGTGAGAGAACTATAGGAAGGCGTGAACAAAGATATGAACACAAGGAGGACAGTATTAAAGTTGAGGTAACAAAGTGTGAAGCTGGACGAACACAGCAGGCCAAGCAGCATCTCAGGAGCACAAAAGCTGACATTTCAGGCCTAGACCCTTCATCAGAGAGGGGGATGGGGTGAGGGTTCTGGAATAAATAGGGAGAGAGGGGGAGGCGGACCGAAGATGGAGAGGAGAATATAGGTGGGGAGGAAGGGAGGGGATAGTCAGTCCAGGGAAGACAGACAAGTCAAGGAGGTGGGATGAGGTGGTAGGTAGGAAATGGAGGTGCGGCTTGGGGTGGGAGGAAGGGATGGGTGGGAGGAAGAACAAGTTAGGGAGGTGGAGACAGGCTGGGCTGGTTTTGGGATGCAGTGGGGGGAGGGGATGAGCTGGGCTGGTTGTGTGGTGCAGTGGGGGGAGGGGACAAACTGGGCTGGTTTAGGGATGCAGTGGGGGAAGAGGAGATTTTGAAGCTTGTGAAGTCCACATTGATACCAGTGGGCTACAGGGTTCCCAAGCGGAATATGAGTTGCTGTTCCTGCAACCTTCGGGTGGCATCATTGTGGCACTGCTGGAGGCCCATGATGAGGAATGGGAGGGGGAGTTAAAATGGTTTGCGACTGGGAGGTGCAGTTGTTTATTGTGAACCGAGCGGAGGTGTTCTGCAAAGTGGTCCCCAAGCCTCCGCTTGGTTTCCCCAATGTAGAGGAAGCCACACTGGGTACAACGCATGCAGTATACCACATTGGCAGATGTGCAGGTGAACATCTGCTTAATATGGAATGTCATCTTGGGGCCTGGAATGGGGGTGAGGGAGGAGGTGTGGGGGCAAGTGTAGCATTTCCTGTGGTTGCAGGGGAAGGTGCTGGGTGCGGTGGGGTTGGAGGGTAGTGTGGAGTGGACAAGGGAGTCACGGAGAGATTGGTCTCTCCGGAAGGCAGACAAGGGTGGGGATGGAAAAATGTCTTGGGTGGTGAGGTCAGATTGTAGATGGCGGAAGTGTCAGAGGATGATGCGTTGTATTTGGAGGTTGGTGGGGTGGTATGTGAGAATGAGAGGGATCCTCTTGGGGTGGTTGTGGCGGGGGTGAGGTGTGAGGGATGTGTTGCGGGAAATGTGGGAGACGCGGTCAAGGGTGTTCTTGACCACTGCGGGCGGAAAGTTGCAGTCCTTGAAGAATGTGGACATCTGGGATGTGCGGGAGTGGAATGCCTCATCCTGGGAGCAGATGCGGCGGAGGCGAAAGAATTGGGAATCGGGGATGGAATTTTTGCAAGAGGGTGGGTGGGAGGAGGTGTATTCTAGGTAGCTGTGGGAGTCGGTGGGTTTGAAATGGACATCAGTTACTAGCTGGTTGCCTGAGATGGAGAGTGAGAGGTCCAGGAAGCTGAGGGATGTGTTGGAGATGGCCCAGGTGAACTTGAGGTTGGTGTGGAAGGTGTTGGTTAAAGTTGAGGTGTTGCTAGACCAGGATCCAGTGAGCACAGGGATGATGGACAGAATGACGTTGAAGAGTTTCTCAATGTCTGAAGTGTGATGTTCATGAGAAAACACAGGCAGTGATTCTTTTTGTTGCAATGTAACTGGCCTGTGCTGTCGAGATGAGGGAGGACACTCTATCTGCAACAGTGTAAAAGCATGAGCCTGCTGCAGTTAGCTCTGACTCAGTTGGCAGCCAAATTTGCGTTGCTTGCTGAATTCAATAATCCCACCTACCAAGTGGACTGGGGAGTCATTGGGGGTTGGGGATGGTGAGTTCTTGTCAAGTTCAGAGCGTCTACATCTCTGCCCCATCACAATTTCACCAGTGGCCTAACTGAAAACTCACTGTCAAGCTGTGAATCCTGACTGGGCATCCTGAACTTGCTACAGCTAATACAGCGTTGAGCTGGAGGAACACAGCAGGTCAGGCAGCATCAGGGGAGCAGGAAAGCTGACACTTCGGGTTGTGACCCTTCTTCAGAAATGGGAGAGGGGGAAAGGAGCTCTGAAATAAACAGAGAGGAGGGGTGGTGGTAGGTGAGTGCAGGTAGGGATTCGTCAGGTGGAAGAGAAGGTGGACAGGTTGTGTCAGGTCAAATGGTGGGGCTGAGAGTTCTGGTTGGTTACACACAAACATGCAAATCAGGAGCAGGAGTAGGCCATTCAGCCCCTCGAGTCTGTTCTACCATCCAATCAGATCATGGCTGATCTGCTTACACCACATTCCCCAACTGCACCTGATAATCTCTCAATCACTTGGTCATCGAGAATCCATCTGCAGCACCACTATCTGAAAAATATCCAAAGATTCTGCTTGCACTGCCTTTGAAAGAATCCCAAAGGTTCACAACCCTCAGAGTAAACATTTCTCCCATCTTTGTCCTCAACGGGCGACACCTTATTTTGAAACACTAAACACACCCCCATCCCCTGCAGTTCCAAATTCTCCCCCAAAAGGAAACATCGTCTCCATATGAACTGTGACAAGCCCCTCAGGATCTCATACTTTTCAATCAAGTTGCCTCTTACTCTTCAAGACTTCAGTGAATACAAGTCTAGACATCTGGGTCTCCCTCAGAAGAGAACCCACCCATTCCAGGTTGAAATTTCAGGCCGTTGGAAATACCTTGGGCAGCAGAAATGATACCAAAGATCCTCACCAAAGATCCTCAGATAGCGCCTTCCAAACCCACAACCACTTCCATCTAGAAGGACAAGGGCAGCAAAATCATGGGAGCACCAAGTTTCCCTCCAAGCCAGTCACCATTTTGACTTGGAAATAAGTTGCCGTTCCTTCAGTGTTGCTGGGTCAAAACCCTGGAATTCCTCCCCAAGGGCCTTGTGGGTCCAACCACTATCAGATAAATTGCAGCAGTTCAAGAGGATAGCTCACCTCCAGCTTCTCAAGGGGCAACTAGGGATGGGCAATAAATGCTGGCCCAGCCAATGACACCCACATCCCACAAAAATAAACTAAACAGCATTATGGCTCTACCTACACTAAATGGACTGCAATGTTTCAAGAAGGTAAATCACTGGCAGTTTCTCCAGAGTAATTAGAGATGGTTAATAACTGCTGGCCTAGCCAGCACACCCATATCTCACAAGTGAATGAAAAAAATCTACTTATCAGTCATGTGATGTGAGGAGATCCCTCTGCCAGCTCTTGCGGACCCCCTCCCTTGAGCTCTAATTCCAGGCCAAGACCTCCCAGTGTCCTTGCCGTTGCCTGACTGGGGTTTCGGTTTGGCAAGCCTCCCCTAGAAGAGGCAGTGAGAGTCCTTCAGTAGCTCTCCCGTCAGCCAACAAGACCCTTCCCACCTTCACAACATGGCGCCAATAAAAGCCGAGGATAAATGTTGCTGAGGCCACTGGAGATAACTCTCTTGCTTTTTGTCATAGTAAAGAATGAGTTTTTCTATGTCCACCAATGGGAAGGCTTTGGAATGTCTGGTCCAAAGCTCCGTGCCTCCGACTGTGCCACACTCCCTCGGTCCTGGGAGTTTCTTCAGCTCAGGTGTTGTTCCGTAATGTCTGGAGTGGGACTTGACCCGAACTGTGGTGGGGAGACAGTGATGTAATGATAATGCCACTGGAATAGTAACCCAGCGCCCTAGGTTAATGTTCTTGAGGTTAAAGGGATCAGATTGTGTGGAGAGAAATCAGGAACAGGGGATTGAGTTGGATGATCGTATTGAACAGGGAGTGGCTTGAAGGGCGAAGGGGCATACACTTGCTCCAGATTTCTATGTTTTTAACCTCGCGGCACAGAGGTGAGCGTGCTGTTTTGTCAAGACAGTAACAGTGTGCTCCTTTATTGACAGGAAGCAGTGGTACGAACAATGTACGTCAATTTATTAAGGACATCAGATGATGAATATTTGCCGTCTGAATTTCACAAGCCTACCACTCTCTGGACGACATTTCTTCAGCTAGAGAGTGGTGGGCTTGTGGAATTCATTGCCACGGAGTGCAGTGGAGGCCGGGACGTTGGATGCCTTCAAGGCAGAGATCGACAAATTCTTGATCTCAGAAGGAATCAAGGGCTATGGGGAGAGTGCAGGGAAGTGGAGTTGAAATGCCCATCAGCCATGATTTAAATGGCAGAGTGATATTGATGGGCCGAATGGCCTTATTTCCACTCCTGTGTCTTATGGTCTTCTGGGCAGACTGAATGGTTTCCTTCAACCGTCTTATAGAAGCATAGAAAATAGGAGCAGAAGTAGGTCATTTGGCCTTTCATGGTCACTCCCTGTTCAATATGATCATCCAACTCAATTGTAGGATCATGGCTGACCATTCAACTCAGTCCCTTCTTCCCGCTTTCTCCCCCCATCCTTTGATTCCTTGAGCCATAAGGACTCTATCTAACTCCTTCTTGAAAACATTGTGTTTTGTTCTTATCTATTTTCTGCGGCTGACAATTCCACAGGTCTACCACTCTCTGAAGAATAAGATATTTTCCGTTTCAGTCCTAAATTTCCTTCCCCTCATACTTAATCTGTGACCCCTGGTTCTGACCCCATCCCCCCAAACCCTCAAGTCATCAGGAACATCCTTCTTGTGGAAGTAAATATAATTTTAACTGACTCAGTCTCTCTTCATACATCACTCCTATCATCCCAGGAATCAGTCTTGGTAAATTGTCCTTCATAACCAAACCATCCTTCCTCAGATAAGGAGATCCGAACAACCCACAGTACTCCGGGTGTGGTCTCACCAAGGCCCCGTACAATTGCAGCAAGACATGCTAGCCCCTCTGCTCGAAACATAGAAGTCAGATATTGCCAGGTTAGAAGCCTTCAGCAGTCCAAAGATTGTTGTGTATTCCAACAGGCCTCCCACTCTACAAGAACAGAACACTCTTCGAGTGGAATCTGTGAAACCCAGTGAAGTGGTGGATCCAAACGGACCTTGTCACATCTAAATGATTTTTAATTTATTCATATCTCGAGAAGAATTTTCACCCCCCCCTCTGTTACATTCACACACACAGTCTCTCGCACACATACTTCCACTCTCGTATGCAATTATACACACAGGCGTGCATGTGTATATACCCACATGCACATACACACACATATACAAAAACACACGCACACGTACACACACGTACACACACACAGGCACACGTTCTCTCTCTCACACATACACACTTTCATTGAAATGCATGGGTCTGGGTATTTAAATTGCAACGGTTTTTAAAATTTCAGATGGGTTATTTTTCAGGCGTAGTGTGCCTACCTGTTCTGGCCTGATGGTTAAATATTTGGGCCACTGTTGATTCGGGGGGATGAGGCCAAGCATTAATCGTCTGCTCAGAGAGGCTCAGTCATTAAAGTGAGACTGATGGCTAGAATTTGACAGTCCTACCTCTGCATCAATGTCTGAAAGCTGGGCCATTCTCCCAGCCAAGAGTTAACATTCCCCACCCTCGAGTCTGAGTGGGGAACGTCCTAGAGTATCGTGAGCTGTTTTAATCCCCGATTTAAGAAAAGATATCATTTCATTGGAGATAGTTCAGAGAAGGTTCACTCGGATGATTGTTAGAATGGAGGCATTGTCTGATGCGCAATCTACTGCCTGGAGTTGGGAAGAATGAGAGGTGATCTCACTGAGACATAATGCAATAATTTTAAATACTGAGAGGATGTTTCCCTCATGGGAGAGCCTAGGATCCAAGGGCATAGCCTTAGAACAAAGAGAAGCCAATTTAAGACTGAGATGAGGAGGAATTTCTTCTCTCAGAGAGTTGTGAGTCTTTGGAAGTCTTTACCACAAAGAGGTGTGTGGGCAGAGTCCTTATGTCTATTTAAGTCTGAGATAGATTCTTGATCAGAAATCAAGAATTACAGGGAAAAGGCAGGAAAGTGGGTGTGAGGGGTGGGGCACTGGCTCAGTGGTTAGTACTCGCACCCCATAGTGCGAGTGACCTGGGTTCCACTCCCACCTCAGGTGACTACCTGTACGCAGTTTGCACATTCTCAGAGTGGCACTGTGGGTTCACTTCAGGTGCCTTGGTTTCCCACAGTCTGAAGATGAGCAGGTTAAGTGGAGTGGCTGTGGGAAATTGCCCATAGGTTCCATAGTGCTGGGCACTATGTGGATTAGCCATGGGAAATGCAGGGAAAGGGAAAGGGGGGGTTGGGGTTGAGTCTGAGGGGAGGACTCGATGGGCCATATAGCCTACTTTCACACTACATTGAATGATATAGCAGGTTCGAGGGGCTGAATAGCCTACTCCTGCTCCTATTTGTTATGGTCTAATTTCATGGGCTGTGTTATCAGTAGCAGTCAAGGGGTAAGTGAAGCAGGAAGGATACAAACATCTATTGAACAGAATGTTGCCAGTATAGATCGACAAGTACGGTATTACAATTCATTTTCTTGTTAACAAATCTTTGCAGGAAGGATACAACCAAAGCGTCCGACCGCAGGTATGAAACCGCCACCTTCAGCATTGTCGACTGCATCTTTGCCAATCAGACGTTCCATATCCTGCCCCCGGTCAATCTCTTCCTCAGCAACACATTCGCATTCACAATTAGCTGAACCCCGGTCCACTTCTGCCAAACCCGCTGTGCCCTTGAGCAAGCCTCCTGCAGACACAAGGTCGCAATCGCTGAATCGTAACATGACCAGCCAGCGGATACCACATGCTGCCAGCCTGGGCACCATCCATTCCTCACCGGTAAGCACAACAGATACCACAAAAAGGCTGAACTAATAACTGTATGGACGGCCAGCGCTTTCCTTTTGTTAGGTCCTGTTGAACTGGTCTCAAAATGTTTTCACATAATGGACTTTGATGCACTTTCGTTTATGCAGGGCAACAAAGGGAGAGCTTTGGTTGGGCCCCAGCAGGAGTGTTGAGTCCAGATCTGGTCACTACATTTCAGAAAGGGCAGTCCTGAAGATGGTTTCCCTGAATGGACACGGGGATTTTACTGACCACATAAGGGTTGGGGAAGTTCGGGTGGTTTTTCTTGGAGCAGAGGAGATTGAGAGGATCTTGGTTGGGCATGTTCAAAGTTGTGACAAGTGGGTGGTGTTGGTATTAAACTCTGGAGGTAAACTTTTGATTAGACATGACCCAGGAGTGTAGCTTTCTTGTCAGATTTTTGTTCCAGCTCACTCATCACAAAATACCTAAATCACTGATTACATATATATCATTTCACCTACTTGTCCCTGAATTTAGAGCCATAGAGTCATGAAGATATACAGCATGGAAACTGATCCTTTGGTCCAACTTGTCCATACTGACCAGATATCCTAAATTGATCTAGTTCGATTTACCAGCATTTGGTCCATATCCCTCTAAACCCTGGACAACAAAGTGTGGAGCTGGATGAACACAGCAGGCCAAGCAGCATCTCAGGAGCACAAAAGCTGATGTTTCGGGCCTAGACCCTTCATCAGAGAGGGGGATGGGGTGAGGGTTCTGGAATAAATAGGGAGAGAGGGGGAGGCGGACCGAAGATGGAGAGGAAAGAAGATAGGTGGAGAGAGTATAGGTGGGGAGGTAGGGAGGGGATAGGTCAGTCCAGGGAAGACGGACAGGTCAAGGAGGTGGGATGAGGTTAGTAGGTAGATGGGGGTGCGGCTTGGGGTGGGAGGAAGGGATGGGTGAGAGGAAGAACAGGTTAGGGAGGCAGAGACAGGTTGGACTGGTTTTGGGATGCAGTGGGTGGCGTGGAAGAGCTGGGCTGGTTGTGTGGTGCAGTGGGGGGAGGGGACGAACTGGGCTGGTTTAGGGATGCAGTGGGGGAAGGGGAGATTTTGAAACTGGTGAAGTCCACATTGATACCATATGGCTGCAGGGTTCCCAGGCGGAATATGAGTTGCTGTTCCTGCAACCTTTGGGTGGCATCATTGTGGCAGTGCAGGAGGCCCATGATGGACATGTCATCTAAAGATCTCAATGGAGTCAAGTTAGGTAAAGGGGAAGCACAACGAGATCCAGGTGTTCTTGAACATCAGTCAATGAAAGCAAGCATGCAGGTACAGCAGGTAGTGAAGAAAGCTAATAGCATGCTGGCCTTCATCACAAGAGGAATTGATTATAGGAGCAAAGAAGTCCTTCTGCAGCTGTACAGGGCCCTGGTGAGACCGCACCTGGAGTATTGTGTGCAGTCTCCCAATTTGAGGAAGGACATTCTTGCTATTGAGGGAGTGCAGCGCAGGTTCACAAGGTCAATTCCCGGAATGGCGGGACTATCATATGTTGAAAGATTGGAGCATCTGGGCTTGTATACTCTTGAGTTTAGAAGGATGAGAGGGGATCTGATTGAGACATAAGATTATTAAGGGACTAGACACTGTGGAGGCAGGAAGCATGTTTCCGCTGATGGGTAAGTCCAGGACCAGAGGACACAGTTTAAATATAAGGGGTAGGCCATTTAGAACAGAGTTGAGGAAAAACCTCTTCACCTACAGAGTGGTGGATATATGGAATGCTCTGCCCCAGAAGGCAGTGGAGGCCAACTCTCTGGATGCTTTCAAGAAAGAGATAGAGCTCTTAAAGGTAGTGGAATCAAGGGTTATGGGGATAAGGCAGGAACAGGATACTGATTGTGGATGATCAGCCATGATCAAAATGAATGATGGTGCTGGCTCGAAGGGCTGAATGGCCTACTCCAGCACCTATTTTCTATTATCTACTCATATACCCATCCAGATGCCTTTTAAATGTTATTATTGTACCGGCCTCCACCATTTTTTCTGGCAGCCCAGTCCATACACACATCACCCTCTGTCAAAAAGTTGCCCCTTTGGTCCCCTTTAAAATCTTTCCCCTCTCTCACCTTAAAACTATGCCCTCTCGTTTTGGACTCCCCCACCCTGCGATAAAGACTTTGGCTATTCACACTTTCCATGATCCTCATGAGAAAGTAATCCAGAATTAAGCATTCTGAAGGGGCTGTATGCCATAAATCATGCCCCTAATTGGTTTTATAAACTTCGAGAAAGGTCATCCCTCAGCCTTCAATTCTCCAGGGAAAATAGCCCCAGCTTATTCAGCCTCTCCCTACAGCTCAAACCCTCCAACCCTGCCAATCTCCTCGTAATTTTTTTCGGAACCCTTTCAAGTTCACAACATCTTTCCAATAGCAGGGACCCCAGAATTGAATGTAGTATTCCAAAAGTGGGCTAACTAATGCCCTGTACAGCAGTAACGTGACCTCCCAACTCCGAAACTCAATGCACGGACCAATAAAGGCAAGCATACCAAATACCTTCTTCACTATCTGGCCTACCTATGATTCTCCTTTCAAGGAGCTATGAACCTACGCTCCAAGGCCTGTTTGGTCAGCAGCACTAATGATCCCATTTTTCCTAATTCCAGTTTGCTCCCAGGCATCCCTTCCAGAGCATGCTTGATATTAACAGCTCCTTATAACAATAAGTTCCTTTTTGGTCTCGCTCATTCCTATCTCTGCAACTCCTCTGCTCCTGTAATGCACCAAGGCATCTGGACCCCTCCAATATTGGTCTCTTGAACATCCCCAATCTCTGCCATTCCACCAACAGTGGCCATCCCTCTGCCCTATAATTTCCTCCCTACCCTTCTCTGCTTCTCTGTCCCTCTCTCTTATCCAGAAAATCAACCTGTGACCAAGTTCTTTGAGGTCTGACCTTATATCGCTCTCTGTGGTTCAGTGTCAAAATGGCAGGTGCTAATGCCACCTCACTGATAACGCAGAGGCTGAGTCTCAGGGCTCAAATCCCACCACAGCGGCTGGTGAAATTTGAGTTCAATTAAATCTGGATTCATGTCATGGTGACCAAATATCTATCATGGATTATTGTTAATAATTCATCTCTGCTATTTTAGGGACGGACATCCGCTCTCCTACAAGGGATTCCAGACCCACAGAAAAATGTTTAACTTTTAATTGCCCTCTGAAATGGCCCAGTGAGCCACTGAATTCAAGAACAATTAAGCACAGGCAGCTCATATTAACCTTGCCAATGGCAGCCAAGTCCCATGAGCCAATAAAGAGAACGAAAAGTTTAATTTACCTTTAGAATGTTGTGAAACCTTGAAGATGCTATACAGATGCAATGTCTTGTTAATGCTCAGCTACTTATAGAAAAGTTCTTCTGAATTAAGGAAAATCAGAAAAATGTTTGTGCATTTCAGAAGGAAATAGGATATGTGCATGTAAAGGTGTGGGGGTTGTTCAGTAAAAATTTGAGGAAAACAAATAAAGAAAATTAGAGCCTTTCCCCCATCCTATCATTTGCTGAAATCTGGAATTGGTGAGCTGAAATTGTAGTAGGATCAGATTCATCGGGAAAATGGACAGAGTAGCTGCCTTCTGTGCTTTAAAACCTTATGATGCTATAACTGAAATCGTGCTTTCATGAGACTGACATAAGATTGACAGACTGAATGGTTTCCTTCTGTGCTCTTGTTTACCTGTTGAGGGGAGACAATGGCCTAGTGATATTATCACTGGACTATTAATCCAGAGACCCAGGTAATGTTCTGAGGACCTGGGTTTGAATCCTGCCACAGCAGATGGAAGAATTTGAATTCAATAAATATCTGGAATTAAGAATCTAATGATAACTGTGAATTGATGGTTGGAAAAACCCATCTGGTTCACTAATGTCCTTTAGGGAAGGAAACTGTCATCCTTACCTCATCTGGCCTATATGTGACTCCAGACCCACAGCAATGGGGTTGACTCTTAACTGCCCTCTGAGCAATTAGGGATGGACAATAAATGCTGCCTAACCAGCAACACCCTCATCCTGTAAACGAATAAAAAAAACTTCTGTATTTACTAAAATGTGAGGCTGGATGAACACAGCAGGCCAAGCAGCATCTCAGGAGCACAAGCATAAGCTTTTGTGCTCCTGAGATGCTGCTTGGCCTGCTGTGTTCATCCAGCCTCACATTTTATTATCTTGGAATCTCCAGCATCTGCAGTTCCCATTACTTCTGTATTTACTGTTAGCATTTGGGCCAAACCTTATCGCTGCAGGATGGGCTGGGTAGATCTGTGTTGCTGCTACGGTAAGGGGTTATGTTGGAGGTGGTGGTGGATGCATTACGGACTCACTTGGGAAGTCTAGCTCACCGTGGCGTCCTAATTCCCAGGTCTGATGAGAGTCAGCGTGAGTTTCATGCAGAGATTTTGGAATAACCCAAACTTTCACATAGAACATTACAGCACAGTACAGGCCCTTCGGCCCTCAGTGTTGTGCCGACCTGTCATACCGATCTGAAGCCCATCCAACATACACTGATTCCACGTACGTCCATATGCTTATCCAATGACAACTTAAACATACCTAAAGTTGGCGAATCTACTACCGTTGCAGGCAAAACATTCCATTCCCTTACTACTCTCTGAGTAAAGAAACTACCTCTGACATCTGTCCTATATCTTTCACCTTTCAATTTAAAGCTATGCCCCCTCATGCTCGCCGTCACCATCCTAGAAAAAAGGCTCTCCCTATCCACCATATCTAACCCTTTCATTATTTTATATGTTTCAATTAAGTCACCTGTCAACCTTCTTCTCTCTAATGAAAACAGCCTCAAGTCCCTCAGCCTTTCCTCGTAAGACCTTCCCTCCATACCAGTCAACATCCTAGTAAATCTCCTCTGCACCCTTTCCAAAGCTTCCACATCCTTCTTATAATGCGGTGACCAGAACTGTACGCAATACTCCAAGTGCGGCCGCACCAGAGTTTTGTAGAGCTTCACCATAGCCTCTTGGTTCCGGAACTCGATCCCTCTATTAATAAAAGCTAAAACACTGTATGCCTTCTTAACAGCCCTGTCAACCTGGGTGGCAACTTTCAAGGATCTGTGTACATGGACACCGAGATCTCTCTGCTCATCTACACTACTAAGAATCTTACCATTAGCCCTGTACTTTGCCTTCCAGTTACTCCTACCAAAGTGCATCACCTCACACTTGTCTGCATTAAACTCTATTTGCCATCTCTCAGCCCAGCTCTGCAGCTTATCTATGTCTCTCTGCAACCTACAGCATCCTTCGTCTCTATCCACAACTTCACCGACCTTAGTGTCGTCTGCAAATTTACTAATCTATCCTTCTATGCCCTCATCCAGGTCAGTTATAAAAATTGACAAACAGCAGTGGACCCAACACCGACCCTTGCGGTACACCACTAGTAACTGGTCTCCAGGATGAACATTTCCCATCAACTACCACCCTCTGTCTTCTTTCAGCAAGTCAATTTCCGATCCAAACTGCTATATCTCCCACAATTCCATTCCTCCGCATTTTGTACAATAGCCTATTGTGGGGAACCTTATCGAACACCTTGCTGAAATCCATATACACCACATCAACCGGTTTACTCTCATCTACCTGTTTGGTCACCTTCTCAAAGAACTCAATAAGGTTTGTGAGGCACAACCTTCCCTTCACAAAACCGTGCTGACTATCCCTAATCAATTTGTTATTTTCCAGATGATTATAAATCCTATCCCTTATAACCTTTTCCAACACTTTACCAACAACTGAGGTAAGGCTCACTGGTCTATAATTACCAGGGTTGTCTCTACTCCCCTTCTTGAACAGGGGAACCACATGCGCTATCTTCCAGTCGTCTGGCACTATTCCTGTAGACAATGACAAGTTAAAGATCAATGCCAAAGGCTTGGCAATCTCCTCCCTGGCTTCCCAGAGGATCCGAGGATAAATCCCATCCAGCCCAGGGGACTTATCTATCTTCACCCTCTGGAGGATTTCTAATACCTCTTCCTTGTGAACCTCAATCCCACCTAGTCTAGTAGCTTGTATCTCAGTATTCTCCCTGACAACATTGCCGTTTTCGAGAATGAATACTGTTGAAAAATATTCATTTAGTGCTTCCCCTATCTCATCTGACTCCACACACAACTTACCACTACTATCCTTGATTGGGCCTAATCTTACTTTCGTCATTCTTTTATTCCTTAAATACCTGTAGAAAGCCTTAGGGTTTACCCTGATCCTATCCGCCAACAACTTCTCATGTCTCCTCCTGGCTCTTCTGAGCTCCCTCTTTAGGTCTTTCCTGGCTACCTCGTAGCCCTCAAGTGCCCTAACTGAGCCTTCACATCTCATCCTAACATAAGCCTTCTTCTTCCTCTCGACCAGAGATTCCAGCTCCTTCGTAAACCACGGCCACCGCGCTCTACAGCTTCCTCCCTGCCTGACAGGTACATACTTATCTAGGACACAGAGGAGCTTTTCCTTGAATAAGCTCCACATTTCTAATGTGCCCATCCCCTACAGTTTCCTTCCCCATCTTATGCTCCCTAAATCTTGCCTAATCTCATTGTAAGGGAAGGGAAAGGCTCCCACAGCCTACCCTTGGTTCGTGGTTAGGTGGGTGGAAATGCTGCTGTTTCCAGGAGTGTCCCAGAGGAATTCCTGTGTGCACATTCTTTCTTTTGCCCCCCCTGGGTTCTGATGTTATCCCGACAATGTGAGTTGCTCTTTCCACAGATATTAACAGACACTACTATCAATGTAACAACCCATCAGCCAAAAAAAGGACATATGGAAAACCCGACTTGCAATAATGAGCAGAGAATGGCTAAATCTAGTGTCGTTTTGACCATCCTGTTTAGTTTGGACTGTTTCAGTTGACTTTGAACTGTTAAACATCAGTGGTCTCACATTAATCCTGACCACTTGTCTTTCAGCGTTCCGCCATTCAAAATTTCAGAACGAAGGAACAAGAGGAGGAATTGACCAAGGAAGTACTGGTGGCCCTGAATGAAATGAGAATTAAATTCCCAGGGAAAACAAACGAGGAAGCTGAGGTTCTGCTTGATGAAGTAAGTGGGACAGATTGTCATAAGTCATTGCGGAATTATAAGCTTTGCAGTAAAACAAAAAATCATTTATGAACAAACTTTATTATCTTGGTAAAGAGAGACATGTTGTTAAAACCCAAAACAAAATGTTGACTGTTTGATGTGACTCAGCATTGGGTAACATTTACTGACAATCACAAATGCACCAATTGCTGTCATTGAAACCCTACAGTGTGGGAGCAGGCCATTTGGCCCGTCTGGTCCACACTGACCCTCTGAAGAGGATCCCAGCCTCCGAAATCCTGCATTTCCCGCAGCCAATCCACCTGACCAACACATCTCTGGACTGTGGGAGGAAACCAGAGCACCAGGAGCGAACCCACACAGACACAGGGAGAATGTGCACACTCCACACAGACAGTCACCAGACGGTGGAACCGAACCCATGTCCCTGGCGCTGTGAGGCAGCAGTGCTGACCACTGAGCCACCATAATTGTTTTACTATCAATTTAAGATAGTCAGTTGGTCTAATAATGTGGCTCATGTACAGCTGCTAGATGCAACAAACATTCATAAACAAGAACCCATTGTTTGCAAACAAAAAGGATATTTGATTTTTAGATAATTTTTTGACGCACCTTGGCACAGAGTTGGCCATTTGGCCCTTTGTGATTGCAACAGTTCTATCATTCAACGTCAATCTCCAAACCTTTCCCCCATGCTCTTCCACGTTATTTCTTTCCAAATAACCATCCAATGCTCCTCCTAAATGTCTCGGTTGAAGCTGCCTCCACCACATTTCCAGGCAGTGCATTCCACACACGAACTACTCGCTGGGTGAGAGAGTTTTTATTCTCCCATCACCCTTACTTCATTTGTGCATAAGCCATCTAAAATCCAACCCAGCTCTTATCTGTTTTTATCTGAAATACAGATAGTGGCCTCCCACGCCTCTCATTCTCTGCATAAGGCAGAGGAGAGTCAGGGTTGGAACTTCATTGCTGCCTTTATTCTTGCATGCATCGTGCAAAGTCTGCATTTGTTACATCTGTAATCGGCCTAGAGCTGAATGTCTTGTAAGACTGGGACTGTTAAGAGTCAACCACATTGCAGTGGATTTTGAGTCACATGTAGACCAGACCAGATGTGAACGGAGGATTTAAAAAAACCCAAAAAAACTATAGATGCTGTAAAATCAGGAACAAAATCAGAAGCTCAGCATGCCTGGCAGCATCTGTGGAGAGAAATCAGAGTTAACGTTTCGGGTTGAGTAGCTGTTCCTCAGAAGGGTGGAGGATCGCCATCTCTAAAGGGCTTCAGTGGGCCAGCTGGGTTTTTGCAACAATAGCTGAGAGTTTCATTGTTACCGTTCCTGACGATACTTTTCAATTTCTGATCTATTAATTGAATTTCACCAACTACTGTACTGGGAATCGAACCCATGTGACCACATCTCTCTGGGCTCCATCTCCACCTGTCATTTCCTTTCAGCTTATGTAACCTTCTCCTAGCTGTATCCACCTCTGAAGAAGGGTCACAGACTCAAAACGTTAACCCTGCTTTCTCTCCACACACCTGTTGAGTTTTGCCAGCAATTTCTGTTCTTGTTTCAGATTTTCCAGCTTCTGCAATTCTTTGGCTTTTCATTCGCCTTGGTCCTCTGAGTACTGTTTTCATCAAATAAGTGAAGCTGCAGGACAAAAAGCTTAGAATTCCATCCAAAAATCATGAACAAGACGATGACTCATTTTTTTTTGCTAAAATTCAAATCTGCAATAGCTGACCAACTTGGGAAGTTAAGTCATTGAGTTGAGTGAGTTGTGGTTGGTGAGAATAAGCATCTCAGTTATCATCTCTTTCAAGGAAATGTGGTTTCTGAGTTTTACATAGAGCTGGACTTTAAGAGCTGATAATACCCCCTGAGTTATTGCGGCACACTGGGCTTCATAGCCTGGATCTGACACCGTCGTGGCTGAGGGACTTTCCCCTTGGTTGGAGAATGTGGAACTAGAAATCACAGTCTCACGTTGACCATTTGAGAATGAGAGGTGAAGAAACTTTGTCATTCAGAGAGCTGTGAATCTTTGGAATTCCTCACCCCAGGACACTGTAAAGTCTCTGCCATAGAGCATTTTCAGAGCTGAAATTGAGAGCTGTTGAGGGAATGGAGGGAAATGGACAAAGGGTAGGTATGTTCAGTTGATGTGAAAGTTCAATCATGACCTGAGAGAATGGTGGAAGAGGCTTGAGGGGCTGAATGGCCTATTCCTGTGGCTATTCCTTACTCCTCTTTGACTACAGTTCCATAGCAACCATCTGATCTTCAGTATGCTACTCATTGGCCATTCTGGGCATGTTCTTATCTTTGAGAGAGTGCAAGAGCGAGAGAGAGCGCGAGAGAGAGCAATCTCAGACAATGAGTGATTGCATAGCCTGGCGTTGTTTTCTGCAGCTGTGGAGTGTAAGGGGGACATGATTGAAATGTATAAAATGATGAGGGGTAGTCAGGAAGAAATCTAAAACCAAAAAAGAGAGAACTGTGGATGCTGGAAATCAGAAACATAATCAGAAATTGCAGCAAGAAATGCAGGAGGTGTAGCAGCGTCTGTGGAGAGAAAGCAGAGTTAACGTTTCAGGTCCAGTGAACCTTCCTCAGAAGAATCCTTTCCCCGTGGTGGAGGAATTAATGACAAGAGGCATACATTAGGGGTAAGGGACAGGAGGTTTAGAAAGGGTTGTGAGGAAAATTGTTTTCATCCAGGGGCTGGTGGGAGAGGTAAGGGAGGAATCCTGTAAAGTGAGAGAGGTAAAACTGTCGGAACATTGAAGAAATATTTAGATGTGCACTTGTGTGATGCCAAATTATAGTAGGCTCTGAGCCAAGTTCTGGAAAATGGGATTAGAATAGGTGGTTATAGGTTAGGTGAGATAACAAGGTGGAGAGCTGGATGAACACAGCAGGCCAGGTAGCATCAGAGGAGCAGGAAAGCTGACGTTTCAGGTTGGGACCCTTCTTCAGAAAGGCTCTGGAGATAATGGGAACTGCAGATGCCGGAGAATCCGAGATAACAAAGTGTGGAGCTGGATGAACACAGCAGGCCAAGCAGCATCTTAGGATTTGTGGTCCTAAGATGCTGCTTGGCCTGCTGTTTTCATCCAGCTCCACACTTTGTTATCGCTGATCCTCCAGAAACACCAGGTCCTACTATCTGAGTGAGTTATAGGTTAGGTGGTTGTTTTTGGCTGGCAAAGACTCAATGGGCCCAAGGGCCTTTATGTGTGCTGTAGAGCTTTGTGACTGTTTGACAATAGAATGTTCTGGCCAAGGGAGCGGAACAGGCCAGTGTAACACCCATATTACCACATAGAGCACTGGAGGGTGGTGATTTGCCACGAGGGGGCAAAACCTTTCATTAAACTATCACCAAGTTCTGCTCTGGCTGAGAACCATCCATTTCAGACCTAAACTTTTGGCTTCCTGGTTTACTTGAGTCACACTATCGAACAACTGAAGACTTTAATTACTGATAATGAAATCATGGAGATGTGGGTGGAGGTGGAGGGGAATAAAAATAAATGCCTGGGAACAATTGGAAAATGATTGACTCTCCCCCATAAAAGGCCAAAGCCTCAAAATGGATCCTTTAATCAGACACAATAATAGTCTGGTGAAAATACTAAGCGCAAAGTATATTTTTTCACTAAATAGTTGTATTCATGTACTCAACCTGACTACTGAGACAAAAGACTTAATATCAATGGACTCGCGTCTTAAAGGCACCCATTCAATCAAAGCTGCTGTCATTCTTTTTGTTAAATAGCGATAGAAAGACTGATTCTTTCATTGTTAGTTTATGAATGTGTCTAAGCTTTTCTTCTCAAATCAATAGATGCTGGAGAGCATTTCTCTTCCTTTCAATGATGCTTTTGAAGTCTCTGTGTTTAAAATGCCAGCAGGGAAGGCAATTCTTCAGGACAGTAATAGCATAACTCAGCTTTAGACACTCTACTCTGGAATGTTTAGGCCCAGAGGGAGATTTTTCTTTTGAGAACACTCAGGGGAGACACTGGGGAAATGGGAAACTGGGCTTGTTCCTCCACCAGCAGAGGAGCCATAGAGAGGTGGAGTGGTGAGGCGTTTCGATGGGCTAACTAGGGAGACATTGCTTCCACTGAGAAGAGTTTTGAGGAGTCTGCAGTGTTTCAAAGAAGCACAGCACAAGCTGGATGAACAGACCTCGTTTTCCATTGGGGCGCATCATAGCCTCAAGGTGTCGACATTGACTTCCATACCGTTACAGCATTATGTCTGTTCCCCACTTTACAGTCTCTGACCACCCACCTTCTCCCCTCCCTATCCTCCCCCACAGCCTTGTCTTGTTTGTGTTCCACTTCTGAAGAAGTCATATTGAACTCAAAATGCTTACTCTGTTCCTCTCTCCAACAAATGCTGCCAGTCCTGCTGAATTTCTCCAGCAATTTTTGTTTTTGGTTCAGACTTTTGGAATCTGCAGTCTTTTCATTTCATTGTGATTGGCAAAAGAACCACAAAAGCAATCGAAATACATTTTTGTCGTGGAATGTAAGTATTGTTGGCTGGGCTAGCGTTTACTGTCTGCCCTGAATTGCCCTGGTGATGAGCTGCCTTCTTGAACTGCTACATGTAGGTTGACCCACATTGCCCCTAGGGACAGAATTCCAGGATTTTGAACTAGTGACAGTGAAGGAACGACGATATATTTCCAAGTCAGGACAGTGAGTGGCTTGGAAGAATACTTGCAACTTGCCCAATTGTAAGTTGTTGTGATTGGGAATGAGCTGGCCGAATGAGCTAGTTCAGGCACCATGGGCCGAATGGTTTCAGTTTGAACTGGATCACTTGATGCTGCCCAAATGGTCAGGGGAAAGTGGTAGTTCAACATAGAACATAGAAAAGTACAGCACAGTACAGGCCCTTCAGCCCATGATGTTGTGCCGTGGAATAATCCTAATCCAAAAATAAAATAACCTAACCTACATTCCCCTCAATTCACTGCTGTCCATGTGCATGTCTAGCAGTCGCTTAAATGTCACTAATGACTCTGCTTCCACGACTTCCACTGGAAAAGTATTCCATGCGTTCACAACTCTCTGGGTGAAGAACCTCCCTCTGACGTCTCCTTCCTCCTTACACCTTAAAACTATCACCTCTCGTGGCAGTCAATCCTGCCCTGGGGAAAAGTCTCTGGCTATCGACTCTATCCATGCCTCTCATTACCTTGTACACCTCAATCAGGTCACCTCTCTTCCTCCTTCTCTCCAGAGAGAGAGAAGTCTGAGCTCAGGTCAACCCCTCCTCGTAAGACATGCCCTCCAGTCCAGGTAGCATCCTGGTAAACCTCCTTTGCACCCTCTCCAAAGCCTCCACATCTTTCCTATAATAAGGCGACCAGAACTGGACACAACATGCCACACAAGGAGTATTCGTGAATAGGTCAATGTACAGGTGGGAATTTGGTCTTTGGCCCCAACTGCACTCCAAGTAACAAGATAATTTGAGAAGAGTAACGTGGGAAAAGTTAAAGTAGAAGCACATGAGGCCCCCAGCATTGGAGCAGTTGCTTTTGATCCTTCACGCTGACTGTCCAGGTTCAGTTGAGACCCTCCTGCAATTGGGCAGGGGCATTTTATATGGTAGCATGCTATACCTAGGGCCCACCACACCCCACTGACTTCAGTGAGGTCAAATAATAAGTGCCATCTTAGCACTGAGGTCTCAAGCCAATCCACAACATCAGGACCATAAACATTATCTGATCCTGAGTAAAACAGCTGGCATTTTGCAGGTTTGGCAAATAACTGGCAGAAGCAGAGATTGAATCATAGAACCCCTACGGTGTGAATGCATGGCCATTCAGCCCATCGAGTCCACATTGATGTTCTGAAGAGCACCCCACTCAGACTGACTTCCTCCCCTATCCCCATAACCCCACATTTACCGTGATTAGTCCATCCAACCTGCACACCTCTGGACTGTGGGAGGAAGCCAGAGCACCTGGAGGAAACGAGCGCAGAATATGCAGACTCCCCACAGAGTCACTTGAGGCTGGAATTGACCTCAGGTCCCTGTTGTGAGGCAGTGCTAACCACGGAGTCACCGAGCTGCCATTTTGAATGTGGCAACTTTCTTTATGAGGTGATTCCTTTTCCCTGACCGTACTTTATTCATCCATGCATTACAAACTCACCACCTTGCGGTAGCTTCACTTATAAAACAGGCCTGAAAAAAGTGGAAAAGAACCAATGTATCCCAGACCAGGCTTTCTCTTCTGATGATCGAGTGGGGGGGTTGGTGTTGGTGTGGTTAATGTCAATGTCTGGTGGGAACACGCCCTTTCTGTTGGATTCCCACCTACTTTAAAGATGGCTGAATCTCCCCCCATCATTTGTATCCTCATAAATCAGCAATGAGCTGGTGGATGGTGGCATTGTGGTAATGCCATTGGGCTTATAATTCCAGAACACCACACAAGTACTCAGAAACCAGGGGTTCAAATCCCATCATGCAGCTGATGGTATTTAAATTCAATGAATAAATCTGAAATTGAAAGCTAGTCTCAGTGATGGGGACCATGGCAGTTATAAATGATTGTTGTAAAGAGTTCATAGGCAAATAAGAAAGAATGAACAATAAATGCTGGCCTTGCCAGTGAAGGAAAGCACCCAATAATTTGCATTTATATAGCACCTGTAACACCATAAAATTTCCCAAGGAGCTTCATTGGGAAGCAAGGTCTCTAAGCAGCTGTGCCCACCACTTCACTTTATAGTTACTCATGGGAAGTGGGCATCATTTATAGCCGATCGGTAATGTCCAACAACGCTGAAGGAACGGCAATATATTTCCAAATCAGGATGGTGAGTGGTTTAGAGGGGGACTTGCAGGGGGTGGTGTTACTATGTATCTGCTGCCGTTGTCCTTCTAGATGGAAGTTGTCGTGGGTTTGGAAGGTGCTGCCTGAAGATCTGTGGTGGATTTCTGCAGCACATCTTGTAGATAGTACACACTGCTGCTACTCAGCATCTGTGGTGGAGGGAGTGGATGTTGGATGTGGTGCCAATCAAGCGGCTGCTTTATCCTGGATAGTATCAAGCTTCTTGAGTGTTGTTGGGGCTGCACTGATCCAGGCAAGTGGGGAGTATCCCATCACAGTCCTGACGTGTGCCTTGTAGGTGGTGGGCAGGCTTTGGGGGGTCAGGAGGTGAGTTACTTGTCACAGTATTCCCAATCTCTGACCTATTTGTATAACCACAGTATTTATAAGGTGAGTCCAGCTGTGGTCAATGGTAACCCCAGAATGTTGGCAGTGGGAGATTCAATGATGGTAATACCATTGAATACCAAACGATTAGATTCTGAGGAACAGTCAATGAATCCAAAATATTAATTCTGACTTTTCTCCACAGGTGCTGCTAGACCTGCTCAGCCTTCCCAGCAAATTCTGTTTTTGCTTCTGATTTCCAGTATCCACAGTTCTTCCTGTGTTTAGTGATTAGATTCTCCCTTGTTGGAATTGGTCAATACCTGGCACTTCGTGGTGTGAATGTTACTTACCACTTGTCAGCACAAGGCTAGGTATTGTCCAGGACATGCTGCATTTGGATATGAACTGCTTCAGTATCTGAGGAGTTGTGTGTGTTGCTGAACCTTAGTGCCGCACTGTACAGTCAGCCTGGATTTTGGGGTCAACTTTCTAGAATGAGATTTGAACCCATAATCATTGGACAAGATGGCCAGCAACTGAGCATCGAGTCATTTGATTTTCCCGATTTCAATTCTACATCAAAGAAACCATTTTCAAAGCTTGTGTTGTTCTCGGAATCGAAATCAGCAACTCAGTAATCATCAGCTTCTATTTCAATTTAACTTAACAATCAGGGGAAGCAATGGCCTAGTGGTATAATTGCTGGACAGTTAGTCCAGAGACCCAGATAATTCTCTGGGGACGTGGGTTCAAATCCTACCACAGCAGATGGTGGAACTTGAATTCAACAAAATGTCTGAAATTAAGAATCTGATGATGACCATGAATCAATTGTCAGGAAAAACCCCTCTGGTTCATTAATCTCCTTCAGGGAAGGAAACTACCATCTTTACCTGGCCTGGCCTACATCTGACTCCAAACCCACAGCAATGTGGTTGACTCTCAACTGCCCTATGGGCAATTGGGGATGGGTAATAAAGTGCTGCCTAGCCAGTGATGCCCTCATTCCATGAATGAATAAAGGGAAAAAAAAAACCAAGATAATAACTTTTTCCACTTGGTTTGCTGGAGAAGCTAATCCTGATTCTCAGATGCCTGGAGATGATTTACCCTAATTTGCCTAATACTCGACTTTGTTATTTTCAGTATAATGATGCAGCTTTGTAATGATATTCTCAAACCCTTTCAATTCAATTCACAGATACTAGACAACTGGAAGTATCATAAACCAAAAGTAGCCTCTTATTGGCTTGTCAAACTGGACTCCGCAAAGCAACGTAAGGTAGGTGACTGTAGCCATAGAGTCGCAGAGATCTACCGCACAGATACAGGCCTTTCGGCCCATCAACTCCACGCCAGTCAAAAACAAGCACCTGACTATTCCAGTCCCAATTTCCAGCAGTTGGCCCATAGCCTTGTATTCCTTGCCATCTCAAGTGTACATCTGAATACTTATAGAATAGAATCAGAATATACAGTACAGAAAGAGGCCATTTGACCGATCATATTTGTACTGCTTTCCAAAAGAGCTACTCAGCCTGTCCCATGCTCCAGCCCTATCTCTGTAGCCTGCTAAATGCATTTCTTTCAAATATCAATCCAGCTCTCCTATGCAATCCACCATCACTACTCTCTCAGGCAGCACATTCCAAATCCTAACAACTCTGAGTAAAGAAGTTTCTCATCTCACTCTTAGCTCTCTTGCTGGCAATCTAGAAACTGTGACCCCCTAGTTATTCACAAACCAACTAGTAGAAACAGAATATCCTTCTTTACCCTGTCAACATAATTTTTAATCAGTGCGATAAGTTCAACTTTTAATCTTCTTGGCCCCAAGGAGAATAAACCTAGTTTCTCCAATTTTCCATGTGTCTAAAATCCATCATTCCTGGGATCATTCAGGTAAATCTCTTTGCACCCCCTCCAGGGCTTTAACATCCTTAGTTAAATAAGGTGCCCAGAACTGAATGCAATACTCTAACATTCCTTCAATGTTGTGATGATTTTTGCCTCTACCACCCTTACATGTAGTAAGAGCCTAACTTCCACAGTGCTCTGGGAGAAAAAGCTGTCTAAACATCATGTTTAAATCTCTTGCTCTTTATTTTGGTCATTGATCCATCCATAAGAGGCAAAATCTCCTTCCTACCTCCCATAAATATGCCCTTCGTAACTTAATACAGCTGGATTGTGATCCCCCCCAGTTTCCCCTACTCCAAGGGCAATACTCCAATCTTTCCAATCTCTTTTCACAACTGAAACACTCCAGCCCAGGGAACATCCAGGTAAATCTCCTGTGCTCCCTCTCAGGTACAGTCACACCTGCCTCTTCTAATGAGAATTCCAGAACAGCAGCCAATACTAATCATACAGCAAGTGAAGTCGCTTTCCTTCAGAAACAAAGTTGCTGGAAAAGCTCAGCAGGTCTGGCAGCATCTGAGGAGGAGAAAACAGAGTTAACGTTTCTGGTCTGGTGAGCCTTCCTCAGAACTGGGTCATGGGACCAGAAACATTAACTCTGTTTTCTCCTCCACAGATGCTGCCAGACCCGCTGAGCTTTTCCAGCAACTTCTGTTTTTTGTTCTGGATTTACAGCATCCACAGTTCTTTGGTTTTTATTTTCGCTTCCCTTCAGATGCTACTGTAGAAATGTTCAGCTGGATATAGTGCTTTTTTTTTTTATTAGTTCGCTTATTCATTTTTTTGGGATCTGTGCTGGGCCCACAATTGTTTACAAAGTGTGTTAATGACTCAGACGAGGAAAGTGAATATACCATACCCAAGTTTGCAGATGATACAAAAAAATGGGTGGGAAGACAGATGACAAGGATGAGTCAAAACATGAGAGGAATGTAGACAGTTTAAGCAAGTGGGCAAAATCTTGGCCTATGGAATATAACATGAGGGAATGTGAGGTTATGCGGGAAGAATACAACATGGTGAATATTGGTTGGAATTTAAAGGATTGGGAAGTCTTTTAAAAACCACCAGAGGATAATTTCAATAAGCAGTAAGGGGAGGGGCGGGGGGGGGAAAAACAGGATGAAATATGTCAGTGATCTAGCTAGTAATAAGAAAGAAGAGTTTAAGTTACTTAAAATGTAAGAGACAGACGAGAGAGGACATTGGATCGCTGGGAAGTGAGGCCGGAGAAGTTGTAGTAGAAATTACTTAAGAAATGGTGGAGAAACTGAATAGGTATTTTGCATCAGTTTTCATGGTGCAATTGGAAGCAGCAAATCAGAATTTCAAGAGAGTCGGGGGCAGAGATGAGCGTCATGGCCGTTGCTAAGAAGGTGGTGCTGGGGAAGCTGAAGGTGGATAGATCACCCAAACCAGATGGACTACACCCCAGAGTTCCAAAGGGGATGGCTAAGAAGATCAGAGGCTCATAGAGGCATTGGTGGTGATCTTTCAGGCATCACTGGAGTCAGAGGTGCCAGAGGACTGGAAAATAGCTGATGTAACAGGCCTGTTTATGAAGGAAGGGAGCTGGTTGGCCTGACCTTTGTAAGTAAGATTTTAGAGTCCGTTAAGGATAAAAATGTCAGTACTTGGAAGAGCATGACTAACTAGAGTTGAGTCAATGCTTCATTTATCTTACAGTTAGGAGATGTTAATGTATATCTTAGTGTCCAGATTTCAAAGGAGTCCACTATCTTCCACAGCTCGTTATTTATTGTGTAAGTTTCTGAGGCAGACAGAAAAGTAGATTTAATGTAGCAGCTTATGAGATTTCCTCCTTGTCACAAGTTTCAGTTTTCATGTTAACACATCTGTCATCTTCACAGAATTTTACTTCTGGCTATCTCTATCCTTCTGCTCATGTCTGCACTACATCTGTCACTGTTCTCATTTCACCTAAATAGACAAACCTACCTACCTGTCTCAGTGTGACACCTTCCCTTTCAAAGAACAAAAACAAAGTTGCTGGAAAAGCTCAGTGGGTCTGGCAGCATCTGTGGAGGAGAAAACAGAGTTGACGTTTTGGGTCCGGTGACCCTTCCTCAGAAGGTCTGTTTTCTCCTGCTGAGCTTTTCCACCAACTGTTTTACAGCACCAGCAGTTCTTTTGGTTTTTACCTTCCCTTTCAATTTTCACTCTGGTCACCGAGCACATTCCTTCAAACTACATGGTCTTTTTGAGCTTCACACTCAATGCATATTCCAAACTTCAGCATTCTACTGTCAGCAGCAGATATGTGGGAACACCACCCACCTGCAACTTCCTGTGCAAGACATCCTTCCTGACTTGGAAATATATCGCTGTTCCTACAGTCACTGGATTAAATTCCTGGAATATCCCCCCCTAATGGCATTGTAGACCAACTTACAGCACAGGGACTGCAGCGGTTCAAGAAGACAGCTCACCGTCACCTTCTCTAGGGCAATTAAGGATGGGCACTAAATGCTGGGACCAGCCAGCAACACCTCGTGAATGAACAAAAGTATTTTGTTGGCTGTATTGTTAGGGCACTCTGGGGTTTTTTGATGCTTTCATCTCCAGAACTTACCCTAGAGGTAAATCTAATACCAGGAATATTTGTCCTTTGAACAGATTGAATAATTATGGAATCCTTAGTGTGGAAGCAGGCCGCTCAGCCCATCGCAATTTACCAATCCTCCAAAGAGCATCCCACTCAGACCCACCCCCAACCCTACTGGGGCAGCACAGTGGCTCAGTGGTTAGCACTGCAGCCTCATAGTGCCAGGGACCCGGGTTCGATTCCCACCTCGGATGACTGTCTGTGTGGAGTTTGCACATTCTCCCTGTGTCTGCGTGGGTTGCCTCCGGGTGCTCCAGTTTCCTCCCACAGTCCAAAGATGTGGGGGTTAGGTGGATCGGCCATGTTAAATTGCCCATAGTGTTCAGGGGTTTGTGGGTTATCGGGGGATGGGTCTGGGTGGGATGCCTCAAGGGGCAGTGTGGACTTGTTGGGCCAAAGGGCCTTTTTCCACACTGTAGGGAATCTAATCTATTCCTGTAACCCTGCATTTTCCCCTTGCTAATCCACTTAGCTTGCATATCCCTGGACACTACGGTCAGTTTAGCATGGCCAATCCACCCTAACCTGCACATTTATAGCAAAATTTGGCAGGAGCTGGGGAATGTGGATTGGGAGCAGCTGTTTGAGGGTAAATCCACATGTGATATGTAGGAGGCTTTTAAGGAGAGGTTGATTAGAGCGCAGGACAGACGTGTCCCTGTGAAAATGAGGGATAGAAAGGGCAAGATTAGGGAGCGGTGGGTGACAGGTGAAACTGAGACTAGCAAAGTGGAAAAAGGAAGCATACATAAGGTCTAGGCAACTGAAGACAGAAAAGTTTTGAAGGATATTGGGAAAGCAGGACCAACCTGAAACAAGGAATTAAGAGGGCTAAGAAGGGTCATGAAATATCTTTAGCAAAACAGGGTTAAAGGAAAATCCCAAAGTGTTTCATTCCTACATAAGGGCCAAGAAGGTAACCAGAGAAAGGGATGGCCCACTCAAGGACAAAGGAGGGACGTTATGTGAGGAGTCAGGGAAAATGAGTGAGATTCTTAATGAGTACTTTGTGTTGGTATTCACTGAGGAGAGGGACATGAGATGTTGAGGCTAGGGGTAGAATATTGATTAACTCTTGGTCAAGTTGGCATAGTGGGGGGGGGGGGTGGAGAAGAAAGTGTTGGGTATTCTAAAAGGCATCAGGGTAGACAAGTCCCCAGGTCTGGATGGAATCTATCCCAGGTTACTGAGGGAGGTGAGAAAGGAAATAACAGGGGCCTTAACAGATATCTTTGCAGCATTCTTGAGCACAGGTGAGGTCCCGGAGAACTGGAGAATTGCTAATGTCCCCTTGTTTAAGAAGGGTAGCAAGGACAACCTAGGTAATTATAGACTAGTGAGCCTGACGTCAGTGGTGGGGAAGCTACTGGAGAAGATATGGAGGGATAGGATCCATTTACATTTGGAAGAAAGTGGGCTTATTAGTGATAGGCAGCATGGTTTTGTGCCAGGAAGGTCTTGCCTTTCCAACTTGAAAAAACTCTTTGAGGAAGTGACTAAGTTGATAGATGAGGGAAGGGCTGTAGATGTCATATACATGGACTTCAGTAAGGTGTTTGATAAGGTTCCCCATGGCAGGTTGATGGAGAAAGTGAAGTCGCATGGGGTCCAGGGTGTGCTAGCAAGATGGATAAAGACTGGCTGGGCAACAGGAGAGAGTTGTAGTGGAAGGGAGTTTCTCAAAATGGAGATCTGTGACCAGTGGTGTTCCACAGGGAACTGTGTTGGGACCACTGTTGTTTGTGAAATACATAAATGATCTGGAGGAAGCTATAGATAGTCTGATTAGCAAGTTTGCAGATGACATGGAGATTGTTGGAGTAGCAGATAGTGAAGGGGACTGTCGGAGAATGCAACAGAATATAGATAGATTGGAGAGTTGGCCAGAGAAATGGCAGATGGAGTTCAATCCAGGCAAATGCAAGGTGATGATTTTGGAAGATCCAATTCAAGAGTGAACTATGTGGTAAATGGAACAGCCCTGGGGAAAATTGTTGGAGAGATCTGGGTGTTCAGGTCCATTACAGCCTGAAGGTGGCAACACAGGTCAATATAGTGGTCAAGGCGGCATATGGCATGCTTTCCTTCATCAGACGGGGCACTGAATACAAGAGTTGGCAGGTCATGTTACAGTTGTATAGGACTTTGGTTCGACCACATTTGGAGTACTGTGTACAGTTCTGGTCGCCACATTACCAAAAGGATGTGGATGCTTTGGAGAGAGGTGCAGAGGGGGTTCACCGGGATGTTGCCTGGTATGGAGGGTGCTAGCTATAAAGAGGGGTTGAGTAGATTAGGAGTATTTACATTTGAAAGGTGAAGGTTGGGTGGGGGGGGGACCTGATTGAGGTTTACAAACCATAAGACGTATAGACAGGGTGGATTGTTAGAAGCTTCTCTTCCCCCCCCCCCCCCCCCCCCCCAGTGGGGGACTCAATTACTAGGGTCATGATTTTAAGGTGAGGGGGGAAAGTTTGAGGGAGATATGCATGGCAAGTTCTTCATGGTGGTGCCTGGAATGTGTTGCCAGCAGGGGTGGTAGAAGCAGGCATGATAGCATCATTTAAGATGTATCTAGACAGATACATGAATGGGCAGAGGGATGGGTTACAGATCCTTGGAAAATAAATGACAGGTTTAGATAGAGGATCTTGATCAGCGCAGCCTTGGAGGGCTGAAGGGCCTGTTCCTGTGTTGTAATTTTCTTTGTTCTATCCCTGGACACTATGGCCAATTCACCCTCCACCTGCACACGTTTGGACTGTTGGAAACCACACAGACAGACACCAGAGGGTAGAATCAGACCTGGGTCCCTGGCACTGTGAGGCTGCGGTGCTAACATGCTGTTCCACAGAGACTAGAGACAGCATGCTGCCTTGTTGCACCTGTCATTTGCAATCCGTCCAGTTGTCCCACTTCCAGGCTGTTGGTTGCTCCTAATACAAGACCTGGATAATCCTATATCTTTACTGCCTGTGTCTGACTCAAGTAGTGTGTCTATTAACATTCGGTGATAAACAGTCTACTCCAGTATAATGTTTGTTCCTCAGATGGTCTCAGTGGAAAAGCCACATGCACACATCCATTCAGATCACAGTCACCTTTCTTCAAAGTCTCAGTTGCACTGTTTTTGTTTAAATCGATGATGGGTATCTCTGGCTGGGGCAGCATTTATTGCTTGTCCGCAGTTGTCCTGGAGAAGGTGGTAGTGAGCTGTCTTCTGGTCATGCTGCAGGTCCTTTGGAAGTAGGGAGACCCAAATGCTGATAGAGAGGGAGTTCCAGGATTTTGACCCAGCAACACTGAAGGAACAGCGATATATTTCCAAGCCAGGAGGGTGAATGGCTTGGAGGGGTGCTGGCAGGAAGTGGTGTTCCCAAATATTTGCTGCCCTTGTCCTTCTAGATGGTAACTGTTGCAGGTTTGGAAGGGTCTGTTGAAAGAAGCTTGAGAGTTGCTGAAATGGATGTTTTTATAGATGGTACATTCTAGCGAGTTGAGAAGATTTGTAATTCAGGTTGAGGTTCTGGATGTAAGTTTGCTCGCTGAGCTGGAAGGTTCATTTTCAGACATTTCGTCATCATTCTAGGTAACATCAGTGAGCCTCCGATGAAGCGCTGGTGTTATGTCCCGCTTTCTATTTATCTGTTTAGGTTTCCTGGGGTTGGTGGTGTCATTTCCTGTTCTTTTCCTCAGAGGGTGGTAGATCTGCTCACAGAAAAAGCATAGAATTGTACAGTGGTGGGTAGCAGGTTTGAATGTTGGTATTAATACAAAAAAGGTAATAAAAAGTAAATGAAAGAATGAGGTGGTAAAAGTTAGGGTTAGAAAAGCTAGCTAGAAATATAAAAACCAACAGTTAGAAATTCTATTATATAGAGTCAGAGATGTGCAGCATTGAAACGACCTCTCAGTCCAACTTGTCCATGCTGACCAGGTACCCTAAATAAATCTGTTTCAAAAAGAAAGGAGTTTACAAAATGAGTGTTGGCCTCAGAGAAAGGGAGCCTAGAAGCTAATAATGGGAGATATACAGATGGCAGTGAATTAAAACAGGCATTCTGCAGCGACCTTTCATATAGAGGACACAAGGAACATCCCAGAAGTAGCTGTAAATCAAGAAATGGAGGGGAGACTGAGTAAATTGTCTGAGTAGAGCTGACAAGTGCCTGGTCCTGATGGACTTCATCCCAGGGTCTTAAAAGAGTGGTTGGTGAGATTGTTAATGCATTGGTTTTAATTTTCAAGCATTCCCCACATTCAGGAAAAGGTCCCATTAGATTTAAAATAGCAGGTACAACACCTTTATTCAAAAAGTAGAGGCCAAAGGCAGGAACTTACTGGCTAGTGATCTTAATATCTGTCATGGGGAAAATGTTGGAAGCTACTGGAAATAGGTATGGAAACTAAAGTTTCAGACGCCGTATTATGAAGAAATATCCATTCCGAGACCCTATAGGAGCATCTCAGTCAGATCTTAATCTTCAGTGTAAAGGAATAAATAATTAGGCCAATTTAATATGACCGTGACCTTTCCCACCTACCATTCTTGGAATCATTGGGACTTCCTAAAGGAAATACAACAGTTTCTTTACAGAGAGAGAGATTTTTGATTCTAAAGGTTGAGAGACACATTGCCTCCCACTGTTTTATGAAGTGTTCTTAACATCATTAAAAGCTTTAGATGTTGTTTAAAATGAGCTCGTAATTTTCTGCTTCCCCTTCAGTGGACCTCCACCACTGGCTCCTCCTGCACAATATAAGGGCCAGATGGTAAAGGTTTTGTTTTAATAGGGATGTTAACCAGGCATCAAGTTGTGGTTCGCTGGAAAGCAAACAAAGTTCTGTCCTCCAGCTGCCCAGCTTCCTGTTCACAACATCTGGATACTATACTGGAGCTAGTAAACTTTAACATGCAGCTGAGATGCATGAGGAACACGACAGACTGTCTGTGGGCTAAGACTGCTTTTCTCAGCGGACTGGAAGAGCTGCTGCCATGACTCTTATACTGGGGCCCCATCAGAAGGAGCATGAACAGTCCAGGGGCATCATTTTGAAGAAGGGCAGAGGGAATTCTGGGCAATGTTTATCCTGTAACCAGCATCAAAGAAACTAATTTATACTCATTTGTCATGTTGCTATTTGTAGGGTCTTGCTGGACATACTCATGCTGCCACATTTTCTGCACCAGCAGTGTGACTGTGCGTCATAAAGGTTTTCCAGGTTGCAAAGCTGTTTGGGATGCCTTGAGGTTGTGAAAGTGCTTTTCATAAATGAAAGCGTAATGATCGGAACCATTGATTATGAGATCCTTGATTAGAGTTGTTAGCCTGGGTCAATCAGGAAGCCCTGGCTGACCAATAGAAACAGGGGATTCAGAATCTCTTCACTTCAGGGGTCTGACTGCAAGCTGTACTGTGCACAAGTAAATAAAAGGTAGATGTGGGGTCAGGATACCTGCCTCTGTGCAGTTATTTCTCCCCCTGCCTCTCTAACTTTTACTCATTACTCAGTAGAGAAAGGTTGATGAGGTGGCAGACACCCCAGCCTTGAGATTCTGGTGAATTTATGGCTTACCGGGCAGTTAGAGAAGGGATGATGTGTAATAGGTAGCCTCAAAAAGGCAAGAGTGGCTGGCAAATGAGTTGAGATTTTACCATTTTCATGGTCAAAAATTCAGCAAAAGACTTAGAAGTGAGATCCAAGGACCATTTTTGTAATCACATTAATCATTATTATCTGCAACACACTTACTAGAAAGGAGATGGAAGCAGATCCAAAAGGAGGAGTAGTTTGTTGCCACTAATCCATCTGGTTGGTATCAGTTGAACAAGGATGCCCATACCATAAGGCCATAAGAAATAGCAAAATAAGTAGGCCTTTCAGCTCCACGATCCTACTTTGCCAATCAATAGGATCATGGCTGATCCAACATTTCTCACATCCACTTTCTTGGATATGCCCCTTAACCCTGACTGATCAAGAATCTATCTCAGCCTTAAATATACCCTACAACTCTCTGGTAAGGAGTTCTGAAGACTCATAACCCTCAGAGAAGGAATTCTTCCACATCTCAGCCTTAATAGAACATAGAACATAGAACAGTACAGCACAGAACAGGCCCTTCAGCCCACAATGTTGTGCTGACCATTGATCCTCATGTATGCACCCTCAAATTTCTGTGACCATATACATGTCCAGCAGTCTCTTAAATGACCCCAATGACCTTGCTTCCACAACTGCTGCTGGCAACGCATTCCATGCTCTCACAACTCTCTGCGTAAAGAACCTGCCTCTGACATCCCCTCGATACTTTCCACCAACCAGCTTAAAACTATGACCCCTCGTGCTAGCCATTTCTGCCCTGGGAAATAGTCTCTGGCTATCAACTCTATCTATGCCTCTCATTATCTTGTATACCTCAATTAGGTCCCCTCTCCTCCTTTTCTCCAATGAAAAGAGACCGAGCTCAGTCAACCTCTCTTCATAAGATAAGCCCTCCAGTCCAGGCAGCATCCTGGTAAACCTCCTCTGAATCCTCTCCAAAGCATCCACATCTTTCCTATAATAGGGCGCCCAGAACTGGACGCAGTATTCCAAGTGCAGTCTAACCAAAGTTTTATAGAGCTGCAACAAGATCTCACGACTCTTAAACTCAATCCCCCTGTTAATGAAAGCCAAAACACCATATGCTTTCTTAACAACCCTGTCCACTTGGGTGGCCATTTTAAGGGATCTATGTATCTGCACACCAAGATCCCTCTGTTCCTCCACGCTGCCAAGAATCCTATCCTTAATCCTGTACTCGGCTTTCAAATTCGACCTTCCAAAATGCATCACCTCGCATTTATCCAGGTTGAACTCCATCTGCCACCTCTCAGCCCATCTCTGCATCCTGTCAATGTCCCGCTGCAGCCTACAACAGCCCTCTACACTGTCAACGACACCTCCGACCTTTGTGTCGTCTGCAAACTTGCTGACCCATCCTTCAATTCCCTCGTCCAAGTCATTAATAAAAATTACAAACAGTAGAGGCCCAAGGACAGAGCCCTGTGGAACTCCACTCACCACTGACTTCCAGGCAGAATATTTTCCTTCTACTACCACTCGCTGTCTTCTGTTGGCCAGCCAATTCTGTATCCAAGCAGCTAAGTTCCCCTGTATCCCATTCCTCCTGACCTTCTGAATGAGCCTACCATGGGGAACCTTATCAAATGCCTTACTGAAGTCCATTAAATTAAGGTCCCTTTATTTTGAGACTATACCTTCTAGTCCTTGACCCTCCCGTGAGGGGGAACATCCTCTCAGCACTTACCCCTTAAGAATCCTACATGCTTCAATGAGTCACCTCTCATTCTACTAAAGTCCCTGCCCAGCTTCATGAAGGGCAGCACCAACCCCCGCCAGCTTAGAGTACAAATCTTCGATGTGAGGGATTGGGTGTTCATTGGCCTGTGGCCGGTTTACTGTTTAAAATCCCCACAAAAGCTTCATAGTCAGTACGACCGATGCCGCCCATTTCACAAACTGGACTGGTTTGATGATTCCTTCAGTTTCCAGCCTTCTCACGTCTGCTTCTAAGATAACAAGGTTTAGAGCTGGATGAACACAGCAGGCCATACAGCATCATAGGAGCAGGAAAGTTGACATTTCGACCCTAGACCCTTCTGGCCTAGGCCTGAAATGTCAGCTTTCCTGCTCCTGAGATGCTGCTTGGCCTGCTGTGTTCATCCAGCCCTACACCTTGTTATCTTCGATTCTCCAGCATCTGCAGTTCCTATTATCTCATGTCTGCCTCTACTTTTTCCCCAAATGGTCAGGCCCTGCAGAATCATGAGATTGCTTCCTGGTCAACATGCAAGTTGGCCTTGGCTCCTTCGATAGTCCCTAGACCTTCCTAACAAACCTCCAGGTTTTTAAATAGTACTTCCCTCAAGCTGCTATTTGCTTACTGAAAGATGTTAGGCTAATCTAGGTGAAGCCCTCTCAACCAATTTCACTCAGTCAATCTTGGACCCAACCCTTTTATTCCAATCAGTGGTAATTGCACCAGTTGTTTTGCATAAGAGACTGGAACTGAAGTTGTAACCGTGATCTGTAAAGGTTCCCCAGTGTAGGGTCTCAGTCTGGCTGAGATCGTGTGTAAACGTATGGGTTAGAGTCCAGAGTGAATTCCGTTAAAAACTGGTCTGCAATCACTGAAATGGCCGCACTGGTATTGACCTCCATAGGAACAGGGTGACCATGTAACCAGGAGTTTACTTTGCTTGGTTCTGATTTGGATGTTGCTAAGCAATTCCAAACCAGATGTAGGTGGATTTTCCAGGGTATTCACTCACCTGGATATCAGCCTGTGAGTTGTGCCACTTAAATTGTGTTGGATGGGTCTCATTCAAGGGGAGGTGATGGCCTAGTTGTATTATCACTGGACTGTTAATCCAGAGACCCAGATAATGTTCTGGGCACCTGGGTTTGAATCCAACCACAGCAGATGATGGAATATGAATTCAATAAAATACCTGGAATTAAGAATCTAATGATGACCATGAATCCATTCTCAATTGTTGAGGAAAAACCCATCTGGTTCACTCATGTCCTTAAGGACAGAAAACAGCCATCCTTACCTGGTCTGGCCTACATGTGATTTCAGACCCACAGCAATATATTTGACACTTAACTGCTCCCTGGGCAATTAGGGATGGACAATACATACTGGCCTGGCCAGTTGATGACCACATCCCATGATATGGATAATGATGGGATAGTGCAGGGGGAGGGTCTTAAATTAGTTCACAGGTCAGCACAACATCAAGGGCCAAAGGGCCAGTTCTGCACTGTATTGTTCTATGTATGAATAAAGGAAAAAAAAATTGCTGTGTCAAGTTCACAAATCAGCAGCAACTTCAGTGCTTTGCCAACCTGGATCCTGAAACATATTTTAACCATTTGGCAGAAGCTTGGCTTTGTTTTGGGGTTTTGCTGTGGGCTAACCTAGAGTTCCTCTGTTTTGGGATGTGTCCTGAGTGAGGTCATGCAAGCTCATTTGGACTGGTGAGGGAGTCCACTTCATATGCTCCACTTCCTGCATTTTCAAATGATAAAGCCAGTTGTGGTGCCTGTTCAAAGTCCAGTTGGGCTTCAGCTAATAGGTGCTTTTCCATGGTTACATCATTAACCCAACCTACCAAACTGTCCCTCAGCAACTCATTAAGGGTTAAGCCAAAGTCACATGCCTCTACCAGTTGTCTTAGCCATGCCAAAAAAATCCCAATATGGATTCCCCTGGCTCTCAAATTGCCAAGTAAAAATTGCTAGCATCTCAGAATTAGTGGAGTCTTGATGTTGTAATATTCCTTATTTAACAAAATTGACTTTTGAAAGGTTTTAGTATCTATTGCCCCAGGGCAAGTTTGGCTCATAATAACTGAAAAATCTACAGGTCCACAAGCTGCCAGGAGAATTAATTGCTACTTTTCTTCTGCATCAATATCACTTGCCCAGAAAAAGTATTACATGCTTTCCACATAATGGATCCAATCTTTGTCAGTAGGATTGAGCAACATCCCAAATAAAGACAATTGCCAGAAATGCTTACCCCAACTCAAAGGTGACTGTTGTGAGCACATTTCTTCAGCATATACATTTGTCTCATTGCCACTGAGGTAACTTCACAGAAGTCAGTTTCCCATCACCAAGTCACACTTTAGTTGCATGTAGAGAGTCCTTGTCACTCATCCAGCTGTATCAGAGCCAGCTCTCAGACTGAGCAGGATGCCTGACACTCCTGTTCTTATCTGTCAGCTAGGGCTCCCTGATTGGATCAGATTAACAACCACAGAGGGCAGTTAAGAATCAACTACTTTGCAAAGGACATGGAGTCACAGGTAGGCTAGGGATGAGGTGGAATTTCAACTCTCAGAGGGCTGTTGAAGCTGGGCTGTTGGGTATGTTCAAGGCTGAGAGAGACAGATTTTTAATTAGTAAGGGAATCAAGGGTTTTAGTGAAAAGACTGAAGAATTGGATTGTGGGTTATCAGTCACTCCTAGCTGCTGAGATCTAATACCTGATGTTATGCACTGATGATCATAGAAACCCTATACTGTGGGGACAGGCCATTCAGCTTCAAAAAACATCCCACTTAGACCCACCACCTGCCCTATCCCTATAACCCTGCATTTCCCATGGCTAATCCACCTACAATGCATATCCCTTGTTCGCTATGGACAAGTTAGAAAGGTCAGCCCACCCTAAGCTACACATCTTTGGACTGTGGGAGGAAACCGGAGCACCTGGAGGAAACCCATGCAGACACAGGGAGAATGTGCAAACTCCACACAGACACCTGAGGCAGGAACTGAACCTGGGTCCCTGGCACTGTGAGACACCAGTGTTAACCGCTATGCTGCCCCACAGACACTATAATGTCAGCCCTTACATTCTAAAGTCTACTTCAATTGTATGAACTTGGTCAGTGGATCTGGTTCTGCCTTCCGCACCCCATCCATCCAATCAGCTCTAAACCTAAAATAACAACATTTTAATGCAGCGTCTGAACCTGTTGTCCACCCCCATGAAGCTGCCCCATAGACCAATGATTCACAGAGCTGGGTCAGAATGGTAAAAGGTTGAAGTGAATAATGAGAATGGAAGGATTTTGCATTTACATAGCCCATGCATTGTGTCTCAGAAAGATCCCAATCAGATTCAAGAACAGCTTCTTCTCTGCTATTATTAAACTTTTAAATGGACCTCTCAAATGTTAAATTTATTGGTGATCTCGCTCTCTGTGCGTTTTCTCTGCAGCTGTAATATTGTATTCCTCACCCTGTTCTATTACCCTCATGCACTTTGTATGGTCTGATCTGCCTGCACTGTGCGCAAAACAAAACTTTTCACTGTACCTAGCTACATGTGACATTAATAAAACATGATGTAGAGGTGGTAGTGTTGGACAAAGTCAGAAATCACAGGTTATAATTCAACAGGTTTATTTGAAATCACAAGCTATCTGGCGCTGCTTCTTCATCAATAAATCAAATCAAATATTGATTCTTTCATCATGTATTGTTAGTCATTGTCTAGTTTTTCTGTTTCTTCATTTGCATTCAGGTGCTGGATATTGTAAGGACCAACATCCGATCCACCTTTCAGCGAGTATGGAAGGTGCATGATGTGGAAAGTCTTCGATTGTACCGCATCTTCAATCGGGTTTTTAACCGTTTGCTCTGGAACCGTGGGCGAGGCCTGTGGAACTGCTTCTCCAATTCAGGGTAGGTGATACCAATTTTAATCAATGTTGGCAACCCATTCAGCATTTGGAGCACAGCAATGGTCAACGTTCAGTTTTGCTGAAGCCCGAGATCAATTAATAGGTGAATCATTGGGATTCAAACTGAAATAGGCTAATGCTAGAGTTCAAACCCATGTTCGGAGGGCTGTAGGATTGGCACACTAGGCATTCACTTTTACTTGCCAGCACCTCTACCTTAAATTGGAGGAGGATTTTTTTTTCATTGCTCAGTAATTGTATTAGATTAACAATCAAATACGCTGCAATGTCAACTCTGTTCAAGATGTTCCTTCTTCTTTGATGGGATGTGAACTCTGCTGGCCAGGGCAGTCTTTGTTGCCTATACCTAATTCTCCTCAGTTGGAGTTGGCCATTTTAAAGTGCATTTAAGGGTCAAACATATTGCTGTGCAGTCACTTGCGGACCAGAGTAGCTCAGCACAGAAGAGGATATTTAAGGCTGAGATAGTTGTCTTCTTGGTTAGCAGGGGAATCAAGGAATGGGGGAAAATGTAGGCAAGTGGACATGAGGTGTCCCTCCCTATCAAAATCCTGGGGGTTACCGTTGACCAGAAAATCTCCACTGCACACAGCATATACATACAATAGCTCTCAGAGCAGTTGGAGGTTAGGAATACTGCAGCGGGTAACTCATCTCCTGACTCCCCGAAGCCTGTCCACCATCTCCAAGGCATAAGTCAGGAGTGTGATGGAATAGTCCCCACTTGCCTGGATGGGTGCAGCCCCAACAACACTCAAGAAGCTCAACTCCATCCAGGACAAAGCAGTCCCTTGAACGGCACCACATCCACAAACATCCCACTCCCCCCACCACTGACACTCAGTAGCCATTATATGTATTATTTACAAGATGCACTGCGGAAATTCACCAACGATCCTTCCAAACCCATGACCACTTCCAACTAATTCCAATGGGAGACAGGATTGGATCAGTATCTGTAAAGTGTGGGGTGCGCAGGGTTATAGTTAGAGGGCAGGTGTGTGACAGTGAGTGCATTGCTTATTCAGAGAGCTGATGCAGACATGACGGACTGGATGGCCTCATTCTGCACTGGAACCCTTTTGTGATTTTCTTTTAAACTCAAATTTCAGCCGATTTAAAAAGCTCCAATACTTGCTTGAAAATGGACAGCCGGGCTCCATTTGACGCACGCTACTTTGAACTACTGCCCTGCTCCTGTTTAATTTTGAACTGGGATGGACTGGGTATAAAGAGGATGCCACGTTGGGCCATGTCACAGTCAATGCCACCCCCTGACCCCCTCCCCCAGCTTCAAAAAGATAGCCCCTGTTGCAAACACACAGCACCAAGCTCCCATGTCCTCACATGCAGCATGTTTCACCCAACAGCGCATTACACTGTAGGCTTTTAAACCTCAGAGATCATTAAAGTAAACTCATTAATTGCAGGCTTAAAAGCAGAGACCTAAAACCCACAAATTAATTTAATCTGTCCTCCGATGTTTTAATTTATAAATATCGGCACTTTAAAGAATGACATTGTCAGTGTGTGTCTGTGTTTGTGTGTTTGTCCGAGTTTGTGTGTTTGATGTGTGTGTGTGTGTGTGTGTGTGTGTGTGTGTGTGTGTGTGTGTGTGTGTGTGTGTGTGTGCGTGTGTCTGTGTGTGTGTGTGTGTGTGTGTGTGTGTGTGTTTTTGTTTGTATGTTTATATTGTGTCTGTGTGTGTGTGTGTGTGTGTGTGTGTGTGTCTGTGTGTCTGTGTGTGTGTGTGTGTGTGTTTGTGTGTGTGTGTGTGTGTGTGTGTGTGTTTGCCTAAAAATAAACTTTCTCTACGGGAACAGGCGGTTCTAGCCGAAGGGTTTTAGGATTGTGCTGTGTGGAAAGTGCACACAACTCCTCTTGAGACATCTGCAATGAGTTACTTACTTTTTCCATCTTGTAAACAGATATGGATGTTAAGATGAGGGGCACTTTGGGGCAGATAAATTGTATGTAAATGGTCTGAAGCATTTCCTTTTAAAACAACACTAATGATGAAGGGTCTAGGCCCGAAACGTCAGCTTTTGTGCTCCTGAGATGCTGCTGGGCCTGCTGTGTTCATCCAGCTTCACACTTTGTTATCTTGGATTCTCCAGCATCTGCAGTTCCCGTTATCACTAATTCCGTCCTGTTGCATAACGGCAATCCCAGAGTGCACAAAAATAAACACAAGAGAGATTGTGTGAGGACTCGCTTGGACTTACTGATGCCTTTAGTTAGACGTGAAGGAAACACTAAATATACATGGAATCATGTAGTGTAGAACCTGGGCTGTTCAGCTTTATATTCTTTGGAATAGCTATCCAATTCACCCCCTCTCCACTTTATTCTGCAGATTCTTCCACTTCAGGTTCAATAAAAACATAACAAAAACAAAAATTACTGGAAAAGCTCCCCAAGTCTGGTAGTCTCCTGTGGAGAGAAAGCAGAGTTGCTGTTCGGATCCAGTGACCCTTCTCAAGACCCCGCAATCAATTCTGAAGAAGGGTCGCTGGACCTGAAATGTTAACTCTGCTTTCTCTCTGCAGGAGACTACCAGACTTGGGGAGCTTTCCAGCAATTTCAGGTTTCGTTTCTGATTGCGGCTTTTCGGTTTGGTTCTCAGCAAAAATATACATGTTGCAAAATCGGCCTTGAACAGTAACCTATTTTCAAATGCCTCTACTTGAAGGCGATTGGGTAAATTTAAATTTCTTTGGGATCCTCTGCAAGAAAGGAAACTTTAAAGCAAACTGGTCAATTTCTACAAAGACTCCCAAATGAAGAATCAATGAAATTTAGTGTGAATTAGTAGACAAAATTTTGTTTAAATACGGAGGTAAATTTTAATTAAAATAATTGACAAAACAAAGATTATGTGTTATTTAACCACAGCATTCCCCTCCAACATTGTCTGGTGTTAGGTAGCCATGGAATTTCTGAAGATGCTGCTGTTCACCTACATAGGGTAGATCAGGGGTCATTTCTGACAACCCCAATCAGCTCAGTTCCATGGGTACAATTATCACCACCTGGGCACATTTCAGCAAACCCTGTCTCCCTGGGGTCACAGCAGTCATGATGGTATGGTTCTCCCAACTTCGTTAATCATTAACAAGGTGACAGAAGGGGTCATTGTTGACTCTGCTATCAAGTGGCATTCTCTCAGTAATAACCTGCTTACTGACCTTCAATCTCAATTGACCAGGGCCACTCAGCTCCTGACCTCATTATAGTGGTTGGGTGAAACTTGGACAAAAATGCTGAATTCCAGGTGAGGAGAGAGTGACAGCCCTTGACATCAAGAGTGCACTCAATCAAGTGTGGCATCAGGGAGCCCCTGGAGTCAAAATTAGACTCAGTGGTGTTCTTCGATTTCTGGAAAATCTCATACAATTCTGTAAGGTTTATACAAGATAATGTGAGGTCCACCATATTAAATGTTTGTCAGAGAAGTTGGCAGTGCAATGGGTAGTTGAGAGTGATATTCCTTGACATCAAGGCAGCAATTCATTGGAATCAAGGAGCCCAAACAACGCTGATCTCGATGGGAATGAAGATATAACTCTCTGATAGTTGGATTCATACTTGGTACCATGGAAGATGGTTGTGGTTGTTGGAAGTCAATCATCTCAGATCCAAGAGATCTCTGCAGGAGATTCTCAGGATAGATATTTCTTAATCAACCCGTTCAGAGATGCTTTGACATGATTCTGGAGCAGACGGGCCTGGAAGCCAGGCCTCCTGGCCTAGAGGTACTGACACTGTCACAACACCCCAAGAATCTTAATTTCCTCAGGGTTGTTTCCCAGGCCCAACCATCTTCAGCTGCTTCATTAATGGCATTCCCTCCATCATAAGGTTGAAAGTGGGGATGTTCGCTAAAGCTGTACAATGCTCATTACCATTCACAACTCCTCAGATACAGAGGTGGTTTTTTCATATTTCCTTATCTGGGCCTTGTTAGCTGGCCAGCATTTGTTGTCTATCCTGAATTACCCAGATGGCAGTTGCGTGAATCTAGTGAAACAACTAGGCCATACTAGGTAAGGATAGCAATTTCCCTCCCTATGACATTAGTGAGCTGGATGGGCTTTATGGTTTCATGTCTGCCATTAGACTAGCTTTTTATCCAGGTTTTTGTTTTGATTGAATTTGGATTTCACCATCTCCTGTGTTGTGATCCAACCCATGTCCACAAAGCATTAGCTTGTGGTTCTAATTACTCTCCCAGTGACATAGCATTATGCCTCCATTTCTCCAATATGTGACTATCCAAATGCAGCATTTCTCTGGACAGTATTTCTCTTTGGACTGACAAGTGGCAAATAGCATCCACATTGCACAAGTGACATGTAATGACGATCTCCAACAAGAGAGAATTTAATCATCTTCCCTTCACATTGAATGGCATGACCATTATGAATCCCTCACTTACATTATCCTGGGGGTTACCATTGACCAGAAAATAAACTGGACTCACCATATAAAATACTGTGGATACTGAAGGAGGTCAGAGGTGAGGAATCTTGTAGTGAGGATCTCACTTCCTGACTCCTCAACGCCCGTCTACCAATGACCAAACATAAGCTAGGACTGGGATGGAATATTCCCCACTTGCCAGGATGGGTTAAGTTTCAGCAGAACTCAAGAAGCTTGACACCATCCAGGATACAGCAGCCTGCTTGATTGGCGCCACATCTATCAGCTTAAACATTCGGTCTCTCCACTACCAGTGTACACAGCATGTACCACAGTAACTCACCAATGCTCCTTCTACAACACCTCACAAACCTACCATCCCTCTAACTTGAAGACGGGGCAGAGTTTGCATAGGAGCATGACCACCTGCAAATTCCCCACCAAACTACACACCATTCTGTCCGAGAAGCAGATCACCGTTTATTCACTGTCCCTGGATCAAGAACCTGGAACTCCCTCCCTTATGGCATTGAAAGCATATCTACCTCCCATGGCCCACAGCAGTTCAAGAAGGCAGATCACTGCCATCTCCTCAAAGACGAATAAGGATGGGCAATAAATGCTGGCCTAAACGGCGACGCCAATATTGAATGAATTAAAAAACAAAACTCTGGTCCCTTTTGGGGAACACTACCCCCTCTCCTGGCCCAGCTATTTACTGCTTCTGGTCTGTTCCAGTAGCTTTGTAGGTTTGAATACTTAACAGCCAGCTCACATTGTCCCTCCAAATACTTCTGTTTTCTTTCCTGCAGAAAACAGAAAATCCAACCTTCATTTGTGGGGACATTTGTTCTTTCTCCTCATAAAATTTAGTGTGTTATTCTTTCTGGCTCCATCTGCTTTCCCTCTGGTGTCAGGTACAAGGCTTATTTCTTAACTTCCTTCTTGTTGGTACTGCTTCTTGGTCAAGGGTGCCCAGGTCACAGAAAATAATTCCACAGAGGCTGTTGTCATGTTACAAAGTCACCCTTTACTTACATGTGGAAAGACCTTGACACTGATCCTGTTCCCTCAGAGCCAGCTCCCAGAGTGAATAGAATGTCTGACACTTCTGTTTGTATCTATCAGCTAGGGCTCCCTGAGTGGACCAGGCTAGTAGCCCCAGTCAGGGAACTCATATTCTATGAGGTCTAACTGGCTGACCTCATTACAACATAGACTGATATTTCTTATTATCCAAGAAAACTACTACTGATAACTTTACAATTCATGTAAACTCTTAGCGGTCCTTTTAAAATTTTCTTATAAATGGTTCTGCAGATATTTTAAAGAAATTGCCCATTCTTCCTTACTGTATTGCTTCTGGTCAAAGGTTGCCAAACACTGTGAAGAGTTAAACCCAGCAACCGCACTGTTCATGCAGAAGATAGTCTTCCAGGAATGAAAAACTTACATTTTTATGGCACATGCTTCAGAATATTTAAAAGTGCTTTATATCTAGTTTTGAATCACGGTCAACTTGAACACATAGGGTAACGTGGCAACTAAATCCCTTGGAGCAAGCTCCCACAAGCACAAACACAGTGAAAAACAATACTGGGACATTCCAGAGAACCCAGACTGCTCCTTGTCAAAGCGTTACTTTGAAATTATTTCATTCACCTGAGGGGGTCATTCAGCTGTCAGTGTCAGTGTTTTGTCTGATGAACATAAATCTCAATTAGACAAGGGACAATATTAGTCTCATTTGCCTGTTCATAGAATCCCTATAATGTGGAAGCAGGCCATTTGGCCTAAAAAGTCCACACTGACCCTCTGAAAAGCATCCCTCCCAGACCCACCCCCTATCCTATATTTCACATGGCTAATCCATCTAGCCTGCACATCCCTAGACACTATGGACAGTTTAGCACAGCCAGTCCAACTAACTTCCATATCTTTGGGCTGTGGGAGACACAGGGAGAATGTACAAACTCCACCCAGAGAGTCACCTGAGGGTGGGATCAAATTTAGGTCCCTGACACTGTGAGGCAGCAGTGCTAACCACTGAGCTACTGTGCCATTCATGTTGGGGTACTGACAGGTTGGAAGCAGTGCTGGAATTACACTCTCCCTGACTCTACGCTCTATCAGAAAGACTAAGTATAGCATACCCCTTCACACAACTCTGTTTTAAGGGTCAAAACCCTCAATGGTGCCAGCTAGTTTCAGCTTGGGTGTCAATCGTCATCACAATTCCTGCTGATCCAGGAACAGGTAGCAAACAGGATCCCTCTAGCTCGCTTTAACTACTGTTCAGCCATACACCGACAATCAGCACAAGGCAGTGGATGGGGGCGGTGGGGGGGGGTGGGGAGCAGGGGGTTGGGGGGGGCACGTCACAGAAACATGAAAACAGATCATCGTGCTGCTTGCATTCAACAAGTGAGAAACAGAGCACCTGTGTTGCCTTTCTTTCCTCAATTCCCGTGCAAAGGAATGGAATCACGAGCAGAGAAACAACCTCATAAATAGTGGTCAGCGTTTGGAGGAGACAGTGGCATTCCGGTAATGTTACTGGACATGTAACCCAGAGGAATTCCACACAGCCTCCCGAGGCTGGAATCACACAGGCGTCCCTAGCACTGTGAGGTAGTGTGCTAACCACTGAGCCACCGTTATCTGTCAGTATTCCCTGTTCATGAAGGTGGATCGTCTTGTATTGTTGTGAATAGAGTACTAATTATTCTTTGGTTGCACAGAACTTAAACATTACTAATAAGACACATAAAGATGAAGCTTTTCATCAAACAAAGAACTGTGGATGCTAGAAATCCAAAATATACACAGAAAACACTGGAGAAACTCAGCAGGCCTGGCAGCACCTATGGAGAGAGAAACAGAGTTTCGAGTCCGATATGACCCTTTTTCAGATGTTCTGAAGAAGAGCCACACAATGTCAATGTGTTTGTTTGTAGTCTAGAGGGCCAGGGTGGGTGAACAGGATTGATATGGCTGGAGGTAGAAAGTCAGTAACTCTAGGGCTCTGTTAGGTGAAGACGGTGTTGTGGTAATATCGCCAGGCAAGTAAACTAGAGAACAAGGCTAACGTTTCGGAGGCATGAGTTCAAATGTCTTCATGGCAGCTGGTGGAATTCAAATTCTCTTAAAATGTGGAGTTGAAATGAGTCTCACAAATAGCAAGTCTGTTGTCTATCAACATTTAATATAAAAACCCATCTGATGCTTTCGGGAAGGAAATCTACTGCCCTGACCTGGTCTGGCCTAGGGTTAACTCCAGACCCACAGCAATGAATTGGCAGACAGTGATGTGGCCTCTGTAAATTCAGGGGGGGCAGCAAAAGCTGGCCTTGATGAAGCCTTGTCACAATATTGTCGCCTTGTGGCTCAGAACCTGGATCAGAGATTAGGCTGGAACTTAGATTCATAGAGTCATAGAGCTGTACAGCACAGAAACAAACCCTTCAGTCCAATTCGTCCATGCCGACCAGGTATCCTAAATTAATCCAGTCCCATTTTCCAGCATTTGGCCCTTCCTAGGATCGATTCTCTGTCACACTTTGCAAAGTCACACATTGAAAATGCAGTCTCACAGCCATATTCCTTAAGCCTTTAACAGAGGGTAGTCCTACATAAGGAGCAGTATGGTCTCCTGTATACCACCTTCCACACTATGCCAGCTGTACACCTGGAAGATATATGGTCCTTCAAGAGATTATGAGAGAGTTGCAATGGGAGAGAGATCCAGTGAGGTCTGTCAGAAAGGCTAAGTATAGCATACCCTGACCAGTCCCCTTCCACTGACACCCTCATCCGCCTAGCTGAACTCGGCCTCACCCTCAACAACTTCTCTTTCAATTCCTCCCACTTCCTACAGTCAAAGGGGGTGGCCATAGGTATCTGCATGGGCCCAAGCTATGCCTACCTCTTTGTAGAGTACATGGAACAGTCCCTCTTCCGCACCTACACTGGCCCCAAACCCCACCTCTTCCGCCGTTACATTGATGACTGTATCGGCGCCGCCTCGTGCTCCTACAAGGAGCTCGAACAGTTCATCTACTTCACTAACATCTTCCGCCCCAACCTTAAATTCACCTGGATCACCTCTGATACCTCTCTCTCCTTCCTGGACCTCTCTGTCTCCATCTTTGGCAACCACCTGGAAAATGATATCCATTTCAAGCCCACCAACTCCCACAGCTACCTAGAATACACCTCCTCCCACCCACCTTCCTGCAAAAATGCCATCCCTTATTCCCAATTCCTTCGCCTCAGCCACATATGCTCTCAGGATGAGGTATTCCACTCCCGAACATCTCAGATGTTCTCGTTTATCAAGGACAGCAACTTCCCCCCCTCAGTCGTCAAGAATGTGTCTCCTGCATTTCCCGCAACTCATCCCTCACACCCCCTTCCCGCAATAACAACCAAGACAGAATACCCCTTGTCCTCACCTACCACCCCACCACCCTTTCGATCCAACACATCATCCTCTGACACTTCCACCATCTGCAATCCGACCCACCACCAAAGACATTTTTCCTTCCCCACCCTTGTCTGCTTTCCGGAGGAGCCACTCTCTCTGGGACTCCCTTGTCTGCTCCACACTCCCCTCCGGCCCCACCACACCCGGCACTTTCCCCTGCAACCACAGGAAGTGCTACACCTGCCCCCACACCTCCTCCCTCACCCCCATCCCAGGCCCCCAGAAGACTTTCCACATCAAGCAGATGTTCACCTGCACATCTGCCAATATGGTATACTGTATCCGCTGTTCCTGTTGTGGCCTCCTCTACATTGGGGAAACCAGGCAGAGGCTTGGGGACCGCTTTGCAGAACACCTCCGCTCGGTTCGCAATAAACAACTGCACCTCCCAGACGCGAACCATTTCAACTCCCCCTCCCATTCTCTAGATGACATGTCCATCATGGGCCTCCTGCAGTGCCACAATGATGCCACCCGAAGGTTGCAGGAACAGCAACTCATATTCCACTTGGGTACCCTGCAGCCCAATGGTATCAATGTTGACTTCACAAGCTTCAAAATCTCCTCTCCCCCCACTGCATTCCAAACCAGCCCAGCTCATCCCCACCTCCCTAACCTGTCTCTCCTCCCACCTATCCCCTCCTCCCACTTCAAACCCCACCCCCAACTCCTACCTTCTAACCTTATCCCGCCCCCTTGACCTGCCCGTCCTCCCTGGACTGACCTATTCCCTCCCTAACTCCCCACCTACACTCACCTTTACTGGCTCCATCCCCACCTCTTTGACTGGTCTGTCTCCTCTCCACCTATCTTCTCCTCTATCCATCTTCTATCCACCTCCCCCTCTCTCTCTATTTATTTTAGAACCCCCTTCCCCTCCCCCATTTCTGAAGAAGGGTCTAGGCCCGAAACGTCAGCCTTCCTGCTCCTCTGATGCTGCTTGGCCTGCTGTGTTCATCCAGCTCTGCACCTTGTTATCTTGGAAGTTATGTGACCTCTTTTTGCCATTGTCCCTCCCCTAACTGTGTTCTTTTTGCTATTCTCCCTTCCGTAACTGTGTTCCACTCAACTGGAGCAATTGACCCCTTCATACCTGACTACCAGGACTGGGGGATGTTGCTTTAAAGTAGGAGACAGTCAGATTTACCATTCGTCATTATTATCTTTGGAAAATTTGAGGCTTAAAACACAGCCCTTGTTTTCATGCGTACAGGACCCAAAATAGAATTTGCCATTTTACCGTAAAACTCGACATGTTCTCAAACAGATTGTGGTGCCCTCTAATATTTCGGCAACCTAATTGGAATCATTTTGCTCTCGGTTTACTAAGTTGGTTGTCACCCAAATCTACTGTTAGTTCTTTCTCCATTGTATTTAACTTGGCTCTAAAAAACAGCTCAGCCTGGATGGTTCCATCCCTTAAAAGAAATGAGGTTGACATCACACTGTGCGACACTAGTAACAGCCACACTAATGTATACTCACCTCTGTTCGTCAACCATGTTAATGAGCCTTAACACTTTCTTTTAAAACAGCAACATTCAATGTAAACCGGTTAATATGTTTGTTGCTATTAACACAGGGTACAATTTCACCCCATACCAGCTGAGTCTCACCAGAAAGCAAATTTTCAATCAGCTCACTGGTGCTTATCACAATGCAATAATCCCCCGGGCTCATTTCAAATTTGATCATTGTGTTCAGAGATATTAATCTTTCAAAGTCTGCCTGATCAATTTGTGCTCTGAGGAAGAGGCTCTGTGTGAGAAGCTGCAGATTTCACATCTCAGAAGCCCAAACACCGCAACAGACCACCAAGCAGTGGGAGTATCCTGGTTTCTGGCTCCTCTGTTCTGCTCCAAACAATGATGATACCTGATGTCTCATAGTGCCTTCAAACTCTCCTCTGCCCAAAATCCATGTGATTTCCTGCGGCCAGCAAAAGACACAATTGAACTCGATTCATATCAGGGAGAAAACTCTGGGAAATTGTCTTCCAAGCCCCCTTGACTCAATCAATTGAAGCTCCTGCAAGGGATCATTCGTGAATAAAAGCAGAAAATGCTGGAAGAAACTCAGCAAATCTCGCAGCATATTTGGAGAGAGAAAGCAGCATTGACATTTTGAGTCTAGTATGACTTTCTTCGAAACTAAAAGGAGCTGAGAAATGCTGCTTTTTACATCATAGATAGAGGGTGAAGAGAAATAAGTTGATCAGATTGTGAGAGCACTCAGAGTAAAAGACAGTGGCAGTGATCACATATAGGCATAGAGGTCTACAGAATGGAAACAGGCTCTTTGGCCCAACCTGTCCATACTGCCCAGCTTTTGCATTTAAAGTAGTCTCATTTGCCTGTATTTGGCCCATATCCTTCCATTTCTATCCTATCCATTTACTTGCCCAAATGTTTCTTAAATGATAAATGCTATTTGCTTCCATCATTATGTCTAGCAGCTCATCACTCATCTCCCTCTGTGTGAAAGAATTGCCCCTCCGGATCCTTTTGTATCTCTTCCCTCTTGCCTTAAACCTATGCCTTCTAGGTTTAGACTCTGCTAACATGGGGAAAAGCTGTTGGCTATCTACCTTATCTGTGCTTCTCATGATTTGAGGACCTCTATAAGGTCACTCCCAGTCTCCCACTCTCCAGGGAAGAAAGTCCCAGCCTATCCAACCTCTCCTTAAACCTCAAACTTTCTAGTCCAGGCAGCATCCTAGTAAATCTTTTCTGCACTATTTCTAGTTTAATAATACCTTTTCTAATGTAGAGCAACCAGAACTGCATGCAGTACTCCGAATGTGGCCTCACCAACATCTTGTACAGCTGCAGCAAGACATCCCATCTCCTGTACTCAATGCTCTGACTGATGAAAGCTGGTGATGAAGGAGAGAAAGAGATGTAAAATAGGTGTAAATTTTAGCTGCGTGAAGGAGAATTGGGCCCACTCCACTGATAACAAATCCAAAAAGATACAATTAAAACCCAACTGGGAGTGAGGAGAGTTGGGGGTGGGGTAGTATAAGAAAAATGAAGTGCAGAGGTCACGCTCTCAGTTGGGGAACTTAATATTCTCACTGGTGCTGATAGCCACTGGATCATTGGACAGGACGATGGTGACAGGATGGAAGAGATTGTGTCATCCCTCTGCTGATTAGTGGATCCTAATTCCCCCGCGCTGTTTCCCCATGACCCTAAAACCATACGATATTGGACCAGGATTAGGCTGCTCAGCCCGTGAGTCTGCTCCGTCATTTGATCGTGGCTGATATCTTTCTCAGTCCCAATCTCCCACCTCCACCCTGTAATCCTCAATCCCCAACCTGCAATTGTTTCTCCTTTCATGTCTGCTTCTACTTTTTGTTTGAGTAATTCTCAGGATGCAGGCATTGCAGGCCAGGCCAGCATTTTATTGCCCTCAACCTAATTGCCGCATTGATGTGGGTCTGGAGTCACATGTAGGTTGGAAGCAGCCTGTGGAACTGTCATGGAGGGAGGCTCCTTGAATACTTCCAAGTCGGACATGGATGTATTCTTGATAGCGAGGGAATGTGGCGTCAGGGTCACAATCAGATCTGCCAAGCTTTTATTGAGCGGGAGCTCACATCTGAGGGCCTGAATGGCCTTCAGCTGGTCCTAATCGACATGATCGCATCCATGTCTTCCAGTTCTCAATGGGAACAAGTTTCTGTCCACCTAGTTTGATTTATGCAGTAGGTAACTTTTTTTAAGAGGCCACCTCAGAAGTTTCCAGAAACACCTCTGAAAGCTATCCCTTCAAGGTTGAACATTTAAAGAAAAAAGTGCAGTGTTTGCTATAAGTTCTGAGGAAGGGTCACACGACCCGAAACATTAAAACTCTAATTCCTCGCCACAGATGCTGCCAGTCCTGCTGAGCTTTTCCAGCGAATTATGATTTTGTGTGTGTGCATTGGTAAACACGCGGTTCCAAAGCACTGATGCTGTCATGTAGACTTTACATGTGGCAACAAACACACAGGATTTTGAGCTGGGATTTGGCGGTGGAGAGAGGGATGCTGAATCTGGGAAAGCTGTGAGTTGCGGGGTGGGGGGTTGGTGGAGGTGAGGGTGTAACAGAGAGCCCCAGACCCTGGAGGGGTTGGCACAAGGAGGGCCAACTCTATCTGAGAGCCCATTTTGAAACAAGAATTGTGAAGCTTACAACAGGGGGCTGACAAATTGTGAGGCGACTGCTACATATTACCTGATCAAAAAATCCATGGTGACCTACATATACATAAATAGCAAAGTCAGACAATGGGAGCTGGGTAGTTCTTGAAAATGGTTCCAGGGTAGAACCAGCATGACGGTCGAAGTCATGAAGCAGCAATGTCAATAGACTACGACCTGGAAACACAGTTATTGCCCTGGGATTATGGGTTCAAATCAGCCCGTTACAGCTGGTGCAGTTTAAATCCAATTAATAAAATCTGTAATAAAACTAAAAAAGCTCATCTCAGTAACAGTGATCATGTTACTAACATCGATTGTTGTCATGCTCTTAGTAGGGCAATAGGTCGACACAACACCGCAGGCTGAAGGGCCTGTGCTGTGCTGTACTGTTCTATGTTCTTAACAACCCATCTGATCCACTAAGGCCCCCGAGGGAAGGAAATCTATTGTCATTATCTGGTCTAGCCTACATGTGTCTCTGGACCCACCACAATGTGGTCGATTCTTAACTGCCCTCTGAAATGGCCTAGCAAGTCAAGGGCAGTTAGGGATGGGCAACAAAATGCTGGCCTTGCTCATCAGTGCCCATGTCCCATCCTGGACCTCTCTATCTCCATCTCAGGCCACCAGCTAGAAATTGATGTCCATTTCGAGCCCACTGACTCCCACAGCTACCTAGAATACACCTCCTCCCACCCACCCCCCTGCAAAAATTCCATCCCCTATTCCCAATTCCTTCGCCTCCGCCGCATCTGCTCTGAGGATGAGGCATTCCACTCCCGCACATCCCAGATGGCCGCATTCTTCAAGGACCACAACTTCCCTCCGCAGTGGTCGAGAACGCCCTTGACCATGTCTCCCGCATTTCCTGCAACACATCGCTCACACCCTGCTCCCGCAATAACCGCCCAAAGAGAACCCCCCTCGTCCTCACATACCACCCCACCAACCTCCGGATACAATGCATCATCCTCCGACACTTCCGCCATCTACAATCCGACCCCACCACCCAAGGCATTTTTCCATCTCCACCCTTGTCTGCCCTCCGGAGAGACCACTCTCTCCGTGACTGCCTTGTCCGCTCCACACTCCCCTCCAACCCCACCACACCCAGCACCTTCACCTGCAACCCCAGGATGTGCTGCACTTGCCCCCACACCTCCTCCCTCACACCCATCCCAGGCCCCAAGATGACTTTCCATATTAAGCAGATGTTCACCTGCACATCTCCCAATGTAGTATACTGTATCCACTGTATCCGGTGTGGCTTCCTCTACATTGGGGAAACCAAGCGGAGGCTTGGGGACCACTTTGCTGAACACCTCCGCTCGGTTCGCAATAAACAACTGCACCTCCCAGTCGCGAACCATTATAATTCCCCCTCCCGTTCCTTAGATGACATGTCCATCATGGGCCTTCTGCAGTGCCATAACGATGCCACCCAAAGGTTGCAGGAACAGCAACTCATATTCTGCTTGGGAACCCTGCAGCCCAATGGTATCAATGTGGACTTCACAAGCTTCAAAATCTCCCCTCCACCCACTGCATCCCAAAATGAGCCCAGCTCATCCCCGCTTCCCTAACCTGTTCTTCCTCTCACCTATCCCCTTCTCCCACCCCAAGCCACACCTCCATTTACCACCTACTAACCTCATCCCGCCTCCTTGACCTCTCCGTCTTCCCTGGACTGACCTACCCCCTCCCCACCTCCCCACCTATACTCTCCTCTCCACCTATCTTCTCCTCTATCCATCTTTGGTCCGCCTCCCCCTCTTTCCCTATTTATTTCAGAACCCTCTCCCCAACCCCTTTTCTGATGAAGGGTCTAGGCCCAAAACGTCAGCTTTTGTGCTCCTGAGATGCTGCTTGGCCTGCTGTGTACATCCAGCTTCACACTTTGTTATCTTAGAGAGAAATTGTAACTTATTTTCCCAAAGTGGGACCTTGGAATTTAAGCTTCTAAATTCATTCATCCGCTAACAATTTATTGCCCTCTCCCTGATGAAGATGATGGTGACCTTCCTTCTAGAACTCATGCAGTCCATGAAGTGTTGGCACTGTTAAGGAAGGAGGTTCAGGATTTTGACCCAGCAGCCCTGAAGAAATGGCCCATTTTCTTGTCCAATCTGGGCTGAGATCAAAATGCTTAACATTGGTCAACATCACAGATGGAAATACTGTGGGGAATGCTGCAATATTTATTCCACTGTGAAATACAAATTTTATATTACTTTGCTGATTTTGATGATTATGAATCATAATACTGTAATCTTATCAGCATGAATGTGAACTCGAACCACAGTAAGGAAACTGTTATAAGCATGCAATTTCATTAGATCCCCTCTGTCTCCTGGGAATACTGCCACAAGCACTGTAATGAAATAAGATGGTCTACTTATGAAGTGTGTGCTTTTAATTGGTTTGGGAGTGACACTGAGTTACATTACAGCACATGCTTTAATATAAAGAAAGGAGCTGAGAGAGAAAGGAAATACCCATTTTTGCACAGTTGCGGAATTAGGATTAACTTTGTTTTAGTCTTTTGTGCCTCTCCATTTTGTCAGAATTACATTGTAAGCATGCAATGCATTCGAAAGTGCAGGACTGGATTATCTGATGAGCTCTCAGCAGCTAAAAGCAATGTGCTATTTCCCAGAGGATCAAACCAGTAATACTTGAAAATGAATATCCTGGGTTTACAGAGAGCTCGATTTTGAAGTTGTTGAAGGTGAATTGTATCAGAATGTCACATTCTTCAGTTTTACTGGATTTTCTTCTGGGCTCCCATACTCGCCATTGCCTGGGGTTGTGCTTGCGCAGCCTGCTTCCTGCCTCCTTTGGCCATAGGGTTTGTCTGCTGAAACGGATAATGGGCAGCACCTCATTTTCCACTTGTGGACCCTGCAACCTTTTATCGAGGCTTCTAGGGCTTGAGCTCTCCCATGTTGTTAACCCAACCCCCACATATCAGATCACACGCTCTGCCATGGCACACAACCCATTGTCAGCCCCTAACAGTCACCATTCATAGCTATTCACCCTCTCAGCTGCATCGTTATCCACTCCGACTGTTCTCCTCTGCCTTTGGGCTCTATCCCCACCTACTGTTTACTCCTTACCTCCTCCCCATCTTCCGAATGTATGCCTATCTTTCCCTAGTTACCATCAATTCCGAGTAAGGTTGACTCTGATCTCTCTCCACAGATGCTGCCAGACCTGTTGAGCTTTTCCAGCAACTTCTGTTTGTGTTGGTAGCCTTAATGGTTGTGCTTGTTGATGGGGCAGAGGGAGCCGGGGGGGGGGGGGGGGGTGATACAGGATTTGATAGAGTGTGCTGATGATGGTGTCTGTTTCCATGGCGGCAGGAACTCCTGGGAAACCATGTTCAATCGAAGAGCAGAGACAGCCACTTCTCAGGAACTGCAGTGCTGTCAGAGGCTGGTACAGCTCTGCAAGGACTGCCTGCTCGTGGTTTACAGATATGCCGTGGATTGCAAAGGCTCCTTGTCTGGCTTCAGCCAGGAGTGTGAAGACAACAGGTGAGACAACAACGCTGTCCTTCCTCCATTGTGTCACTCTGTGAGAGAGAGAGAGAGAGAGAGAGAGAGAGAGAGAGAGAGCATGATAAAGAACCAGGATAGGTGTGGATAGGGTAGATAGGAAGGAAGTTTACCCATTGGTGGAAGCATCAGTGACCAGGGAACGTAGATTTAAGGAAAGGGGTAGGATCTTTAAGAGGGGGGATGATAGAATTATGGAGTCATAGAATCGTACAGTTAGAAGAGGCTCTTTAGCCCATCAAGTCTGTACTGCCAAATATCTAATGCTACCCGCACTAGTTCCACCTTCCAACACCAGGCCTCTAGCTTTGAATTTTCTGACACTTCAAGTGCTCATCCAAATACTTTTTAAAGATTGTGATGCTTCCAGCCTCAACTCCCCTCCCAGGCAGAGTGTTCCAAACTCCCACCACACTCTGAAGGAAGGAAGACTTTTCCTCAAATCCCCCTCCAAACCTCCTGCCTTTCACTTTAAAATTAGGCTTCACTGTTACCGCCGATGCCCCCTTGGCTCTTGAGGATTTTCTTTGTCACCCAGAGGCTGGTGGGAATCCGAACCTCACTGCCCTGTGAGGGTGGGAGAGGCAGAAACCCTCATACCATTGAAGTAGTATTTAGATGTGCCCCTGGAAAGCCATACAAGGCTATGGGCCAGGTCCTGGAAAATGGGATTAGAACAGTTAGCCACTTGTTTTAAACTGATTCAGACTCAATGGGTTTAAGGCCCCTTTTTCTGCGCTGTACACCTGTATAACTCTGTGACCCAATTCACAGGAAAGCAACAAGAACAAAATGGAAAACAAAGTAAATCTTTGAGCTACAACAACAAAAACAAAGTTGCTGGAAAAGCCCAGCACGTCTGGCAGCATCTGTGAAGGAGAAAACAGAGTTACTGGACCCGAAATGTTAATTCTGTTTTTTTCCCTCCACAGATGATGCCAGACCTGCTGAGCTTTTCCAGCAACTTTGTTTTTGTTCCTGATTTATAGCATCCGCAGTTCTTTCGGTTTTATTAAGTGAATCTTTGTGTCGTGATCGGGTGCTGCCAAGTTTACAACTGGCACGTGGTCTTTGATATTCATTCAAGATATCACAAAAGGGGAATCTGATGGATTATGCGGAAGCTCTGTGACTGCCCTTTCACCTCCCCAGTCCGGGATCAGATGTTGCCCAGAGTCAGGGGCAAATAGTATCCCTATTTTTTTTTGTCAATTTAAGGAACTGTGGTGAGGACAAGCTGTAGAAATTGAAATCTTATGGATACGTTTGCTTCTCACAATTAAATACCCAACAAATATGGCAGTCGATGGAAATTGCTAGTAAGGCGTAACAGGGGCAAATGTGAAGGATCACAAGTAAGAATAAAAATGGGAGTGTTGTTTTCTAAAGGAAGGAGAATGTGCGTTTCTGTTCCCTCCTCCATAATATCAGGATGTGCGAAAGAGCTTTACGAGCAAATATGTCCTTTGAATCATATAATTTCCCAGCGCAAAAGAGGCCCTTCAGCCCATTATATCTACACCTACACTGGTCCCACTTTCCCGTATTAAGCCTACAGCTTTGAATGTATTTATTTATTTATTTATTTGTCACACATAAAAGAATAGGAATACATATGTAAAACAAAAAATGCACAAATTTGCCATTCACTGGTGCTAACTTGGTTACAAAAAACAGAATTAAAAGATTTAATAGAGCCAAAAGGTAACAGATCATAACTTGATTATCGTGCCCAGTACAGGTCTTTCAGATAGAGGGGGGGCCTTTAAGCCATTGACCAGATGTCATGTGATCTCACCAAACCCTTAAATCAAAGAATTGAGTTGAAAGGAACGACTGGGAGGGCTTGACCCACTTTGAATGGAAACAAGTGACAAGCACCGAGGGAATACAAAACAGCTTGCTTTATGTAGGTCCTTTTTGGAACTTATTCAAAGAGAAGACTGTTGGCGTTTAGGGTTCCTAGTTAATTATTCTAATATCATATCTTTGTGTCAAATCTACAATACAAGCACTCCCTTCCATTTTCCACAGTATTGGAGTTTCTTTGTTAAGCAATTTTTCATGAATTTACATACTCAGCAGTTTTAATCTCCCTGCTTCCCCTTCACATAGATCAACCTGGAGGGCTACCATCCTCCGAACCTCTCATTGTTGCAGAGCTTGTAACAAATATTTATATCTTAACTTTCTCATTCTCAAGACAGCCCTAAGCAGCGCCCCCCCCTCAACTCACCAACCCACCCCATTTAATAAATAACTTTTTGAAGAGTAATTACTGTTGTAATGTCAATAAATCTAACCAGCTGTTGTGTATGCAGTGAAGTCCCACAAAGAGATTTGAGGCAGTGGCCAACAAATCTGGAGGTTTTGTTTTGTTTTTAAATGCCTTTCATTGGGTGCTGTGGGCTGGACTAGTATTTATTGCCCGTCCCTACTTGCCACTTAAGAAGGTGATGGTGAGCTGCCTGTTTAAACCACTGTAGTCCATATGTTGTGGGTTGGCCCACAATGCTCCAAGGGACAGAACTCCAAGATTTGGACCCAGCGACGGTGAAGGAATGGTGATATGTTTCCAAGTCAGGATGGTGAGTGGCTCGGTGAGGAGCTTGGAGGTGGTGGTGTTCTCATGTATCTGCTGCTGTTGTCCTACAGATGGAAGTGGTTGCTGTGTAGATGGAAGCTGTGTAAGGAGCCTGGTAAATGTCTGCACTGCATCTTGTAAGTGGTACACACTGCTGCTACTGACTGTCAGTAGTGGAGTGAGTGAATGTTGAAGGAGTTTTGGATGGTGCCAAGCTTCTTTTGCTTCAGAATGGTTGAAGATTATATTGGTTTCCAACGAATGGCAATAGGATGACTAATAACAGAATGTGACATAAAAGATATTTTATAGTCAGCCATTGGGGAAAGTCTATTATTCACATAAGTATTCCTGGAGTCATGGAGTGGCAGAGTCATACAGCACAAAATCTGACCCTTCAGTCCAACTTATTGACACTGACCAAGTTTCCCAAACTGAACTAGTCCCATTTGTTTGCATTTGGTTCATATCCCTCCAAACTTTTCCTATTCATCTACTTAGCCGAATGTCTTTTAAATGTTGAAATTGTACCCACACCCACCATTTGCTTGGGCAGTTTATTCTCAAATGAACCACTCTCTGTGTAAATAGTTGCCCCTCAGGTCCTTTTTATGGCTTTCTCCCCACACCTTACACCTTAAACCTGTGCTCATCAGTTTTGAACTCCCCCATTTGTAGGAAAAAAGGCCTACTCACCTTATCTATGCCCTTTGTGATTTTATAAACCTCTATAAGGTGAGATAGATTGGGGGAGAATTTCTAGGGGAGCCCAAAACTAGAGGGCATTGGTTTAAGGTGAGTGGAAAAGATTTAAAAGGGACCTTAGGGGTAACTTCACACAGAGGGTGGTGTGTGTATGGAATGAGCTGCCAGAGGAAGCGGTGGGGGCTGGTACAATTACAGCATTTAAAAGGCACCTGGATGGGAACATGAATAGGACTGGGTTAGAGCGATACAGGCCAAACGCTGGCAAATGGGACTAGATTTATTTAGGAAGTGTGAACAAGTTGGATTGAGAAGTATGTTTCCATGTTGTACAACCCGATGACTCTAAGTACGAAAGTAACTGTGCAGCTTTGATTTAGATTCAGATTTAAATTTATGTATTTGTCACATTCACGAAGTATATGAAGACATAAGCACAGCAAAAAGTGTACAAAGTCACCATTAATTAGTGCCCACTCAGTTACACAAACAGAATTAAAACTTATAACAGAACCAAAAGGTCACCAAGGAAGAAAGAAAAGTCCACATCTCAGAGCCCCAAGTCCTACCTCCACAATAGTGCAGTCACCGCTCCAATTGCTACGACAGCCAGGAGGCTGCTGCTGTTGCCATGTGACAGGCCCACTGTCAGCACCATCGCCATGTGACAGGCCCACTCTCACTGCCATCACCATGTGACAGCCCCACTCTCACTGCCATGTGACAGCCCCACTCTCACTGCCATGTGACAGCCCCACTCTCACTGCCATGTGACAGGCCCACTTTCACTGCCATCACCATGTGACAGGCCCACTCTCACTGCCATTGCTGCCTTCCCAGCTCGCTCTCGCTGTCAACTGTTGCTGCTTCACTGTTCCCCACGAAAGACTATAATTGCCTCAGACCGAGTACAATGGAGGTTCTCCAGAGTAATCCCTGGGATGGTGTGATTCTTTTATAAGGAGAGATTATCAAAACTACGTCTGTATTCTTTAGAGTTTTGAAGAATGGAAGGTGAGTTCATTGAGACTAATAAAATTATCACAGGGTGTGCCAGATGGGGCTTCCTCCAGCTGCTGAACCAAAGGCCTTCATCTCAGAACAAAGTACAGGTTGTTTAAGGCTGGCATGATGAGGAATTTCTTTACTCAGAGGATAGTGAATCTCTGGATTCTATACTCCAGAGGGCTGTGCTAACTCAATCATTCAGCAGCTTGGAGGATAGAAATGGACGTTAAGGGATGGGTAGATGGTATAGGAAAATGGCAATGAGGCAAATCTAACTGAACAGGAAAGCAGGCTGGTAGCCTGAATGACTACTCCTGTTCCTATTTCCCAGTTTACAGACACTGCTGCCATTGCGCCCGAGTGGTGGAGAAGGTGGAGGGGGTGCCATTCTGGTGGGATGCTTTGTCCTGCATGGTTGAAGGATAGATATAGAACATGGAACAGTACAGCACAGTACAGGCCCTTCAGCCCGTGATGTTGTGCCGAACTTTTATACTAAACGTAAGGCCTATCTAACCTCCACCTCTACCTCATACTATCATCATTATGCCTATCTAATAGCCGCTTAAATGCTCATAATGAGGCCAACTCCACTACCCTCTCCGGCAATGCATTCCACACCCCGACCACGCTCGAGTAAAGAATCTACATCTGACCTCTCCCCGATATCTACCTCCTTTCACTTTAAAACTATGCCCCCTCACAATAGCTACCTTCATCCTATGAAAAAGCCTCTGAGTGTCCACTCTATCCATACCTCTGATCATTTGGTTCACCACTATCAAGTCACCTCTCATCCTTCATTGTTCTAAAGAGAAAAGCCCTAGCTCTCTCAACCTTTCCTCGTAAAACCTTCGCTCCATTCCAGGCAACATCCTGGTAAATCTTCTCTGCACCTTTTCCAATGCTTCCACATCTTTCCTGCAATGAGGTGACCAGAAGTGGACTCAATACTCCAGATGTGACCGATCCAGGCTTTTGTACAGCTGGAGCATAACTTCACGGCTCTTGAACTCAATCCCTCCATTAATGAAAGCTAACACACCATATGCCCTCATAACAACTCTATCCACCTGGGTGGCAGCTTTCAGGAAACTGTGAACATGAACCCCAAGATCCCTCTGCTCCTCCACACTGCCAAGAGTCTTTCTGTTAACCCTGAATTCTGCTTTCAAGTTTGTCCTTCTAAAATGAATCACCTTTCAGGGTTAAACTCCATCTGCCACTTCTCAGCCCAGCTCTGCATCCTATCAATGTCCCTTCGTAACCTAGAACAGCCCTCCACACCGTTGACAACGCAACCCACCTTCGTATTGTTTGTGAACTTGCTAAGCCACCCTTCCACTCCTTGAGGACCCAGAACAGATCCCTGTGGTACATCACTCATAACTGAGCACCATGTTGAATTTTTTCAGTCCATAAAGGGCCAGCCAATTTTGAATCCAATCTGCCACATTTCCCCCTAACCCATGCCTCTGTACCTGCTGCATGAACATACCATGGGGAAATTTATCAAACACCTTACTTAAATCCATGTATACCACATCCACTGCTCAACCTTCATCCACATGTTTGGTCACCTCTTCAACGAATTCATTAGGGTTTGTGAGGCATGATCTACCCCTCACAAATCCATGCTGACTATCACTAATCAAAATGTGCCTTTCCAAGTGATCGTAAATCCTGTCTCTCAGAGCCCTTTCCAATAATTTGCCCACCAGTGACATAAGACTAACTGGTCTGTAATTTCCTTGGTTATCCCAGTTCCCTTTTTTGAACAGGGGAATGATGTTTGCCTCTTTCCAATATTCCGGCACTATACCTGTGGACAGTGAGGATGAAAAGATCATCACCAAAGGCCCTGCGATCTCTTCCCTGGCTTCCCATAGAATCAGGCCCGAGGAACTTATCTATCTTCAAGTTCCTCAAAATTCCTCGCACATCTTCTTTACTAACATCGACCTCCTCTAGCCTACCAGCCTGTTTCACAATGTCCTCCTCTACAACTCAGTCCCTCTCAGTTGTGAATATTCATTATTCATTGTAAATATTCAGTATTCATTAAGGAACTCTCCTATCTCTTTAGGCTCCGTGCACAAATTCCCATTACAATCCTTGATCGGCCCTACCCTTTCTCTGGTCATTCTCTTGCTCTGCACATACATGTAAATAACTTTGGAGTTTTCCTTGATCCTATCAGCCAAGGTTTTCTCATACCCCTTTATACCTCTCTTAAGCCCTTTCTTCAGTTTCTTCCTGACTAACTTGTATCCCTCTAGAGCCTTTTCCGTTCTTTGTTTCCTAAACCTTGTATAAGCCTCCTTCTTCCTCTTAACCAGTCGTTCCACCTCTCTCAAGAACCATGGCTTCCTCACTTGACTGCACCTTCCCTGCCTGCTAGGGACTAACATATCGAGCACATGCAATATGCATTCCTTAAACAATCTCCACATTTTTGTGGTGCTCTTCCCTGACAGCATCTCTTCCAATTTATGTTACCCAGTTCTTGCCTAAGTGAATTGAAATTAACTTTCTCCCAATTGTAAACCTTACCCTGCTGTATGTACCTAGTCTAATCCATAACTATTGTGAAAGAAACAGCGTTATGATCACTCCCTCCGAAATGCTCTCCTACCAACAGGTCTAACACTTGGCCCGGTTCATTGCCAAGCACCAAATGCAAAGTGGCCTCTCCTCGTGTTGGTCTATCTATATACTGTGTCAGGAATCCTTCCTGAGCGCACTGGACAGAATCCACTCCATCTAAACTATTACAACTAAAACGTTTCCAATCAATACTTCAAAAGCTGAAGTCACCCATGACTACAACCCTGTGACTTCTGCACCTTTCCAGTATCTGCCTCCCAATCTGCTCCTCTACCTCTCTGCAACTATTAGGGGGTCTGTAAAAAACCCCAACAAAGTGACTGCTCCTTTCTTGTTCCGCACCTCAACCCAAACTGACTCTGTAGGCATATCATTCTCGAACCGCCTTTCAGTAGCTGCTATACCAGCCCTGACTAACAATGCTGCTCCCCCGCCTCTTTTTCCACCCTCCCTATTTCTTTTAAAGCATCTAAATCCCGGAACTTTCAACAATCATTCCTCTCCCTGAGTTACCCAAGTTTCTGTAATGGCCACGACATTGTAGTTCCAAGTACCGACCCATGCTCTAAGTTCATCCGCCTTATTGCTGACACTTCTAGCGTTGAAGTACACACACCTCAAACCATCTCTGTGTCCACAATTAAGCTCCATTGACCGCATTTCTTTATTAACAACCTCTCTCCCTGTTGTGTCTGTTGGAAGGCTGAATACCTCATCCTCTGAATTACAAATCTGGTTCCCCACCCCCTGCCAATCTAGTTTAACCAATCCTGTACAGCTCGAACAAACCTTCCTCCCAGGATATTTGTGCCCTTCTGGTTCAGGTCCTTACTGTACAGGTCCCACCTTCCCCAGAATGTGCTCCAATTATCCACAAAATGGAAGCCCTGCCTCCTACATCAGCCCTACATGTTTAGCTGCGCTCTCTCCCTATTTCTTAGCTCACTATCATGTGGCACTGTTAGTAATCCAGAGATAACTCCCCTGTTTGTCCTGGACTTCAGCTTCCAACCTAACTCCCTGTACTCGTTTTTCACATGCTCTGTCCTTTTTCTACTGATGTCATTGGTACCCATGTGTGCCATGATTGCTGGTTGCTCACCCTTCCCCTCATGGACCCTGGCACCTGGGAGGCACCATACCATCTGTTCATCTTGGTCACATCCACAGAATCACCTGTCTGTGCCTCTTACTATTGAATCCCCCACTACAGTTGATCTCTATTCTCCACCCCTTCCTTCTTTGCCACAGGGCCAGGCTCAATGCCCAGAGACCTGTTGCTATGGCCTTCCCCTGGTAGGCCGTCCCCCGCAACAGTATCCAACATTGTGGGCTGAAGGGCCTTGCTGTGCTGTACTGTTCTATGTTCTATGTTCTAAAACAGCATACTTATTATTGAGGGAATCCCTGCACTGTCTGCCTATCCCCTTTGCCCCTCCTGACAGTCACCCAGCTACCTTTTTCCTGTATTTTAGGTGTGGCTACCTCCCTATAACTCCTCCCTGTCACCCCCTCAGCCTCCCGAATGATCAGGAGTTCATCCCGCTCCAGCTCCAGTTCCCTAACTTGGTTTTTGAGGAGCTGGAGTTGGGTGCACTTCTCGCAGATGAAGTCAGAGAGGACACCTGCAGCGACCCTTACCTCCCAAACCCCGCAAGAGGAGCATGCAACTGCTCCAGTTTCCATTCCCTCTACTGCCGATTTCCAGAAGAATAACAAAATAGCCTTACGTTACTGCCCTTGCACACGGTCTTTTTTGATTAGAGGAGGAGGACGGGTGGGAGACACTACATGTGTAGTGTTTCGGGTTTAGCCAGTGCCCGAATTTATCTGTTTCTTCCTGGCTCACATTCTCTCCACACACCCACCGCTGAAAACAATAGGGCTGCTTGCTGAACGAGGTAAGTTTTTATACAGGGAGAAACAAAAACCGCGTTACCTTCCTGTCGGCACTCTGGCTCGCGCTGCTGCCGCTGAAAACAAGAGCCAGGCAAACCCCCAACCCCATTCTGTTCAAACAGTTGTATGAGATCTTCAGTGACCATCTGAACAGAGCTTAATGTAATGCCTGATTGAGGTGAAAATGCAGCACTCCCATTGCACTGTACTCAAGCTTCAGTCTTGATTCAGAGCTCAAGCTCAAATAAAGCTTGTACCTATCATTTTAAGACTCAGCTGAGAGTGATATCCAAAGCTGTTCTGGGCAATGCATAGATAACAAAGGTGTAGAGTTGGATGAACGCAGCAGGCCAAGCAGCATCAGAGGAGCAGGAAAGCCGATGTTTCGGGTCTAGACCCTTATTCAGAGGGTCCAGACCTGAAATGTCAGCTTTCCTGCTCCTCTGATGCTGCTTGGCCTGCTGCGTTCATCCAGCTCTACACCTTGTTATCTCAGATTCTCCAGCATCAGCAGTTCCCACTATCTCTGGACAATGCAGAGCTTGCTCAGAAAGAGATATAGGCATTTCTCATGCTTCAGCTGCACTCACTGGGCAGATGTTTAACTGAAATGTCTCCACTTGCAGCCCCCTCCCATCCCAGTTTAACTTGCTGACTAGCAGCAATGACACTTTTCATTTATCTTTTTGTGTGCCAAAGTATTGTATTATCAAATTGTTTCAAAATAATGACAATCCTTTTTATAAACCAGCAGGATCTGCAGTGGGAAGCATTTCTGCCCAGATAATTCCTAAACGCTCAGCACAAACAGAGCTGCAAATTAGAGGTGCTGCAATTACTTATCTCCTGGGTGATTGTCAGGTGAAAAGGCTACACCATTCTTCCCAATTACTGTGTGTCAAAGGAAGACAGCTGAGGAGTGCTAAGGGATTCTTCCTGGCCTTAGACCAAATCCCTGGCAAAATGGTAGCCAGGATATTGACAATTGTAAAGTTGGATTATTCTGTGTTTGAGGATGTGAGTCTGGGAATGAATCTATGCGCACTCTACTGGATTAGTTCTGCCTGGGTGTGGAGTGTGAGAAAGGCAAACACAATGGTAGAATTAAAAACAGAAATTACCAGAAAAGCTCAGCAAGCCTCGCAGCATCCATGGTGAGAAATCAGAGGGTTCCGAGGAAGGGTCACTCGGGCCAAAACCTTAACTCTGATTTCTCTCCACAGATGCTGCCAGACCTGCTGAACTTTTCCGGCAATTTCTGTTTCTGATTTACAATTTCTGAGTTCTCCCAGTTTTCAAAATGGTAGAAGTTAATGAAGAGAACTGTCAAATAAAACCAGTTAGACACAGAAATTAATGTAATCTATGCACAGTTCTGAAACATTGAAATATTATTTATTGACAGAATGCAGAGCTGGGCTGAGAAATGGCAGATGGAGTTCAACCTGGATAAATGCGAAGTGATGCATTTTGAAAGGTCGAACTTAAATGCTGAATATAGGATTAAAGGCAGGATTCTCGGCAGTGTGGAGGAACAGCGGTATCTTGGTTTTCAAGTGCATAGCTCCCTCAAAGTTGCCACCCAAGTGGATAAGGTTGTTGAGCAAGCATATGGTGTTTTGGCTTTTATTAACAAGGGGATTGAGTTTAAGAGCCGCAAGGTTATGCTGCAGCTCTACAAAACCCTGGTGAGACCACACTTGGAATATTGTGTCCAGTTCTGGTCGCCCTATTATAGGAAAGATATGGAGGCTTTGGAGAGGGTGCAAAGGAGGTTTACCAGGATGCTGCCTGGACTGGAGGGCTTGTCTTACGAGGGCAGGGCAGGATTGACTGCCACGAGAGGTCATAGTTTTAAAGTCTTAGGAGGAAGGTATAGAGGAGACGTCAGAGGGAGGTTCTTCACCCAGAGAGTTGTGAGCACATGGAATAGTTTGCCAGTGGTAGTCGTGGAAGCGGAGTCATTAGTGACATTTAAGCGACTGCTGGACATGCACATGGACAGCAGTGAACTGAAGGGAATGTAGGTTAGGTTATTTTATTTTTGGACTAGGATTATTCCACGGTACAACATCGTGGGCCGAAGGGCCTGTACTGTGCTGTACTTTTCTATGTTCTATGTGCTATTACAATGATGTGATGGTGTAATCAACTTTAGTGGTAAGTTTAGTCTGTATGGCTTGCATTTCTATAGAATGTTTCATGACTGTAACATGTCCCAAAGCATATTATAACCAATGAATAACTTTCAAATTTAGTTACTATAGTAATGTAAGAAACATGTCAACAATATGGCACAGCAAGCTCCCATGAACTGAAGCATGATAATGACCAGATAATCAGTTACAGTGGTTTAAGTTGAGGGATAAAGATTGGTCAAGCCTTTAAGACCTTTGGTAACGGCTTTTATATCCATGCAAGACAGCTCAGTTTGGGATGTCAGTTTGATATCCCATCAATGATGATATCTCATCATGGCACTCTCTCAGTATCCAGGACAAAGCCACCTCCTTGACTGACACTCTGATCCACCACTTCAGTCCCTCCAGCACCTACCTTTGTTGGCAGCAAATTGTGCCATCACACACTGCGCTGCTGATTCACCAAGCCCGCTTCAACATCACCTTCCAAACCTGCCATCTCTTCCCCATGGGAGGACAAGGGCCGCAGGTGAAAGGGAATGTCCCCTTCACCATCCTGACTTGGAAATATATTGCCATTCCTTAAGTGTCGCTGGAACTCCCTCACTAAGGTATTGTGGGTCTGCCTATAGCACACAGATTCCAGTGGCTAAAGAAGGTGGACCAGGTCAGAAATCACATGACACCAGGTTTTAGTCCAGCAGGTTTATCTGGAAACACAGGCTTTCAAAGCACTGCTCCTTTTTCACATGTTAGTGAGGTAGTATCAGATGCAGAATTTATAAGTGAAAGATCAAAGGGTCACACCATTGATCTTTTATTTATACATTCTGTGTCTGATACCACCTCACTAACACCTGAAGAAGGAGGGAGGCTCTGGAAGCTTATGTCTTCAAATAAACCTGTTGGACTATAACCTGGAGTTGCCGCGATTTCATGTCCACCCCCAGTCCAACACTGGCACTGCCACATCATAAAGAAGGAGCCTCATCACTTTCTACAGACCCACTAGAGATGGACAATAAATATAGTCCTCTCCTGGAATGCATGCATCCTGTTTAGATTAGATTCTCTACAGTGTGGAAACAGGCCCTTTGGCCCAACAAGTCCACACTGGCCCTTGAAGCATCCCACCCAGACCCATCCCCCTATAACCCACACACCCCTGAACACTACGGGCAATTTAGCATGGCCGATCCACCTGGACTGCACATCTTTGGACTGTGGGAGGAAACTGGAGCACCCGGAGGAAACCCACGCAGACACGGGGAGAACATGCAAAACGTTACCTGATGCTGGAATCGAACCTGGGTCCCTGGCGCTGTGAGGGCCCAGTGCTAACCACTGAGCCACCGTGCCGCCCACAAATGTGAACAAATTAAAAAGGAAAATTTGAATCGTTTGCCCAGTGCATTTGTAAAAGGGGAACGTTGAAATCATAACCTTCTTACAGAGAGGAAACAGCTCTAAGTGGAACCATGGCTGACAGTTGTCAGAGATCACAACTCACTCGGATACAGAGGGTCTTGGGCAGTGCCTAGAGGTTCAGGTACATAGCTCTTTGAAGTTAGCAATATAGGTAGACAGGGCGTTAGGAAGGTGCAAAGCATATTTGCCTTCATTGCTCAGACCTTTGAGTATAGGAGTTGGGATGTCATGTTGAGGTTGTACTGTGTTCAGTTATGGTTGCTGTATTGTACTAAAGATATTAGTAAGCTGGAGAATGTTCAGAAAAGATTTACCAGGATGTTGCCAGGAATGGAGAGTTTGAGTTGTAGGGAGAGGCTGGATAGGCTTTTTTCATTGGAGCATAAGAGGTTTAGGCATGACCTTATATCGGTTTATAGAACTATAAGGGGCATAGATAGGATGAATGGCAGGTGTCATTTCCCTAGGGTGGTGGATTTTAAGACTAGGGGGCATATTTTTTAAGCTGGGAGGAGAAAGATTTGAAAAGGAGATGAGGGCCAACCTTTTTACACAGAGAGAGGTTGGTGTGTGGAATGAACTTCCAGAGGTAGTGGTGGATGTGAATACAGTTACAATGTTTAAAAGACATCGGGATAAGCATGTGAATAAAAAAAAATTAGGAGTGATAAGGGGACAGTGCAGGCAGGTGGGACCAGTTTAGTTTGGGATTATGTTCGGCATGGACTGGTTGGACCAAAGAGTCAGTTTCTGATCCGTATGACATTATGAATGTAGTGAAAGGTGTATTCATTATCAGCCGAGGAAATTAAATCATCTTGACATTGTCTTCCTCTATGACTGTTCCCGGGCTGTGATCCACATCACCTGTTTGTTGGTATGCAGAACCATGGACTGAGATGTACTGAAGCCTCTAACTTATTTTCAGCATTAGCACACTGAGCCGTCTGGAGGTTGTGAAAGGTTCATTGGGGCAGGATTTCTAGAGAGCAGGGATTGGGCAAGTTAAAGGCATGGCTACCTTTAGAGCTGAGCTAGAGTCCGGGATGATTTGAATCAGTGCAAATCTTTACGTTCTCTTCCCTTCTGCAGCAATAAAAGCAACAACGAGAACACGCATTTATATAGCACCTAAATGTGAAACATCCCACAGGGTTAACAGACATAGTTTAACTGATCTCATTCAGAGAGACACTGGGACAGGTGACCACAGGCTCATTCAAAAGGCATGTTTTAAGGCAGGTTCGAAGTGAGGTGAGAGAAGCTTCAAATTGAGGAGGAGAATCTCAAATCCCCCGACCAAGTCACTGAAGGCACAGTCAGCAATTGTGATGTGAAAGTTTCAGGGAAATCATCTCCAAATGTTCAAAAGGAAAATGCCATTATTTTGTTCAGTTGGACCTTGAATATTGTTGAAAAGAGAAGGATGTTGCCAAAGCTTTCATTTGGAACTCATTTGGGAGAAACACAAGAACCAGTTGAACAATCTGGAGTGTGCTACCCAGGCAGGTGGGACTAGATTAATTGTGAAAACTGGATGGCATGGACAAATTGGGCCGAAGGGCCTGTTCCCATGCTGTAATCCTCTCCAACTCGATCAGGTGCACCAAAACTCAAATTATGATAATCCATTGAGCTCGTACTGTGGCTCATTTATACTCACTAGAAACATTCATGCATGGGGGAAGTGATGGCCCAGCAGTATTATTGCTAAATTATTAATCCAGAAACTTAATGTTCTGTGTTTGAATCTTGCCAAAGCAGATGGTGAAATTTGATACAATATTTAAAAAAATATGGAATTTAAGAATCTAAATGATGATCATGAATCCAATGTCAATTATTGGAAATTCCCATTTGGTTCACTAATGTCCTTTAGGGAAGGAAACTGCCTTCCTTACTTGGTCTGACCTACATGTGACTCCAGACCCACAGCAATGTGGCTGCCTCTCAGTTGCCCTCTAAAATGGCCTAGCAAGCCATTCAGTTGTACTAATCACCACAAAGTCTCAAAGAAATGGCACTTTTGTGATAGCGATCACAATTCTGTTATGTTTACTTTAGTGATGGAAAGGGATAGGTATATACCACTGGGCAAGAGTTATAGCTGGGGGAAAGGCAATTACGATGAGATTAGGCAAAATTTAGGGAGCATAGAATGGGGAAGGAAACTGCAGGGGATGGGCACATTAGAAATGTGGAGCTTATTTAAGGAAAAGCTCCTGTGTGTCCTAGATAAGTATGTACCTGTCAGGCAGGGAGGAAGCTGTAGAGTGTGGGAGCCGTGGTTTACGAAGGAGGTGGAATCTCTGGTCAAGAGGAAGAAGGCAGCTTATGTTAGGATGAGGTGTGAAGGCTCAGTTAGGGCACTTGAGGGCTACGAGGTAGCCAGGAAAGACCTAAAGAGAGAGCTCAGAAGAGCCAGGAGGAGACATGAGAAGTTGTTGGCGGATAGGATCAGGGTAAACCCTAAAGCTTTCTATAGGTACTTAAGGAATAAAAGAATGACGAAAGTAAGATTAGGGCCAATCAAGGATAGTAGTGGTAAGTTGTGTGTGGAGTCAGATGAGATAGGGGAAGTGCTAAATGAATATTTTTCAACAGTATTCACTCTAGAAAACGACAATGTTGTCGAGGAGAATACTGAGATACGGGCTACTAGACTAGGTGGGATTGAGGTTCACAAGGAAGAGGTATTAGAAATCCTACAGAGTGTGAAGATAGATAAGTTCCCTGGGCTGGATGGGATTTATCCTCGGATCCTCTGGGAAGCCAGGGAGGAGATTGCCGAGCCTTTGGCAATGATCTTTAACTCATCATTGTCTACAGGAATAGTGCCAGATGACTGGAGGATAGCGCATGTTCCCCTGTTCAAGAAGGGGAGTAGAGTCAACCCTGGTAATTATAGACCAGTGAGCCTTACCTCAGTTGTTGGTAAAGTGTTGGAAAAGGTTATAAGGGATAGGATTTATAATCATCTAGAAAAGAATAAATTGATTAGGGATAGTCAGCACGGTTTTGTGAAGGGAAGGTCGTGCCTCACAAACCTTACTGAGTTCTTTGAGAAGGTGACCAAACAGGTAGATGAGAGTAAACCGGTTGATGTGGGGTATATGGATTTCAGCAAGGTGTTCGATAAGGTTCCCCACAATAGGCTATTGTATAAAATGCGGAGGAATGGAATTGTGGGAGATATAGCAGTGTGGATCGGAAATTGGCTTGCTGAAAGAAGACAGAGGGTGGTAGTTGATGGGAAATGTTCATCCTGGAGACCAGTTACTAGTGGTGTACCGCAAGGGTCGGTGTTGGGTCCACTGCTGTTTGCCATTTTTATAAATGACCTGGATGAGGGCATAGAAGGATGGGTTAGTAAATTTGCAGACGACACTAAGGTCGGTGGAGTTGTGGATAGTGATGAAGGATGCTGTAGGTTGCAGAGAGACATAGATAAGCTGCAGAGCTGGGCTGAGAGGTGGCAAATGGAGTTTAATGCAGCCAAGTGTGAGGTGATGCACTTTGGTAGGACTAACCGGAAGGCAAAGTACAGGGCTAATGGTAAGATTCTTGGTAGTGTAGATGAGCAGAGAGATCTCGGTGTCCATGTACACAGATCCTTGAAAGTTGCCACCCAGGTTGACAGGGCTGTTAAGAAGGCATACAGTGTTTTAGCTTTACCTGCAACGGTAGTAGATTCGCCAACTTTAGGTACATTTAAGGCGTCATTGGATAAGCATATGGACGTACATGGAATAGTGTAGGTTAGATGGGCTTGAGATCGGTATGACAGCTAGGCACAACATCGAGGGCCGAAGGGCCTGTACTGTGCTGTAATGTTCTATGTTCTATGTTCTATGAAACTGGATGGATCACCTGGCATTGACCGAGACACTGGCAAGGCCCTAATGGCATTGTGGGACAACCCATAGGTGGACTGCAGTAGTTCAAGAAGGCATGCTTACCATCACCTTCTCAAGGGGCAACTAGGGACAGGCAATAAATGCTGGGCTCAGTCAGTGACACCCACATTTCTCAAATGAGCTAAAATAAACAGATCTGTTTTCTGCAAACAAGGGCGGCACGGGTGGCTCAGTGGTAAGCACTGCTGCCTCTCGGCGCCAGGGAGCTGGGTTCACTTCCAGCCTCGGGTGACTGTCAGTGTGGAGTTTTCACATTGTCCGTGTGTGTGTGTGTGTGTGTGTGTTTCGTGTTTCCTCTGGGTGTTCCAGTTTCTTCCCACAGTCGACAAATGTGCAGATTAGGTGGATTGGCCATGCTAAATTGCCCAAAGTGTTCAGGGACGTGTAGATTCATTGGATTACTCGAAGATGGGTCTGGCTGGGATGCTGTGAGGGTTGGTGTGGGCTTGTTGGGCCAAAGGGCCTGTTTCAACATTGTAGAGATGATACGATTAAAAGGAATATGTTCAAGACTTTTTTTGAGTAACCCGGAAGCTCAGGGAGACTGTGATCCTCAGTCGGCTCCTCCATGATCGCACTTCAACCAATCAGAGTTGCTTGACACCCTTGTATCATGTTGTATAAATTGTAGTGATCATTTGAATTTTGGCATTTTCGTGTTTACCCTGATGATTGCGAGGCAAAATGCTTTTGCAACATTACCTTCTTGTCAGCAATCATCCTTGTTTTGTGATTGCATTTTGTCTGTTTTAACCATTTCTGCCAGATTTTTAATAGGGCAGTGTGTAGCTCACATAACGTCAATGAATTCTGAAGGACAATTCTCATATAAATGAAACACATTGAAACACAGCTGTAACAATGTGAACTGGATTATCTTAAGTAGCTGTTAAAGCCAAGACAATATTTAAGAGGGAATTTGATAACCACTTGGAAAAGAAAAAAATGTCAAACAGTCAGTAAATGGGATTATAGTGGACCAGCACCATGCGGTATAAGTTCTAATGCAGGCACGCAATGGTTTGCATGTTCCTGATCTATACTGATTTTTCTATTACTGAATGTTCAAATATTCATGACACATTCAGTCCAATTTCGGTTATGACATGCCAACAAAAAAAGGGTGTAAATGATTGGGAATTGTGATAGCAAATTGCAGTATAATTTACACCAGAGATTTGCAGCTCATCATTTATTAATTGGCTGGACTTACAAGTACCACTGGTGAAATACATTGTCACTAATATCACATTTGTTTGCAGTTTTACAATGTAGCAGATGCTGTTTAATTCATCAATCCAGACAGACAACACGGGAAATGACTTGGCACTGAACTTATACTTTTCTTTAGATTAGATTACCTACAGTGTGGAAACAGGCCCTTCGGCTCAACGAGTCCACACCGCCCCTTGGAGCATCCCACCCAGACCCATCCCCCCTATAACCCACACACCCCTGAGCACTATGGACAATTTAGTATGGCCGATCCACCTAGCCTGCACATTTTTGAATGTGGGAGGAAACCGGAGCACCCGGAGGAAGCCCACGCAGGCACGGAGAGAACATGGAAACTCCACACAGACAGTTGCCTGAGGTTGGAATCGAACCTGTGTCCCTGGCACTGTGAGGCTCCAGTGCTAACCACTGAGCCACCGTGCCGCTCACTTGGAATGTGTTTCTGGAGTAAGACTTTGTTCCCTTAGGGATACCCTCTTAATTCATATGATATAGCAGCAAAGATAGACCATTTGCCCCATGAAGTCTATATCCCCATTCAATAAGATTATGGCTGATCCGTTTATATTTTGAATGCCACATTCCAATCTGCTCCTGATAGTCCATGATTCCGTTGCCTGACAAGCATCTTATCTACTTAGAAATATTAGAATGTTAGAAATATTCAATGATCCTATCTCCACCGTCTTCTGAGGCAGAGAGATCTCAGATTGCACAGCTCTCTGAGAGAGAGAAAAGAAATCCCCTCTATGCTTAAAAGGATGACTCCTAATTTTAAAACTGTGTCCTTTAGTTGTGGCCTCATGTGCTGTCGATAGTGACCAAAGGAGAAGAAGTAGGCTATTGATCCTGTTAGGGTGTCTCAACGGTTAGCACTGCTGCCTCACAATACCAGGGACCTGGGTTCAAATCCATCCTTGGGCAACTGTCTGTGTGAAGTTTCGTCCTCCTTGTGTCTGCATGGATTTCTGCTGGGCGCTCCAGTTTCCTCCCACAGTTCAACTGGCACAAAACAGTGCTTCACAGGAGGCTGCACAGCACTGAGGATGTCACCTGGGAAGGGGACAAAATGTCTGCTATCAAACCTCCCAGCTTGGCATACACACCAGCATTTATAGCAACACCCGAGCTACAAATATTCTCTCAAATCCTGCATAGTCCAAAGATGTGCAGGTGAGGTGGTTTGGCCATGCTAAATTGTCTGCGGTGTGTAAGTTAGGTGGATCCATGGGAAATGTAGGGTTACAGGGAAAGGGGATGAGCCTGGAGGTGCAGTGTGGACTCGTTGGACCTAATGGCCTGTTTCCATGCTGTAGGGACTCTACAAAGTCTGCCCTGCCATTCAATGAAATCATGGTTGATCTGCTAATCCATTTTTCCCCACAACCCTTGGTTCCATTACTGATTTTTGTTTTTAAATTTATTCATTCACGGGATGAGGATGTCACTGGCCAGGCAGCATTTATTGCCCATCCCTAATTGCCCAGAGGGCAGCTAAGAGTCAACCACATTTTTGTTAGTCCGGAGTCACATGTAGCCAAAGACCAGGTAAGGATGGCAGTTTCCTTCCCTCAAGGAGATTAGTGAACCAGATGGGTTTTCCTGACAATCGATAATGGATTCATGGTCGTCATTAGACCCTTAGTAGTGGATTTTTAATCCGTCTACCACGGTAGGATTTGAATCCTGGTTCCCAGAACATTATTTAGGTCTGTGGATTAACAGTCCAGCGATAATATCACGAGGCTATCATGTTGCCCTGACTCCCTGTCTCTCTCAGCCATGAATATATTCAGTAGCCCAGCCTCACCAGTACCCCATGGTTAAGAATTCCAAAGATTGACTACCCTCAGAGAAAAAAACTCCTCCTCCCCTCTCTTTCAAATGGGTCACCCCTCATTCTGAGATGATGCTTTCTGGAGCTGGATTCTCTCATAAGAAGACGCAACATTTCCACATTTACCCAGTAAAGTTCCTTAAGAATAACATGCATTTCGATAATGTCGCCCCTCATTTTCTAAACTCCAGTGAGCACAAGTCTAACCGACACAACCTCTCCTCAGAAGCAAGTCCCTCCATAAGTGGTATCAGTGAATTAGAGTGAACCTTCCCTGGACTGACTGTGATGCCAATGCATCTTTCCTGAGATAAGTGAACAGAAATTGTTGTCCTTAGCTCTGGAGCCAGTCTTTTACATGTTAAACCGGCAATGCTGGTGCAAAGCAAGTTAGTTTCGCATTGACAATGCAATTTTAGTGTGACTACTTCCGTAGTTGGTCGTCGTAGAACTTGGAACATCTAAGACACAGCATTGAAAGACGCCATTCAGTCTGTCAGCTAACAGCAACTTCTGTCAGAATGGGTACAATGAAGGGAAATCTAGGAGGAAGATGTGCACGGCGTTGAGAGCATGGATATAATTTTTACTCATTGTATTTCCTGCTAATATTTACCCCAATAGCAGTGATGTTGAGATAACAAAGTGTGGAGCTGGATGAATACAGCAGGCCAAGCAGCATCTTAGGAGCACAAAAGCTGAGCAGAAAAGGGTCTAGGCCCGAAACATCAGCTTTTGTGCTCCTAAGATGCTGCTTGGCCTGCTGCGTTCATCCAGCTCCACACTTTGTTATCTCGGATTCTCCAGCATCTGCAGTTCCCATTGGCTCTCTCTCAGTAGTGATGTTGAATCTCTTTTCCCTCAGAATATGTTATAGAGCCATAGAGCCATACAGAATGGAATCAAACTCTGGCCCAACCAGTCATTGCCAAGCATAATACCAAACTTAACTAATCCCACCTGCCTGGTCCTGGTCCATATCCCTTCAAACCTTTCCTATCTACGTTCCTATCCAAATGTCTTTTAAACATTGTAACTGTGCTCACATCCACCAGTTCCTCAGGAGGTTCATTCCACACGTGAACCACCCTCTGTGTAAAACAAATGCCTCTTACGTCTTTGTTAAATCTCTCTTCTCTCACCTTAAAAATGTGCCCCTTAGTCTTGAAACTCCCCATCTTAGGGAAAAATCAATACCCATCAACTCTATCATATACCTCTCATTATTTTGTAAACTTCTATTCGGCCACCTCTCAATCTCCTTCACTCCACTGGAAAAAGTACCAGCCTATCCAGCATTTCTTCATAACGCAAACCTTCCGTACCCAGCAACATGCTGGTAAATCTCTTCTGAAACCCAGGTGCTTCAATGCAACAACAGCTTGAAGAATTTTTACAACACCTCAAACTTAGCCAAATCATAGCAAAATATCTCAAGGTCACAGAATTATTATGGCACAGAAGGAGGCCATTCAGCCTATCTTGCCCACACTGGCTCTATTCCCTAGTGCTAATTTCTTGCCTTTTCCCAATATCCCTGCTCACCATTTCTATCCAAAATAACCATTTAGTGCCCTTCTTGAAAGCCTGTATTGAACCTGCACCACTAAGGCGATGCATTCTATACCCACATTTCTAACTGAGTGAAAAGGCCATTTTCCTCATACGAGCCTTCCTTTTCAGCACATCGCATCTGCTCCGACGTTCCAATATTTGGAATGTGACCTTAACCTGGTCCAATCAGGGAACCCCTGGCTGACAGATATGAATAGGAGTGTCAGAGGTTCTGTTCACTCTGAGAGCTGACTCTGAGGAAGCTGAATCAGTATCGAGGACTCTCCATGTGTAAATAAATGGTGATTTGGTGACAGGATTACTGGCCTTGGAGGAGTTATTTCAGATTGTCTCGTCACTTTGCAGCTTTGAGGCTATTCTCAGGGAAAAGAAAATACAATCTACGCAAGTGTGTTCCATGATAAACAATTTGGCAGGGTACAGTATGCGATGTCCCCTTTAAGAGCAATCTTACCCCTGAGTTACAATGGTGTGGATTTTGGACAGGCTCAAGGATTTTGTGCTTTTGGCCAATCTATCCCGAGAGCTGTTAATCTCTCAGAGGCTGGCATCCCTGAATTACAGGCAGTGTCACTAGGACTGGTAGGGTCTTCCAAAATTGCATTCACCAAAGGCCTGGGGTCAGCAAAGCAACCAATAGCATGTGATTGGAGGTGGGATGGGAGACCTGCAGAGTTAAGGTGCAGTGGATCGGGGCGGGGGTAACATGTCCGGCTGAGCAAGAGTTGGGGGCTCGGGTGTTGGGAGAAAGGGGAAGATATGTCTCTTAGCTCTTGAATCCATGCTGGGTCTGTGGCTCAGAACCCCCTCTCCGCCCCACAGCCCAGGAGCACCACAGCTGAACTCAATGACGTTTGTTTCGCAGTTGTTACTGATTTATGGAGCGGTTCTTCCATGCACAGCTGAGTGAATGCCAGCGACAGTGGGGTGAGGCCCACCCTTAATGTTCTCAGTTACACAGGAAAACATCCCACCCCATACTTAGCCAGAGGTAGAACGCTGGTGGGCACCTTGCCATGCACAGCCCCACCTGATTAAATCCCACGCCCCAGCCGCACCTGATTAAATGCCACCCCCCAGCCCCACCTGATTAAATCCCACCCCCCAGCCCCACCTGATTAAATCCCGTTTCTGCCTTCCCTGGCTTCACCAATGGTGTCGGGGCAAGGACGTGGAATTCCACCCGAAGGGTGGTAAAACTGTGTGGAACATGCTCCAATATAAAACACAATGCCAAGGTGCCAGTGTTGGACTGGGGTTTGACCGGGTCAGAAGTCACACAAGACTCGGAGATTTGGTTATAGTCCGACAGTGTTATTTTAAAACGCAGACTTTAGGAGCTCTCTGAAAGCTTGTGGTTTGAAATAAACCTGCCAGACTATAACCTGGTCTCGTGTAACCTTCGACAGTATGATACACAACATTCATCATTGATCATTGCCACACTTGAGGGTGAATGATCTTTGTGATGTTCTGAGATTTGGAGCCACGTTAAACAGATTCATTTGGATACAGATCAGCCATGATTTCAATGAAAGTTTGAGGAGATATGAATGAGTTCTTTTAGATTCCCTACAGTGTGGAAACAGGCCCTATAGCCCAACAAGTCCACACTGCCCCTTGAAGCATCCCACCCAGACCCATCCCCCTATAACCCACACAGCCCTGAACACTACAGGCAATTTAGCATGGCCAGTCCGCCTAGCCTGCACATCTTTGGACTGTGGGAGGAAACCCACGCAGACACGGGGAGAATGTGCAAACTCCACACAGACAGTCGCCCTGAGGCTGGAATTGAACCCGGGTCCCTGGGGCTGTGAGGCTGCAGTGCTAGCCACTGAGCCAATGTAGTACCCCCACCCCCTCCCGGGTGGACTCATTTCAAATTCCACACAGATGGGAAAGAGCTAAATCCAGAGAATTGGTGGATGGTGTGAGGGGAAATAGGACTTGCAATATTATCCCCAGTGAACTGACTGTCTCCTCTGTCTGTTCCCAGGTACCTCCCTCCCCCAGGATACCGGCTGAACATGAAAACTCTCCCGGCTGGTTTCAGCCGCAATTCCGGCCGCAATGCCCCGCTCACGGAGCCTGTGTACGAGCAGGTTCAAGCAGTACTGAACGCTGCCCCCCCACGGAGACATCGTCAGAGCCATGCCAACAAGCGAGCGTCTCTGCCCTCCTCTAAGTGGGAACAGGAACCCGGCCTCAGATCCACATCCAGTGACACTGGGCTGGCACGTATGGTCCTCGGTGTGGGAGAGGGTGGGGGTAACAAGAGGGAGGAAGAATGGAGATGCAGAGATAAAAACATGAACTGCTGGAGGTCTGGCAGCATCTGTGGAGAGGAGGAGAAACAGAATTAACGTTTTGAACCCAGTATGATTCTTTGGTGTCTGCTCAGTCATCCCACAAACCCAGCCAGGCCACATGAGTCGAGTGTCAGACAGTCCCAATACTAAGGGACTGATAAGGTAGGCACATAGGGAGTGGTAATGGCCTAGTGATGTTATCACTGGGCTATTAATACACAGACCCAGGCATTTCTCTGGGGACCTGGGATCAAATCCTGCCACAGCAGATGGCGGTATTTGAATTCAATAAAAGTCTGGTGATAATGACCATAAATCGATTGCCAGGAAAAACCCATCTGGTTCACAAATGTCATTTGGTGATGTCCTCATCATGTGAATGCATGAAAGGGAGTGATGGGGCTCAGGGCAGTGGTTTGAGGCAATCCTAGCACTCGAGGACTGATAAGGAAGGAAGATCAATCATTAGGCAAGGATGGGCTCTGCACCACAGCTATAATGTCAGTGGTAGCTGCCAGTTATAGGGGTGGCAGCTCCTGATTCCTGACTGTAGCCTCAAAAGATAAAGTCAAAGACATTGCCACAAAAAAAAACAATGAACTGCAGATGCTTGAAATCTGAAACAAAGTCAGAAACTCTTAGCAGGTCTGGCAGCATCTGTGGGAAAGCAGAGTTAATGTTCTGAGTATGAATCTTTTTCAGAACCTCAGACCCTGCTGAAGAAGGGTGCTGGACTCGAACCATTAACAAAAATGAAACACTTGGCCCCTTAACAAGCCTGGTATCTTGTCAATTAGTGTGTTTCAAATCGACAGGAGGGTTTCTGATTTTGGTATCACCTTGCCTTCTGTAATACCCGAGATGGGCGTTGTCATGTTGCCTTGGTTAACCAATGCCACCTTATGGTATTTTACACTCAGAGGAGAGGTGAGAAGGGTGGGGATGGCCTGCTCACCTGATTTACAGCTCTAAAATCCAGCCCATTCTCTTGAAGAGACAACAGAAGAAGCCAACTTTAACACACCAATCTCCAACCCCAAGTGTTTACAGGACGAAATGGCCAGTGAGGTCGGCAAGTGTATAGAGATACTGAAGGTGTGTTTAATGTGTCAGCTTCAAAAGAATATAACCAGAACTGGAGACAGGTCATTGTTTTTTAAATTTGTGCTGCTAAGTATTGGATTTGCTTAACTTATTTTTCTGGTGCTCAGTTCTGCAGACAAGAGATTGGATTTCTGCATGTACAAGAACTGGTTGTCAGGATTTTGCTGTGAAACAAACACAGAGAAACTCGGCAGATCTAACAGCAACTGTGGAGAGAGAAACAGAGTTAATAATCTGAGACCAGTTTGACTCTTCTTCAGACCCATTGGTTCTTGCACCCAAAATGTTAACTCTGCTTCCCTCTTCACCGACACTGCCAGACCTGCTGAGTTACTCCAGCATTCTCTGTCTAGGTTTCAGACGCCCAGTGGTATTTTGCTATTATTCGATCTAGTTGTTGTGGTTTGAGCTCGTTGATAATACAGTCAGTGACTTCTCTAGTACTCAACCATTCTCCGCTCTTTCACAAACATAGAACATAGAACATAGAACATTACAGCACAGTACAGGCCCTTCGGCCCTCGATGTTGTGCCGACCTGTCATACTGATCTGAAGCCCATCTAACCTTCACTATTCCATGTACGTCCATATGCTTATCCGATGACGACTTAAATGTACCTAAAGTTGGCGAATCTGCTACTGTTGCAGGCAAAGCGTTCCATTCCCTTACTACTCTGTGAGTAAAGAAACCACCTCTGACATCTGTCCTATATCTTTCACCCCTCAGTTTAAAGCTATGCCCCCTCGTGCTCGCCGTCACCATCCTAGGCAAAAGGCTCTCCCTATCCAACCTATCTAACCCTCTGATTATTTTGTATGTTTCAATTAAGTCACCTCTTAACCTTCTTCTCTCTCAAAACAGCCTCAAGTCCCTCAGCCTTTCCTTGTAAGACTTTCCCTCGATACCAGACAACATCCTAGTAAATCTCCTCTGCACCCTTTCCAAAGCTTCCACATCCTTCTTATAATGCAGTGACTAGAACTGTACGCAATACTCCAAGTGCGGCCGCACCAGAGTTTTGTACAGCTGCACCATAACCTCTTGGTTCCGGAACTCGATCCCTCTATTAATAAAAGCTAAAACACTGTATGCCTTCTTAACAGCCCTGTCAACCTGGGTGGCAACTTTCAAGGATCTGTGTACATGGACACCGAGATCTCTCTGCTCATCTACACTACTAAGAATCTTACCATTAGCCCTGTACTTTGCCTTCCGGTTAGTCCTACCAAAGTGCATCACCTCACACTTGTCTGCATTAAACTCTATTTGCCACCTCTCAGCCCAGCTCTGCAGCTTATCTGTGTCTCTCTGCAACCTACAGCATCCTTCGTCACTATCCACAACTCCACCGACCTTCGTGTCATCTGCAAATTTACTAACCCATCCTTCTACACCCTCATCCAGGTCATTTATAAAAATGACAAACAGCAGTGGACCCAACACCGACCCTTGCGGTACACCACTAGTAACTGGTCTCCAGGATGAACATTTCCCATCAACTACCACCCTCTGTCTTCTTTCAGCAAGTCAATTTCCAATCCAAACTGCTATATCTCCCACAATCCCATTCCTCCGCATTTTGTACAATAGCCTATCGTGGGGAACCTTATCGAACGCCTTGCTGAAATCCATATACACCACATCAACCGGTTTACTCTCATCTACCTGTTTGGTCACCTTCTCAAAGAACTCAATAAGGTTTGTGAGGCACAACCTTCCCTTCACAAAATCGTGCTGACTATCCCTAATCAATTTATTCGTTTCTAGATGATTATAAATCCTATCCCTTATAACCTTTTCCAACACTTTACCAACAACTGAGGTAAGGCTCACTGGTCTATAATAAACATAGCCAGGTGTAAAAATCAGGGTACCAAAATTTTAAAAAAGGACCCTTGCCATCTCTAGGATTTTTAAAGAAGAAAAGTATTTATCCCCCAGGATGGGGTGCTGACCTGCCAGGGTTTATTGTCTGGGATACAGGGGGGTGAACAAGTTTATTGAGCTTGGATAGCTTGCTAGGCTATTTCAGAGGGCACTTATGAGTTGCATATGGATCAGACCTGGGGAAGGATAACAGGTTTCCTTTCCACAGGGACATTGGTAAACCAGATGAGTTTGTGCACCAGCTGATAATAGTTGTCACAGTCACCTTTACTGAGATTATCTTTCAGTTCCAGATTTGTAAATGAACTCAAACCCTTGTCCCCAGAGCATGAACCTGCGACTCTGAATTGCTAATCTTGTGACAGAAACACTACGCCAGTCAGAGATAGTAAGAACTGCCGATGCTGGAGTCAGAGATAACACGGTGTCGAGCTGGATGAACACAGCAGGCCAGGCAGCATTAGAAGAGCAGGAAAGCCAATGTTTCGGGTCGGGACCCTTCAGAAGATGATGCTGCCTGGCCTGCTGTGTTCCTCCAGCTCCACACAGTGTTAACACCGCTCCACTAGTTCTCACAGGACAGATGTAAGTGACTATATGGGACCAAAGTGATGATGTTGCTATGCTTATAATCTGGAGGCCTGAATGAAATTGTTGTGTATTTCTGCAGTAATCTCCTTTCTATATTCCTCATTCTGGCATGAGGCACTGACTCATGATGGTGGGGACTGGGTGATGGAGCGGTTCTAGGATTGTGCTTTCTCTCTAGTGTGACCCTCAGCTGGTCTGTTCCAGCAAGTTGTCTGGGCAACGACCAATCTTCTTCCCGTAGAGGGATAGAATTGTCAAGGTTATCAGTTGGCTCGTTAAAATGTTCTCCCCACAAAGAATGGTACTGTGGGTCTACCCACAGCACATGGGCTGCAGCAGTTCAAGAAGGCAGCCCACCCCCACCTTCGCAAGGAGCATCTAGGGATGGACAATAAATGCTGACCCAGCCAGTCACACTCATGTCTCTCTCAAGTCTGATGGTGTAGTGTCACAAAAATGCAAAAAACAAGATACTATGGAGGCTGGAAATCTGAGATAAAAGCAGAAGGTGCTGAAGAAACTCATCAGATCTAGCAGCATTTGTCTCAAGTTAGCAGTCCAGAATTATTTCACCACACAGGTGGCATCATAGAGGTCTACAGCTTGGAAACAGGCCCTTCAGCCTAAATTGTCAAAACTGCCCAATCGCTGTTCTAATCATTGCCCCAATTATCACAGAGATGTGGTACAGGAGGGGGCCATTCCGTCCCCCCCTTCGTTTACTAAAGTTATTAGTTTAATCCCGCTCCCGCTGCTCCTTTCCCATAGTCCAGGAAAATGGATGAAGTCATAAAATCAAGCTGTTTTCAGAAATTGTTGTTTTTAGAGTTTTGGTGACTATAGGTTCCGAGCACAGTGGTTGCAACATTGGAGATTTAATCCAGAGGCCTGCCCTAAGATTCCAGAAACACAGGTTCAAATCCCAGTATTTTGATCAGGGGAATTCAAAATCAGTTTACTAAATAAATGTGAAATGATAAAGCTAGTCTCAGTAATAATGAGCACCGGCGTTTCTGGACTGTTGTCATAGAGTGATAGAGATGTGCTACTTGGAAACAGATCCTTTGGTCCATCTTGCCCATGATAACCAGATGTCCTAATTTAAATTAGTCCCATTTGCCAGCAATTAGCCCATACCCATGTAAACCCTTCCTATTCAGGTACCCATCCAGGTGGCTTTTAAATGTTGTAATTGTACTAGCCTCCACAAACCCATCTGGTTCACTCATGGCTTTTAGGGAAGGAAGCTGCAATCCTTACCAGGTCTGGCCTATATGTGACTCCAGACCCACAGCAATGTGGTTAACTCTTAACTGTCCTCTGGGCAATTAGCGATGGGCAATAAATGCTGCTCCAGCCGGAGATGCCCTGATCCTGCCAATGCATAAAAGAAAAGAAGCAAGAGTAGGCCATTCAGCCCTTTAAGCCCTGCTCCGACATTCAATGTAGCCATGGCTGATTGTCCAACCCAGTCTCCGGTTCCCACGTTCTCCCCATACCCTTTGATCCCTTTAGCCCTAACAACTATAGCTGTCTCCTTCTTGAAAACACTCAATGTTTTGGCCACAACCACTTCCTGTGGTAGAGAATTCCACAGGCTCCCCACTCTCTGGGTGCAAAAAATTCTCCTCATCTCAATTGACCTTTCCTGTATCCTTAGACCATGACCCCTGGTTCTGGAGTCTGTGGTCATTGGTAACATCCTTCGTGTGTTTACCCTGTCCAGCCCTGTTAGAATTTTATACAGTGCTGTGACATACACTCTCAATCTTTTAAACTCCCGTGAATATTGTTCCAACTGAACCAATCTCTGTAATTCCCAGCAGCAGCCTCTCAGTATGACACTGCAGAGTCAGTCTTGATTATTTGTTGATTGTAGAGTAATTTGCACATCTCGTGACTGAATAAATAAAACATTCTCGCTGGTGTCGTGTAAAAAGGGCTACCCCTGTGTCACTGTAATAGACATTGAAAGACAAAGTGAAGGTGACTGAAGCAGGCTGGCCTATTCCACAATAAATGAACCAGATATTTGTGGTTCCAAGGTTAGTCATCCTTGCATTTTACAGCTGTAACAACTGACAGACTGTCACTACTTATGATTGTTTTTCTCTTGCAGAAGTTAAGGGCTCATCTGAAAGACAGTGTCTGATCTGATTTCTCATGAAGGGCCCTTGTGTTATCTTCACAGTGTGAACGTGCACAGTATTCTCTCTGAGTGGACTAGATGAATCCCACTGTGTGTATGGTCACTGCAGCGTTGCCGTGTCATGTCGAAGATGATACTCTGCACGGTCTGTTTATTTTCTCTGACAAATATACTTGTCACCTCTTTTAAAAAATAACGTAAAATCCATAGCTTTCTGAATTGGGATTTGTGAAAAAGAACATGATAGCTAGGAGCAGGAGCAGGCCATTCAGCCCCTTGAGCCCGCTCCTTCATTTAATATGATCATGGCTGATCTCACCTTGGCCTCAATTCCAACCTCTCCGATTTCTCCTCGTAGCAACTGTTCTTCATCCCTGGCCACATTCCAGTGAGCCTTCTCGGCCCTCTCTCTGAAGCAGTTGCGTCCTTCCTGTAATGTGGTGACTAGTTCTCCCTCAGCTGGGAGTAAGAGCTGGAAATCAGAAAGACATTGGTGGCATCTTATCTCGAGCCTGGATTCCCTGTGAGACGAGTTCACTATTCAGAGAGCTGACAGGGAGTTTACGCTCTGTCTCTCCAGGCCATCACTGCAAACCAAGTAAAATCTGCATGGTTGGTCCCACATACAAAGGCTGGTGATCCCTCTATGACTGACTGGAGATATTGAAAATTCATTTAGAGGGACACATGCAGAACAAACAAGGGAGAAAAAATCAGAGCAAGGGCAGATAAGCTTTTCTCAATGTATTTGTAAGGAAAACTGTAACTGTTGTCATTGGAAGGAGTTGCAGATGGAGTTTAATGTAGATAAAAGTGCAATTTTGGTAAGGCTAATCATGGCAGAACTTATACAAATAATTGTAGGGTCCTGCAGAGTGTTGCCAAAGTCGGAAACCTCAGGGTACAGGCTTGTAGTTCCTTGACAGTGGAGTCACACATTGCAGGATAGTGAAGAAGGTGTTTGGTATGCTTGCCTTTATTGGTCAGTGCAGTGAGTATCGGGGTTGGGAGGTCGTGTTGCAGCTATATAGGACATTGGTTAGGGCCACTATTGGAATACTGTGTGCAATTCTGGACTCCCTCTTATAGGAAAGATGATGTTAAATTTCAAAAGGTGCAGAAAAGATTTACAGGATGTTGCTCAGGTTAAAGGGTTTTAATTATAAGGAGAGGCTGAATAGGCTGGGGCTATTTTCCCTGGAACATCGGAGGCTGAGGGGTGACCTTATAGAGGTTTAGAAAATCATGAGGATCATGGATAGGGTGAATAGCCAAGGTCTTTTCCCAGGGTAAGGGAGTCCCAAACTACAGGGCATAGATTTAAGGTGAGAGGAGAAAGATTTAAAAGGGCCTTAAGGGGCAATTATTTCACACACAGGGTGGTGCATGTATGGAATGAGCTGTCAGAGGAAGTGGTGGAGGCTGGTACAGTTACAGCATTTAAAACGCATCTGGATGAGTACATGAAAAGGAAGGGTTTAGAGGGATATGGGCCAAATGCTGGTAAATGGCACTAGATTAATTTGGGATATCTGGTTAGCATGGACGATTTGGATCGAAGGTTATGTTTCGGTCCTGTACATCTCTATGACTGTATGAGTGTATACGATATGAGTGGATGACTGTATGAGTGGATGACTGTATGAGTGTATACGATATGAGTGTATGACTGTATGAGTGATGACAGTGTGAGTGTATGACTGTATGAGTGATGACTGTATGAGTGGATGACTGTATGAATTGATGACTGTATGAATGATGGAAGTGTGAGTGTATGACTGTATGAGTTGATGATGGTATGAGTGATGACAGTGTGAGTGTATGACTGTATGAGTGATGACTGTATGAGTGGATGACTGTATGAGTGATGACAGTGTGAGTGTATGACTGTATGAGTGATGACTGTATGAATGATGGAAGTGTGAGTGTATGACTGTATGAATGATGGAAGTGTGAGTGTATGACTGTATGAGTGATGACTGGATGAGTGGATGACTGTATGAGTGATGACTGGATGAGTGGATGACTGTATGAGTGATGACAGTGTGAGTGTATGACTGTATGAATTGATGACTGTATGAATGATGGAAGTGTGAGTGTATGACTGTATGAGTGATGACTGGATGAGTGGATGACTGTATGAGTGATGATTCTATGAGTTGGTGATGGTATGAGTGGATGACTGTATGAGTGTATGACTGTTTGAGTGGATGAGTGTATGGGTGAAAGGGATCCTGCGGCTTGTGTGAGGAAGCATTTCACCAAGTAGGCGGACCTCACTGTTGTGTGTAGAGCATTGGGCCAGGCAGAGGTTCTCTGCCACAGAAAGCAGTTGAGGCCAAAACATTGAATGTTTTCAGGAAGGAGTGATGAGTTTTTGGGGCTAACGGGATCGAAGGGTATGGGGAGGAAGTGGGAGCATGGGACTGAGTAGGATGATCGTACTGAATGCTGGACCAGACTCGAAGGGCTGAACGGCCTACTCTTATCTTCTATGTTTATCTGATTAAGTGCCCAGGATTACATCTGCTTGGAGATGGCAGATCCAAGGATGTGCCATTTTTCTTGACCCTGAGTTAGCACGGCGCATACCTTTCTTTGCCAGCAGGTGTCGCATTTTGCCTGCAGATCAACTGGTTGCATACGGATTCCAGCCCCTCTGCCTTGTACTGACTGAGCAGATTATTAGGACTCAGTCTTTGCTGTTTTGGGGGATAATGTTGGACGAGACCTGTGCAAGATTATACCTCTCAAACTACCTGGGTTTTCTTAGGGGATGTGATAGGGTAAGTTGTGGGAGGATTGGTGGAGCGGGTAGATATGAACTGGTGCCCAGGCTACAAACGCTGCCTTCAAATTCCCCTCTGAAGTGCTTCAGTCTCTTTTGAAACAACAAGAAAAACCTTGCATTCCTCCTATAACTGAAAGCAAATGAACACAAACATCTCTCAGCAATCAAAGCTGTACTTTAGGTTGACCATCAGGTTTAATCTCTGCGTAGTGCCGGTGACGTAATCTGATATGCCTTTAATTTGTGGTGTAATCTGACAACATTTTGATTTTAATTGTGGTTCTGTAAACTCTGAAGACACGAATTATACTCTGTTTTGTGAAAAGTACCAGCAACACAATTAATAGTTGGCTCCCTGTAGCTAGTGACCTCTGACTTCAAGTCCATTTGTTCTGCAGTCCCACTTTAACCTGATTTGACATTAGGGGCCTTGGACTTTTTCTGTGATTATATACGTTGAGAAGGGGGATAAATATGTAGATTGTAAACCCTCTTTACATGTCCCTTGAGACTCGGACTGGACAGGAAACTATTAAAGCTGTGAAAACAGTAAGCCACTGCTTTACAGGTTAAAAAGTATTTAGACCATGAAAGTGCCTTGGAGGGGTTGGGGGGGGGGGGGCAGTGGTGCGGCGGGGTCTGCAGTTCTGTTAGGTCTGAACGCTGTAGGGTGAAGCAGTGTCAACTCTTTCTAGAGCGCAGCACATGGCTTTAGTTTAGCAGCAACCTGCCTGATGTGATGAAAGCTGTCAAGTCAGCTTTCAGAAAGAAAAATGTGTTGATATCCTGTTTGGCACAATGTACAAACCTCACTGTGACCAGAACAAAGGATTCTGAAGTAGATAGCCAAGAGGCAGAAACAGTGCCGTAATGCAAACCACCAGTTTTCCTCACGTATTGTAGGAGCAGCACCCAGGGAGAACGTAGAATTGTGGGGTGGCCATTCAGCCCCTCTAACCTATTATGTTGTTCACTTATACTACAGTTGATCTGTATTATAACTCCAGTCACTTGCATCATTTCTGCAACTATTAGGCGGTTATGCTGCCGAAGACTTTGTCTCTTTCCCCCGCCATTAGTTAGACATTAATTATATCTTAAGAGATAGTAGGAACTGCAGATGCTGGAGACTGAGATGACAAGGTGTGGAGCTGGATGAACACAGCAGGCCAGGCGGCATCAGAGGAGCAGGAAGGCTGACGTTTCGGGTCAGAGCCCTTCTTCAGGAAAATTATACCTTAGTTTGTCTTTTTCCTCAATGTCTAGAATACTGGTGAAAAAAGACACTTTTTGTCAAATCTTACATCCTGATTGCAATTGTAAGAAATACCACTGTATGGGGAAGCCAACACCAATGCTGTCTACGTGTGCATGCTACCTGTGACCCTCAGCATACTGTTCTATAATTGTAAAATCTTGCTTACTGTTCTGTTTCAACATCGTCACCTTGGCTACTCGTCATGATCTCTCTACCTTAGTTAGTTTGCACAGTTTTGGATTACTTGTTACTTTGGAATGTGGCTCATATCAATCATGTTATTCCAGCCATTTGGTTTGTCTCCAGCACCACCTTATTTTTAATTCTTTTGTAATTGTCTCTCTGCCTCATTTAATTGGATTATAGTTCATCCGCTTCACTTACTATTCATCTGTTGACATTTTACTCACACATTCTGAATCTCTTGATCACCTGCAGAGACTTATTATTCAGATTGTCGACACTCCACTCACACCAGCTGTATGATCTCTCTGCCAAATGATCTCTCTGCCTATAAATTCTATGTCTGTGTGCTCCTCTCTCACTTCACCTGGTGAAGGGGCTGCACTCTGAAAGCTTGTGTTTTCAAATAAACCAGTTGGACTATAACCTGGTGTCGTGTGATTCCTGACCTTGTCCACCCCAGCTCAACACCAGCACCTCCACATTCGTACTGTGTGAGGGGAGAGTACTGGTTGGTTGGAAAGCCGGCTCTGAGTAATCAACACTCTCTTCTCATACAGTATGAATACTGTTTTCCCTTTGTATTGGTATTTCTCACAAATTATCCTGATGACCACATGATGAAAAGCTTTGTCAAAAATGGCCTTTCTTGACAATACCTAAGGGCCATACATCTACTACTAACTAACTCTCTATTTGTTTCTCTAGCACAGGAATGAATAAAAATCAAATATTGAAATGGAAAGAGGATATATTTTTGCTGATGCATCCTTTGGTGGCACGCATTATGACGATGGGGGGAGGGTTAATATTCTTGTGCACCCTTAATATGAACAAACATAGCAATAGGAAAGGCTGTATTTGGCAAGAAAATGTGGCTGCCAATCAGGAAGCTGATCAAAAAACTCAAAATGTGCTTTGGAGCATTGTGACTTGGAGCATTGTGTTGTTTGGGTGCAAGGTGTTGAGCTGGTGGAAAGGGCACGCAGCTTGTCTTTGAAGTGTGTGTTTGGAGGGGATCAGAAAGGATAGCTGAGGGGAATGAATCAACAAAGAAATTTACTGAATGCAATTAGGATGGACAAGAGTGTTTACGTACACATAAGAACATAGAAAATAGGTGCAGGAGTAGGCCATTCGGCCCTTTGAGCCTGTACCATCATTCAGTATGATCGTGGCTGATCACACAATCTCGGTATCCCATTCCCGCTTTCTCTTCGAAAACCTTGAGGTCTTTAACTGCAAGGGCCACGTCCAGTTCTCTCCTGGACATATCTAATGAACTGGCCCCCAACAGCTTCCTGTGGGAGAGAATTCCACAGGGTCACAACTCACTGAGTGAGGAAATTCTTCCTCATCTTAGTCCTGAATGTCCTACCGCCATCTAAAGAGGAAACAGACTTGGGATGAGACATAATTGATGAGACATATGTCTCAAGGACAAATAGGAAGAAGGAGTGTATCAGCGTTTAATGACCTGAGAATTGAAGGAAATAAAAAGGATGTCAGAGTTTGAGAGATATGGAAAGATTACTGAAAGCCAGGGAACCTCAAGTAGAGAACACACATTGATGCAGGTTGAACATTTGAACAATCTATTTCCAGAGTGATAAAAGTTCTTACTGGGCTTTCAGCTGGACCTCATTGGGCCCATGGAAACAGTGACACATGCAGTAAAGGCCATCCCTCCATCTGCAACCTCCTTCAGATCCACAATCAGCCGTCATCCTATTGAATGGTGGGGCAGGCTTGAGGAGCCAAATGGCCTCCTACTGCTCCTATGGCCAAATTCTCCAAGATCTCTGCTCTTCTCATTCCAGCCTCTTATGCATTCCCAATTTTAATCTTTCATCACTGCCAACCTTGCTCCACCCACCGAACCTGTGCAGTTCCCTTCCTAACGCTCTATACCTCTCCTCCATCGCCGTCAAAAATTCTTTCACTTTGAACAAGCTTTTGACCGCGTTCTAACATCTTGGTGTCAAAATCTGATTAATTTCTGATCCTGAGATTGCATTTAATTCTGTTAAAGATGCTAAATGAAAACAAGTTGTTGTTAAGTAGGATATGAGGAGCTCACCGTTGTATTGCTCAACCCTGGGCTTTTATGGACCAGTGGCTTGTGGTTTCTAGTCGGTGCTGGTCTGATAATTCTTTAGTTCTTCGAATTAAATTGCTGTTCAGGTCTGCTAAATGGACCATTCTTGAGCAGTAGACAAATATGAAATGCACACTGCACATTTCAGAGCTTACAGAAATAATTTGACCAGTTATAGAGTCACTCTAAGATGGATTGATGGGCAATCAAAACACAGCACTGGCTTTGAAGTTAATAAATGTGACATTACATTAAGAGGCATAAAGGTGCGTCACTGAATGTTGCTGAGGGTCCTTTACGTTCTGCTGGGACTCCTGATGTCTTCCAGACTGGTTCTGTGTTTGGTTTTATAGCGCTCTGTGTATTGTTTACAGTGCTGTTAGTTTAATGGGAGCTGGTAATTCCCGACCGTACACTGAGTGTAGTCACGTCAGTCAGTCACTGACACAGGCAGTGCTCTCTTTGAAGTCTCAGTAACAGCTGGTGGTTGATGGCAGAAGTGAAAAATTAAAGGGACAAAAGGCAAACAGCTATATTTATACCCCATGATTGCACTCTGCTCGGAAACAATGGTTTGATGGGTCTTATCTTCCGGTGGGATTTGTACTTTTGTGATAGCATTCTGTGCTGAAAATGTGCTAACTCTATCATCAGCTCAGCTCACTGTCTACCAAGTGATGGTGGAACCCATCCAGCTCTCGCTCCAGAGACCTGCTAACAGAGACCTGGGCTGCTGCTCCAATGCAGAACTGAGGGAGTGCTGCACTGTCCAAGGTACATTCTTTTAGAGAAACCAAAAACTGTGTCTGCCCTGAATGTCAAAGATATCAGAGCACAATTTCAAAGGCAATAAGAGTGAGCTGTTCCCAGCATTCTGGCCAATATTTGTCACTCAGTCAGATAACTGGTCATTCTCACATTTTTGTAGCCTGCTGAGCACAAATTGGCTGCGATGCTTTTTGCATTGGAATATTGACCGTTCTTCAATAGTACCCCCATGGCTATAGAGTCCTTTGCAATGCCTTGACATTATGAAGTAGACACTGTAGTAGCAAATGTTTTGTCAGTATTATCTATTCATTGTTCTGTCACTATGTTTGTATTTTTGTATCGATAGCATATCAATGTTTACCAGTCTACATGTATCAATCTTTCCCAAGTTGTATTTGTCCATTCTGTAAATTTTGGGTCTTCCATGACAGTTCTATTGTCACACTTTAAAGTAGCAATTGATTAAAACAACATCTCACATCAGGCTAATTTCTGACTGAAAGCCAAAACTCTACAGCATCTTTAATTTGCAAATCCCTCCCATTGATTCTAGACTATTTTTACTTGACTAGGAGAGGTGGGCAAGCTCGTTTGAGTTAACATTGTGAGCTGTTCAGCCCAAATGTTGCTCTGTTGGATATGGCCAGCCTTCCATTGTACATGGCAGTCTACACAATACAGTGAGAAGTTTCACTTTGAAGGGGCATAACGTTGGCTTCTCACTACCATTTAGACAATAGACAATAGACAATAGATAATAGGTGCTGGAGTAGGACATTCGGCCCTTCGAGCCAGCACCACCAATCATTATGATCATGGCTGATCATCCACAATCAGTATCCTGTTCCTGCCTTATCCCCTCATCAAACCTTCCCTCCTCCACAAGAGACAAACATCAACAACAGTGACTGGTGTATCACTTTCATTGATATATCAACCTTCCCATCCATGCCTCAGGCTCCACATTGAGGCTACAGAGCTCAGAATTTGTGGTGTGGTGAATCCATGACTCTTCCATCTGTAGGCCAGTGTTTTCATTTTGTTTTTTAAAGTGTTCCCCTCCCCACCCCCTGCCACTTTGAATCCTTGAGTACAGGGAATGGCTATTTGTCCCATCATCATGTACTGGATTTGCCAAGGAGCTAAGTAGTCCTACTCTCCTAATCTTTTTCATTAACTTACCCTTCATAAAGGCAAATAGGGAACAGCAACTAATACTGGCTTCCCCAGTGATGGACCACATCTCACGAATAAATTTTAAAAAATTCTTCAAACATTTATCCAACTCAGTTTGGAAGGTTATTATTGGCTATATTTCCATCAGAATAACTTGCTGTATGAAAGATATACTTTTCAACAATCCCTCAGCCCTTTCAACCTTGAATCTAGCTCCTCATATTATCAACTCCTCCTGGCACTTTTTATGAGTGTTATCAAAACTTTTTCTAATCTTGAATGCCTCAATTAAATCTCCAACTAACCCTCTAGATTCTAGCCAGTTCCAGCTTTACACATCAGGTGAACATCATGACAATGGTACTGTTGTCACCTCTGTCTCACCCATTAGCTACAGTTCCTCTGTGTGAATACAAGGTGAAAATATCTCAGCAAATCTCAGTTAGTTGCTGCTTCAAGGACTACAAATTGTTGTGCTCCCAACAACCGTCATTGGGGTCAATGTTTGAAAGCAGGCATTTGCTTTTGAAGGGAACATTTTTTGGGATTAGTCTGAGCATTTAACTCCTCCACAGACCCACAAAGTACAGATAGGGAACCAGATGTGTGTGGCCATCCAAAAATCATACTGGGACTTGATGAATGAATGACTTGGACTGTCCTCTCTAGCTGGTGCTCGTACAGTAACAGTGCAGGTCGAAGGTGTCACAGGTTCAACCGCTGCTTGACCTGGGGCCTTGTAATAGTGTTGCAAATGTGCCCCTGCGCTAGGGCCTCTGCTCCCAATTTCTCTCTATCAGGTTGGCACAGCGGCTGGACTATTGTACAACAATAGGATTAGCTATCAACTTGTGGGGCCATTGGGAGGACCCCTTATCAGCAAGGGTTAGGGTATCACCTTGAGTCCACTTGAACCATGGTGATGGACCTTCTGGTCCTTGGTGTCACTCTCTCACCATTTCAAATCGTCTTTCCCTCCCCCTCCATCCCAACAATAAGCCTATCCATCTGTAACTCAGGGATGGGATTAATTTGGGTGAATCAATGAAGAAGATCATTCGGGGTTTTAGTCACTTACCCTCCAAACGAGGACCATCAGTGAGGGTCCTTGTGGAGGGGGACAGATTTTCACTCATTCTGACACTGGGGTTTGCAATAATGTTGAGTTCTGACTACGTGAGACTCTGTGTTAATGCTCCACACTACCCCAGAATGTACATCAATCAGTGAACATCCAGAAGTAGCTGCGGATGATGCAGACCAATAGGGCTAACAAATGTCCTTATGTTTGAAACAGTAAATCTCAATTTAGCCAGCACAATTGTGCACAACATGAGAAATTGACAGTGCATTGCATCGGTAATTTATACAAGACTGGTCGCGTAGGCCAACAAGGTTTTCAGGGTCTGAGAGTGTGTACATAATTCATTGTTTCTCTATCTCCACCCAAAGGAGGTCATGCTGATTTAAACAAGACCAGGAGGCCCAGGAAGCATGCTTTTCATTGCTCTCAGCTTCTAATTACTGCTGTACAGTGTGACATGGCAGTGTCCTTAGCAACAGTTGTACCATTTCTTTCTATACTTGGCTGCAGATGCAGGAATGTTTTATATCATATTATGAATATAAATGTATATTAAAATATAGAAACACAAACAGATGTATTTTGCCGACAAATAATATAATGTTGCTTTTCTTTTGCCTATTTGGTGGTGCGGCGAGTCTCTCGCTATGAAGGAACCAGACTGACACATGCCAACTTTCGTCAGCTCTCAGCTCGCTGTCAGCCACCACCATGATTTGGATGTCCTGTATCAGAGCCACAGTGTATGACTATTAATTTATGATGGGATTAAGCAGTATTTTGCTATTTATTGCCAGTTTTGAATGTTACAACAATAATGTTTTCTCATTCAGTTATAAGAATCAGTGAATGCAATGATGTGATGCATTGTATAATAAAACAACACTTTTAAAGCAATATTTGTGTCAACTACTTTTACGCAAGTTTTCTGCCAAGTTATCTAATAGTGCAGAACTTGAGTGTTGCTGCAAAAATATCACATTTTTGTTAAAGTTTTCTACCTTGTGTTCATCAGAATAATTCACAAGAATACCAATTCAAAGGGAAAATCAATCTTTATATTGATATGTTACAGTTATACAAAACCCCAGTTAGACCTCAGAGTACTGTGAGCAGACCTGGGCCCCACACCTTAGGAAGTATAAATTGCCCTTGGGAGGAGTACAAGAATGATGACTAGGCTTCAGGGATTAAATTATGAGGCACAATTGTACAAATTAGGCTTGTTTTATCTCGAATTTAGAAGGTTAAGAGGTGATCTGATCATAGTCTTCGAGATATTAATAGGAAAAGACAGGATAGATAAAGATAAACTATTTTTTTCAACTGAAAATAAAACTAGGGAGCACATTCTAAAAAACAGGGTCTGACTATTCAGGAGAGATGTTCGGAAGCACTTCTACACACAAAAAGTGGTAGATGTTTGGAACTCACTTCCACAAATGGTAATTGATGATAGATCAGCTGCTGATATTACATCTGAGATAGATACATTTTTATTAAGCAAACGTATTGAGGAATATAATCCGAATACAGGTATACAGCGTTAGGCCACATATCAGCCATGATCTCAATGAATGGTAGAACAAGCCTGAAGGGCTAAACAGCCTACTTCTGTTCCTATGTTCCTACTGCATTCAAGGAGAATGTGGATTGGTTGGCAATTGGCAGAAACATTACCATGGAGAATGTATCCATTAATGCTGATTGACAGTTAACTGCCAGGCTTGTTCAAATTTTAAACCAGGCAGGCTGATTGCAAGGCAAAAGGTATTGACAAACTTTTTTTTTGTTATTCATTCATGTGATGCAGACATTATTAGCTGGGCTAGATTTTATTGCTCATTTCTAACAGCTCTGTGGAAAGGTGGTGAGCTATTTTCTTGATCAGTCGTAGGCACACCAGTGGTGTCGTTAGGGAATAATTTCCAGGATTTGGACCCAGCAACACTGAAGATACAGCGATCTATTTCCAAGTCAGGACGGTGAGTGGCTCGGAGGGGAACTAGCAGGTAGTGTTGTTGTTCCCATGTATCTGCTGCTCTTATCCCCCAAATACCAATGCTGTCAATTTCAGTAAGCCAGAGTAAGACATAAGATAATCAGACATAGTGGCAGAAATTAGGCCATTTGGCCCATCTAGTCTGCTCCCCCATTCAATCATGGCTGATAAGTTCCTCAACCCCATTCTCCAGCTTTCACCACATAGACCTTAACTCCCTTGACAATCAAGAACCTGTCTATCTCAGTCTTAAATGTACTCAATGACCTTAATGGATCATGACCAGTCCCACTTCCACACTATTTCCCTGTAGTACTGTAAATCTTTATCTCTTCAGGTACCTATCCTTTTTGAAAGCCATGACTGAAGTTGCATCCATCATAATCTCAAGCAGCATGCTCAAGATCCAAATCACTCATGAGAACATTTTCCTTCATGTCACCTTTGCTTCTTTGGCTGATCAATGTCCTTGACCTTTCTGCGAAGAGGGGCAGTTTTCTTTATTATTGTACGGACTGTGGCGTTGCTGGCAAGGCTAGCATTTGTTGTCCTAATTGCCCCTTTCAGAGAGCAGTTAACAGTGAACTACGTTGTAGGAGTAATTATGTCTGTAGTTATATTTACATGTAAGAAAATCGATTTCCTTCCCTGAAACAAGCATTAATGAATAGCACAGTGGCCCCAGGGTTAGCACTGCTATCTCATAGCACCAAGGGATCCGGGTTCAATTTCACCCTCGGGCCACTGTCTGTGTGGAGTTTTGCATATTCTCCCCGTGACTGCATGGGTTTCCCGGTTTCCTCCCAAGGTCCAAATATTATGCAGGCTAGGTGGATTGGCCATGGGAAATGCATGGTTAAAAAGATAGGGTAGGAGATTTGGACTGGGTGGGGTGTCCTTCAGAGGGTCAGTGTGGACTTGATGGGCTGAATCACCTGCTTCCACACTGTAGGGATTCTATGAACCAGGGTGGGGTTTTATAACAATCACCAGTGGTTATCATTAGGCTAATTCTTTATGCCAAATTGTTACTGAATTCAAATTTCACCTTTGCCACGGTGAGTTTCAAACTCATGGCCACACAAAATCGCTCCAGAACACTTGATCCCAGAATATTACTAGTCCGGTGACATTACCACTAGGCCATTATCTTCCATATCTATTCTGAGCAGACCTATTGTGACTTTGAACACTTCAATTGAATCAACTTTACACTTTAGCATCATCAAGGTCAATGGCATAGAAAAAGGCCATTCGGTCCATTGAGTCAGCACCAATCAAAAACACTTCCTAGCACTTGTTAGCCCATAGCTTTGTTTGCTTTGGCTTGCATGCCTTCTCTTCATGACGATGAACAGTCGATCTAACCAGGTAACTGAAGACCCTTACTCCTGGAGCCATTCTTGTGGACCCTATCTGCACCCTCTCTAGGGCCTCCACACCCTTCCTAAGGTACAGTGCTCCAAATTGGATGGAGTGCTCCAACTGATGCCATTTAACGTGAGGTTAGCAAAATCAGCAGCAGATTCCTGCATTGCATCCAATTGACCAAATGTCAATAATCATCCAATTTCCTTCCTTAGGAAGGCAATGTAGCATGAAGCTGGAGAGGCTGGGTGAGCTGGAGCATGTGTATCTGAGCTTGATCAAGGGTGAGAATTTATGTGCTGAAACCTCCATGATACTTGTTCATCCAACCAATCCTCTCCTGACTGAAGAATGAACCTTAGGGTCAAGACCGGGGGGTTATTTCCCCTCAGGAATCGAGAACATAAAGGAACAACCTCAGGATAAAGGGAAAATCATTTAAGACTGAGATAAGGATTGTGAATCGTTGAAATTCCTTAGCAATGTGTTGGTGAAATTTCCATGGTGGAATGTATTGAAGTCTGCAAGAGAGTTTTTGGTCCCTCAGGGAACTGAGGGCGATGAGGAACAGGCAAGAAAATAGAATTGAGACTGATGGTCAGCCAAGATTGTATGGAGTCATAGAATCCCTACTATATGGGAAGAGACTATTCAGCCCATTGAATCCACACTGACTCTGAAGAGCATCTCACCCAGATCCAGCTGTATCCCTGTAACCCCACATTTCTGATGGCCAATCCACCTAGCCTGCACATCTTGGACACTTTAGCATGGCCAATCCACCTAGCCTGCACATGTTTGGACTGTGGGAGGAAACTGGAGCACCTGGAGGAAATCTGCAGACACGGGAGAATGTGCAAACTCCACACAGATGGTCACCGAGGGTGGAATCGGACCTGGGCCCCTGGCACTGTGAAGCAGCAAAGCTAACCACTAAGCCACTGTGCCACAGAATGGCAGAATAGACTCAAGGGACTGAATGTTGCACGCCTGCTCTTATTTCATATGTTCTTATTCAGTACTTTAAAGATTAGGCTAAATGAATCATATCGAATACATTGGACTGAGCATAGCACATTTCACAAAGGATTGCATTCTGATTAGTTCTCCTACAACCCTCCAAACCTACAATTAGCTAACCGTAAAGTCAGCGTTATCCAACTCGTGTGGCTATGTGCATCCAGTGGAATGCTGAACTGTGGAGATGTTTCTAGGACACGTTGACAGGTGCAATCCACCGCATAATCCCCACGTTTTAAGGTTTGAAAACTCGGAATCCCTGCCCTAACGGCTATGACTGACATAAAGCATCAGGGGCATTGCAAGTGTAGTGTTTTCATCTGGCTTTCCCCACATGCTGTTACAATGCTGAAAGGACAGTGGAACCAGATTGCAGCTGTCAGAAGGAAATGAGTCAAACAGAACCGTAGAAGCAAACGGTAGCGACAGCCGAGAAACAAGGCCACTTGGCCCGTTGTGGCAGGGCTAGGCCTCTGCAAGCATAGTTTACCAAGTCCCACACCCCTACATTTTCCCTGCAGATCTACAAATGCTTTGCCTTCAGAGACCTATGGAAGCAGTGGTTGAGTCTGCAGGTGCCACACTCCTCTGGAAAAGCAGAAAAGCTACAGGGCGATAGGTTTGGAGTGGTAGAGTGGGACTTAGCAGTGATTCTTTCGAAGAGCTGAGACAGACAGGCACAATGAACTGAATCACTTCCTTCTATGCTAAGAATCTGTGATTACACTTTGCAGTTGCCCTTACTACCTTCTCGAGATCTGAGGAAGGTTCTGAGGAAGGGTCTCCTGATCCGAAACGTTAACTCTGTTTTCTCCTCCACAGATGATGCCAGACCTGCTGAGCTTTTCCAGCAACTTTGTTTTTGTTCCTGATTTACAGCATCCGCAGTTCTTTTGGTTTTTAATATATGATCAAATTCTGCTAGCTCTCCTAATTACTTGCTGTACCTGCACGCTAACCTTTTGCAATTCAAGACAAAGACATCCTTTGAATTTCAGAGCTCTGCAAGCTCTCACCATTTCGAGAATACACTTTCTTAGACAATTGCATATTTTCCAACATGTTAAAAGTATTTGCCAGATCCTTGCTCACTCACTTAAACTATCTATATCCCTTTGCACCCTCCTTATGACCTCTTCATAAGTTACTTTCTTATCTTTCTTTATATTATCAGCAAATTTGGCAAATATGCCTGCAGTTTCTTCACCCATGTCATTGATATAAATTATAAAATGTTGTGGCCTCTTCACTGATCCTTGTGATTACAGCCATTACATCTTGCCAAACAGTAAAAGGCTCATTAATGATCACCCTCTCTGCTTCAGTGTAGCCAAGCAATCTTCTAACTATGTCAAAATGCTAACTCCTACACCATGAGCTTTTGTTTGCTGCAGCCAGCCTTTTATGAGGCACTTTATCAAATGCCATCTGCAAGTCTAAGTACAGTACATAATTGGTTTCCTTTTATTTGTGAGACACTTAGATGGAATTCATCAAGAACTTGTCAGCCAGCATCTATAAAAATTTGTATCGGAGATAATGGGAACTGCAGATGCTTTTGTGCTCCTAAGATGCTGCTTGGCCTGCTGTGTTCATCCAGCTCCACGCTTTGTTATCTTTAATAATTTACGTTGACTGCAATTTTCCTAAATTCTTTCTTACCTTCCATTTCCTCATTGACAGCTGCTTCTGGGATATCAGTTGTATCTATTGTAGTAAAAACTGGTGAAATTGATTGCCGACTTCCTACTTGTCATTATTCATACCCCAGAATCACTCTTTATTGGACCAGGACTTGTTTATTTAGCTCCTTTCTTTCCTGGAGCAAAATGAGTTTGAAGGGTTTTCAATCTCAATCTTGTTCCCAATGGTGTGAGGTTCAAATCCCACTTCCATCACCTCCCCTCCCAGCCACCAACTTCTTGTGATTCAGCCTCAAATGAGAACAAAGACCAAAAACTAACTGGCTGGTGTGTGATACAATGAGTTAATTCACTGAAGAATCAGCAAACACATTTCTGAAGCTGGAGCTCAAAAGGCATTTTAAAGGGAGCTTTATCTTGTAGCTAACCCATGCTGTGCGAGTTCGAGATGTGTTGGATGCTGACATTGCAAGGTTGTGGAGGAGGGAAGGGAAGGGCGGCTGTCTGAAATGCAAAATGTTCACCTCCCAGCATGAACATCCCTCAGAAAAATATTGTGAACATGATATTCAGCAGTGATCGAGTGTTGTAATGATGAATTGCACTGAAAAAGTATCGCAATGATATTTGTGATGTAGTTTCTCTCTTGAGAAATGTTCCACAGTGAGCCACTTTCCAGTGAAACCACACCGGAATAAGTCAATTGCTATTTGCAATGACAGCTATAGGCATTTTGGGGGGATCGTGGTCATTTCTGCAATTCAGATAAAATAGTGAGCACTTGTGTCTGACTGATTTGACAGATAGTGTCTAGACCCATGAAATACTAATGTGAAATATAGGGCAATAGGTGGGAGAAGTCCATTAGACCAAAAGGGAAAAAGATAGCGATTAACTGAATGCAGTTTCAACCTTACAACAGTGTACAGTGCAGGCAAAAAAGCCGCTGAAGATGTTGTGGTGAATACACTCCTGCAAAGCTGGGGTATTGGGAATTATGGGTTCTCAACCCAGCAACAAAGAATGAAATGGGGTAAATATTGGTGAAGTAGTAATATCATTGCACTCAGAATCCAGATGCCCAGGCTAATGCCTTGGGGACATGGGTTCAAATCCCAGCAGGACAGATTAAGTTGGACAGGAACAAAAACAAAGTTGCTGGAAAAGCTCAGCGGGTCAGGCAGCATTGGCGGAGGAGAAAACAAAGTTAACGTTTCGGGTCCGGTGACCCTTCCTCAGAACTGGTTTGTGCCCAGGAATGAAAATGTTCACGCAACGTTCATTCATTCATGGGATGCAGGTATACTGGCTGAACCAGCATTTATTACCCATCTTTAAATGTCCTGGAGGAGGTGGTGGTGAGCTGCTTTCTTGACCCGTTGCAGTCCATGTCGTCTAGACTCAGTCCCATTAGGGAGGGAATTCCAGGATTTTGACCCCGCGACACTGAAGGAACGCCGATATATTTCCAAGTCGGGATGATGAGTGGCTCAGAGGGGAACTTGCAGGGGCTGGTGTTCCCACGTATCTGCTGCCCTTGTCCTTCTGGAAGGTGGTTGTCCCAAGTTTGTAAATGAGGAGCTGTCAGAAGAATTTAGGTGCTCCCTCGGCACTATTGTAGAGGATCCATCGAGAATATTTTGCTGATGCTCCTCATTTCAATTTGATCCATGGGCCTGATAATTCAGAGGCCAAGAGTTTTGCTGGGGGATGAGGTGTGCATTGCTCCATGGCCAGATACATTAACTGGGTAGGAAGGTTAGGAACAGCTCTTCTCCCCACCATGTATCAGAGTGCAGAGGGAAGATTTACCTCCCCCACCTTCCAACACGTCTCATTGTGTAGTGAAAGGGGGCCCCTAGCATTGGCAGCATTGGCCGAAGGTTGCCTGGGGCTCCACTCCAACTCCCCAACAGGCAATGGTCATGACTGAGGCAATGGTTCCACAAAGTCTCTCATTTTTTGGCTCGGCTCCTATTGGGAGTAGGCTGCCACTCTGAACACGGACCATTGCCCTTGTGGTGGTGAATTAATCAAGTAATAAGATGTAGAGGCCTGGTCTGACCCATACCCACCTTCCAACCCCAGAAGAAGGACTCCTGCCACCAAATGAGTTAGATACAAACATGTCCAACTACCCTTCTTGAAAAATAACACACACGCGCGCACACATGCGCACACACGCACACACACACACATACACACGCACACGCATGCACACACGCATGCACACGCACACACACACACGCACGCACACACACACACACACACACACACACACACACATGCACACACATACACACACACACACACACACGCACACGCACACGCACACACACACACATAATCTAAGCTTGGGTGAAATATTAACTCAGCAAAGTGACACCTTAAGAGCAGTTTAGCTCAGTAGCAACTGAATTTGGGAAAAACAATGCAGGTCTGTAATCAAAGTCGCGTTCCGCACGAGCTGTGGTTTCTTCCTGGATCAGTAATGGATAGTTGAACTTTTATTTTACTGGAGCCAGTAGTATATATTCAGACCTTTGTTTAGAGAAACAAAGAGAAAGGGCTAGGCCTGTTGCTGTCGCAGCAAGTTCTGTCTGACTGTCTGTATTCAAAAGAGAAATACAATATTTGTTTATTCCTACAAACTGGGATTTCAATGAAGCATCTGACATTTTACCCAAGTGCAGAATTGTTGCTGTTGTCCTGTGAAAAATGACTTTTTTACAAAGTTCAAGTTATCCAGCTGATATTTGAAATTAATATTTCAGATAATGCATCTTGATAACACTGTTATAATGTAGAGAAAGCTATTTCCTTGGTTGTTGCAAAAACATGAAAATAAGCACCTCACAGCTTGCTCCTTATAAATCATCAGATGCACTGATATCATGCACAGATTGCTTCATTTCTAATTTTCCTTTTGGTTCTGTTACAAAGTTATTGATGAAAGGCATTTTAATAAATCCAAGAACTTTGACCGGATGATGGTTTAGAATATCATTCTGTTCTGGGCAACTGACTGCCCTTTTGAGGTTTAGACCTCTTCCTCATGTTACAACAGCAAAGATGACTTTGGATAGATTCGAATCTCTGGAACAAAGCCATCTTTGTCCCCCAGTTACTTAATCAAGCTGAAACATTCTGTAGCAAGCCCTGGAAAATGGGTTTGAGTGTGACTGCTCACTTCACCAATTCTAATAGAGCAAACAACAAAATGAGTCTTAATTGATGAGGGAAACAAGAAGGAGAACTTTTCTTCCACAGCTGCCTGAGCTTGGAGGGGGTTACAGACATAGGGAGGGCTGAAGAGATATCAAGGATTTGAAATAAAAGATGAGAATTCTAAAACTGGAGATGTGGCCAACCGGAAACCACTGTTGATGAAGGAAGGGTAGCAGGTGAACAGAAGACTTAGTGCGCAATCATTCAGCGAGGAACGTTTGAGGACTCTGGGACTATATTCATTGGAGTTTAGAAGGATGAGGGGGGATCTAATTGAAACTTACAGAATACTGAATGGCCTGGACAGAGCGGATGTTGGGAAAATGCTTCCATTGGTAGGAGAGACTAGGACCTGAGGGCACAGCCTTAGAGTAAAGGGAAGACCTTTTAGAACGGAGATAAGGAGAAACTTCTTTAACCAGACAGTGGTGAATCTATGGAATTCACTGCCACAGAAGACTGTGGAGGCCAGGTCATTGAGTACATTTAAAACTGAGATAGATAGGCTCTTGATTATCAAGGGAATCAAGGATTATGGGGAGAAAATGGGAGAATTGGGTTGAGGAACTTATCAGCCATGATTGAATGGCAGAACAGACTCAATGGGCTGAATGGCTTAATTTCTGCTCCTATATCTTATGGACTTCTAGAACCTATTTGAGATGGGAAAGGGGCGACAGAGACTGTCCTGTGCCAATCCCCATCCCATCCGCTCAGTTAACAGCAGTAGGGCCGAACATCTGAGTCTTCAGCTCTGGTCTGCCTTCTGAGGAGGATGTCTACAACTCTGCAATGTTATTCAAATATGAGCGAAGGATTCTATCTGCATCCTGGCCCGAAATTTCCTTCCAGTAACAGTTTAACCATTTTATTTCCAGTGGGACTTTGCTGTGAGCCAGCTTTCTGCTGTGATAGCCTGTGAAATAATCACTTCACCTCAGAGGAAAGGGCTTTGAGATGAGAAATACCAGGGCCCTTGACAAATGCACATGATGCTTGTTGCCGTTGATCCTTCAACCACCACATTCCACAAAATAGGCAAAGCTGCTGATAAATTCGAAACACGATGAGGAGTTTAGGGCCACGTTTTGTCATGTACAGTAAGCTGTTACTAGCATGCAATAAGTGCACTGTGTCCCACTTCTGAAACTCTGCAATTCACGCATGTTAAAGCCCACCATGGAAAATTTGGATTGCTTGCTCGTTTTGTAGTTTTTTTTGATTGGTTGTGGTGGGAGGAATGTTTTATCAGCCACAACCTAAGTACTCTGGGAGATCATTACATTTGTGGAGTCAAACAACAGAGCCCATTTGACCCATCATGTCTTTACTAGTTCATTAAAGAGCTGTTCAATGAATCCTACTGCCCTGTTCCTTCCCTCTAAGCTGTTTGTTCTTAAGTCATTGATCTAATTAATTTTTGGATGTTACTATTTACTATTGCTTTGCATGATTTCTTGGCTTGTTTTGATGCCTGGAGCGCTGAGCGGAATAAGATTGATTGAACATATAGCCACTTGTGCCTAGTTACAGTGAAAAGTGGATAATGTCACTATATTCTGGTGCCATCTTGGATTACAAAATAAATTACTGAATAAATTGTACAAATGGTAAAATACTGAATAAACTGACAAAAACAGCTTCAAGAGTTTATCTTTCCCTCTCAGTCAGCTTCACCTTCCCTGCTTTTACAGTAGCTACCATCCGACACCATGCCCAAGGTCTGACAACATGCTCCTGCCCTGCTGTCACCGGTGCCACCACTTCCACATCCACCAGCTCCTTGCCAGAGATGGCCACACTGCACAGCTCCCACACTTCCTCCAACACTGGACGTTGACTGACGGGTCCTGGCTCCAAGATGGCTGACAGGGTCCTGGCCCGGCTTCCAATACCGCCTCCTGAGATGGATTGGGGGGGGTGGGGTTGGAGATACGTGGTGCCCCAGCGTCCCTCCAGGAGGAGGGTCCAGGGCAACCAAAAGCATAGAAAGATGTTGGCGAGTTGGAAAGATAACTTTGAAGCTGTGTGAGTGCGGCAGATGCCGTGTGATCCATGAGCAGCCAAGACCCATGATCAGGAACTGAACACTGCTGACCCCATGGCCGCCATTTTGGAAATAATGCCAATAGTCTGTATTAACAGCGGTAACACATGGAGAGCCTGCCTCTTTACATTGTTCCACATTTATGAGGTAGATTCCCCTCCAGCTTATATGACCAACTGTTCCTCTAATTAAGAGAAACATCTATGCACTATGACTAATTGTCTTCCCTTACCCCTACGTGGTCCATTCAGCCCCGCTGCTGGAGGTTTAAGTCACCTGTTTAACATTATCTCCCCTGCCTGTTCACTGTGAGTGAATGGAATAGAACTGTGTGAATGTGGGAAGTTCACACATTTGGAGGACCATCTTGTGACCAGCTTTCTAACTATTCATTTGTTCTTCAGGATAGAATAGTGTTTCTTTTTGAGATCACTCGCTTCATCCCTAAGATGGGATGCTCCTTAATTGGCGAGAGCAATTACTGTATAATTAGATGTGTTTTTTTTCATCCTTTCATGGGATGAAGGCATTGCTAACCGTGCCAAAATTTATTGCCCATCTCTAATCACCCCAGAGGGCAGTTAAGAGTCGACCACGCTGCTGTGGGTCTGGAGTCACACATAGTCCAGATCAGGTAAGGATGGCAGTCTCCTTTCCTAAAGGACATTAGTGAACCAGAATGGTTCACAATGGATGCATGGTCATTATCAGACTCTTAATTCCAGATTCTTTATTGAATTCACATTCCACCTCCTACCATGGCAAGATTTGAACACAGGTCCACCAGAGCATTACCTGGGTCACTGGATTAACAGTTCAGTGATAATACCACTAGGCCATGAGTTTAACATTTGAGTGATAGTACCAGTGCTGTGGGTCTGGAATCGCATATCGAACTGGTAGGGATAGCAGATTTCCTACTCTATAGGGAATTAGTGAGCTAGTTGGGTTTCTTTTGTCACCAATGACCACGCCTGGAATATTGTGTGCAGTTCCGGTCTCCTTTACTGAGGAACGATGCTCTTGCTCTCACAATGGAGTGCAGGGAAGGTGTACCAGGCTGATTCCAGGGATGGCAGGGTTGATGTATGAGAAGAGATTAATTGGGTTGGGATTGTTTTTGCTGGAGTTTAGGTGAATGAGGGGTAATCTCATAGAGACTCATAAAATTCTAACAGGACTGGACATGGTAGATGCAGGGAAGATGTTCCCCATGGCAGGTGTGTCCAGAACCAGAGGTCACATTTTGAGGATTGGGGATGGATGATTTAGGATTGATATGAGGAGACATTTCTTTGCTCAAAGAGTGGTGACTCTGTAGAATTCATTACCACAGGAAGTAGTTGATGCCAAAACATTGAATGTATTCAAGAGGTGGCTAGATATAGCACTCAGGGCAAATGGGATCAAAGGTTATGGGGAGAAAGCAGGATGATCGGGATGAATGGCAGAGCAGGCTTGAAGGGCTGAATGGCCTCCTCCTGTTCCTATCTTCTATGTTTCTATGTAACACCATATGGTGTACGACATTAGACCAACCCCTTAATGCGAGATGTTATTTGAATTGAAATTTTGCTATTTGCATTGGTTGCATTGTATGTTAGCCTGAGATTCTGGATTACGGGTCCAGTGACATTATCATTGTGCCTCCAAGTGTGTGAGTTGCTTTCTGGTTGCCTCCTTAAATCCCGTGTGAGTTCTGGTTTTGAGTCCATTGATGGGATGTGGGTGTCGTTGACAGGGTGAAATACTTACTTGCATCTCCAAATGCACTCGAAAAGGTGATTGCAGGCTGCCTTCTGGAATGCAATTGAATGGTTTGCTAAACCGTTTCAAGGGTCATTTGAAGAAGACTATCATGGCTCTGGGGTCAAACGTAGTCCGGATCAAATAAGAAATGCTGATTTCATTTCCTGAAGATCAGTAATGAGTGAGATGGATTTTATGTCATCTGGTAAGTAAATGATTACAATGACTGTGACTGGATTTTTATTCAGGACTTCATTTAATTATTTTCATTTGAATTCTCATGTTGCCATGGTGAGAATTTTCTTTTAAGAAGAACATCATTGATGGGATGCAGGCATTAGTGGCAAGGCCAGCTTTCCTTATGTATGCTCAGAGGGAGGGCTTTCGACAATTTTAACACAGAGATTTATTATTGTCATGCCCACCTAGGTACAGTGAAAAAAAAATTGTGTTGTGTAATACGGGGGATCATACCATGTAAAGAGCATTGGGGTAATTGAGGTCAGAAATCATGCAACATTAGGTTATAGTCCAACAGGTTTATTTGAAAACACAAGCTTTCAGAGCCTCACTCCTTCTTCAGGTGTTAAATAAACCTTTTGGACTATAACCTGGTGTTGTATGATTTCTGACCTTGTCCAGCCCAGTCCAACACTAGCACTTCCACAAGCAGAGCAGAGTGAAGAATACAATAACAAGAATACAATACAATCAAACCATACCGGACAACATCCTGCTAGCTCTCTTCAGAATCCTCTCCAGATTAATAATAATCTTCCAATAACTGGGACCAGAATTGGACACAGTATTCCAGAAGATGTCTCACCATTATCCTGTACAGCCTCACCACAATGTCCCATATCCTGTACTCAAAGGACTGAGCAATGAAGGCAAACACATCGTCATCTATACAGACAGGGAACCTCTTTGACCATTAAGTTTGACTCTTTAAGTCAGTCACTTATCAGGAGATAGATATAGTTCTTAAGGCTGAAGAGATGAAGGAGAAAGCAGGAAGAGGGGACTAAGTTAGATGATTAACCATGATTATATTAAATGGCAGAGGGCTGAATGGTTTGCTCCTATCTTCTGTATTTCATATTTCTAACTTGCTGTTGGCTCACTGCTTTGTTTGTCTTGGAAAACCTGCCCTCTCCCACAGTTCAGTTTATGTGAATGGATCTCTTTCTGAGATGTGAATTTGAATCTAGTGTGGAGACTGCTTGTGCAATTGAATGGGACAGTGTTGCTCATTATCCTTGGACAAATACATGAATAGGAAGGGAACAGAGGTATTTGGATCCTGTAAAGTGAAGACAGTTTTAGTGTGGAAGGACAAAATGAATCGTCACAGGCTTGGAGGGCCGAAGGGCCTGTTCCTGTGCTGTATTGTTCTTTGTTCTTTCTTTGCTCTATTCCAGGTCTGTTCTTGTATATTGCCTGGTCAGTGCTCTGGAGATTGAGGCTAATGTCACCACCCTACCCTAGACCATCGCTTAAGATTCTCAAGCCATCTTTCTGAAGCCATGCAAATTACTGCCCCATTCTTCCATGGCTGTCATTTTTCTTCAGAACTGGGAATTGGGATTGGCGTTACCAACTCAGGTCACTGGTAATTCTCGTATCTTTCCTGGAAGGGAATTAATTGAATGCATGAAGTTTACGACCTGACCCCAGTCTGTTCCAACGCATGATTTTGAATCTAGGCCATTACCTGCGATATGAAAAAATAACTAATATGGTATTTACATCCTCCCACAGGATGAAACCAGGAATCGCTGAAGTAGTAATTTTTAATTGATCGAGCTCGTATGGAAGTGGCACTTGTCAGCTAATGAGGTCTGCCAGTCTCAGCAGGGTAACTATTGCACTCAATTAATATTTGGGGAAACCTCAGGATGGATGGTCTTAATGAGCTGAATTTCCTCTGTGGCCTGGGGATTTGTGCTTGCAAAAAATGTAAGAAATTTAGTGATAGTAAAATGACCGTTTGACCCAGACCTTTCGCAGAGATCAAACCCATGTGCTCACCATCAGGAAGACAGAGCTTACATTTTTATAGTCCCATTTCACAATATCAGGTCATTTTAAAGTAGTTTACAGGTAAAAGACATCCTTTAAAGTTTGGTCAGTGCTGTAATATAGAAAACACAATACACATTTATGAGAAAAAAATTGCTTGTGGTATATAGGGATTGCTGATACATTTTTTGTTCAGGGACAGTTAAGAGTTAATTGCAGTCACACGCAGTGCAGACAAAGATGACAGATTTCCCTCCTTAAAAGGTATTAGGGAGCCAGTTTGATTTTTACAACAATGGCTACGAGAGGATAGCTTTTAATTCCAGCGTCCATCATAGTGGGATTTGAACCCATTTCCTCAGAGCATTAATCTGGGTCTAAAAATTAATCACCAAGTGTTATTAACACTGCACCATCACCTTCTGTTGGATTTTGCGCTCAATGTGAGTCTAGTCTTGAGTCCATATTCTTTAAGTCAGAAGGGTCAGTGCTAGCCATTTAATATTAGAATCACTGATCTTTGAAAATAAATCGCACTGTGTCCAAAATCCATGCATAATGACTACATCACTGGTCCTCCTTGACAAATTTTTTGTCAATTCCATATTGTTAGATTACAACAATAGAGGGGTACATTTTCCTGGCTCAGCTCCCTTGCAAATTTTGAAAACTTCATTTTGGTCATGTCAAGTTTCCCAAGGGTAAAACACTAATTGACCTTCAGTACAATCTTCATAATGCCTAATGCATTAAGTCACCTTTGCATCTTGCTTCCATACCTATGGGTTGGGCAAGTCTAAACTTGGTACTGACTCTGATCTCATTGAAACGAATGCAAAATAGCTCCTTTATATATCCAGTTACCAAAAATACACACTGTGCTCCATCTCAGGTCAGAGACAGAGTTTATATATTTCTGTGACCTGGAGGGATTTAAAAGTTTTAATAAAGTGAGTCAAGGGCTACAGTAGACAAGCAGGAAGGTGGAGCTGGGTCAGTTACTCCAACCCTTATTTTATGTGGTATAATGATAATGCTGTTATTCATTTCATGCATTTATGACACAGTTGTGGTGCTAGCGTGAGCTCTGTAGCTGTGCTTACATTTGAGCAAACAGGTTGTAAGTTCAAGCCCACTCTAAAAATGTAAACCTTTTCCATGCAGTTCAGCATGTTGTATATTTCAGATCTATGCAGAGATAACAATGTGTGTGGCACATTTTATTTAAAGTGCTTTAAAATGTCTGCTCAATGGGTCCAACTCTTTCTGCAGCTTTGTTGACCTTTCTCTGAGTCCACCGCCAAGCTTAACTAACCAAATGCAGTGAGCACCAATAGTAGGCAGATCCATCTTCGCATAAGCAAACACAAAATAACTGCATGTTACGATGTGACAACTACCTTTCTGATGAGACATTACACTAAGGACTGAACTGCTTCCTCTGTCACATAAGCACACGGATCACCCGGGACATCAGTAAAAAGAACAAAACATTTTTCTGAGTAAAAATGAAAGAACTGTAGGTGCTGTAAATCAGAAACAAAACCAAAAGTTGCTAGAAAAGCTCAGCAGGTCCGGCAGCACCTGTGGAGAGAAATGGGAGTTAACATTTCACGTCCTTTTTCAGAATTGACGAACAAAGCATTTCTTGTGATGCCCTCTTCAATGGGGAAAAGACAATCCAATTGTTTGTTGGATGACATTTTGTGCAACGTTACACTATGTACATTGGCTATTGTGTTTTTCCATGTTACAGTAGACACTACATAGTTCAGTGGCTGTAAGAAGTGCTTTGGGACATCTTGCTGTTCTCAAACCTGCTATTTAAATGGATATGTCAGTCATGCTGTCAGTCTGAGGAATTTCACAATGCTACACTAGGACAGTGAAGAAGAAGCCCATATAACATGGTGATTTGATTGAGGATCCATGGAGAGATTGGTCCTATTCATAAAAAAATGATAAAACTCTAGTTATTTCACTCACGAGGACCGTCTATATAGCTTGCAAAATATATAACTCATAACAATAAAATTCAGCATTCACTGCCTAACAGGGAATATACAACCTGTAGCTGCTCTTATCTGCTACCCTGGCAGCTACAAATTATTATACATAATTAAATTCATCCAGATTCCTCAAGTGCCGAAGCCCCTTCTATAGTCAAGTGCAGCAGCAATACACATACATACAAAGAGGTTTTCACTCAATGTCTACACGTTTCATGACTAAAGGTTTGTTTGTACTGGATGTGTCGTTGTTGCTGGTACCTGGCAGAGGCTAAGTGGGTTGAGGGGAATATCCAGAATAACCTCTGCCACATGCCAGAGTGAACAGTTTAAGATTAAAGGCCCCACTTGAACATAGGACCAGCATATCGCTTGTCAACCTATTGAGATGTGTCACAACAGACTTCAGATGTGTCTTCGACCTGAACCGAAAGAGATGCTGCAGTTGCTGGGTGAGCTGCGGTGAATACAATGTTAAAGTGAGTTCCCCTTTTGGTCCAATCTGGTGATATATAAAAATACCAGGGCACAACTCACACAAAGAGTTTCTGGGCCAATGCTACTCCTTCTGACCAATTCAATGCATCTGATAATTGGTGATATAGACGTAGAAATTGCTGGAGAAAAACTCGGCAGGTCTGGCAGCATCCTGTGGAAAAACTGGACCTGCAATATTGAGTGATAATGGGAACTGCAGATGCTGGAGAATCCAAGATAACAAAGTGTGGAGCTGGATGAACACAGCAGGCCAAGCAGCATCTCAGGAGCACAAAAAGGGTCTAGGCCCGAAACGTCAGCTTTTGTGCTCCTGAGATGCTGCTTGGCCTGAAATGTTAACTTTGCTTTTTCTCCACTGATGCTGCCAGGCCAAATTTCCCAGCAATTCCTATTTTTGTTTCTGATTTCCACATCTGCGATTAGAATCATAGAATCCTACAGTGTGGAAGAGGGCCATTTGGCCCAACAAGTCCACACCAACCCTCTGGAGAGCATCCCGCCCAAAACCTTCCCCACCCTATTGCAGTGACCCTGCATTCCCTACGGCTAGCCCACCTAACCTGCACATCTCTGAACACTACAGGCAATTTAGCATGGCCAATCCACCTAACCTGAACATCTTTGGACTGTGGGAGGGAGCCAGAGCACTTAGAGGAAACACACATGGGCACGGGGAGAATGTTTAAACCTGGGAATTAAACCTGGGTCCCCGGTGCTCTGAGGCAGCAGTGCTAACCACTGGGTCACTGTGCCGTCCGAACTGCTCATTTGGCTTTTTGCTCCACATGCACGTAAACTGAGTTAATGTTGTGAGTTTGGTATGACTTTTCTTCGAAACTGGTGATGTTGCTTGAGGAGAAAGTATCTTTTGGCTTTCTTGCCTGTAATGGTCCATGCGTTAGGGATAATGGGAACTGCAGATGCTGGAGATTCCAAGATAATAAAATGTGAGGCTGGATGAACACAGCAGGCCAAGCAGCATCTCAGGAGCACAAAAGCTGACGTTTCGGGCCTAGACCCTTCATCAGAGAGCTCTCTGATGAAGGGTCTAGGCCCGAAACGTCAGCTTTTGTGCTCCTGAGATGCTGCTTGGCCTGCTGTGTTCATCCAGCCTCACATTTTATTATCATGCGTTAGGGAGTTGGGAGGTCATGTTGCAGCTGTGCAGGACATAGATCAAACTATTTTTGGAACACTGCTTTCAATTCCGGTCTCCCTTCTTTAGGAAAGATGTTGCTAAGTGGGAAAGAAAACAGAATAGATTTACAAGGATGTTGCTGGGATTAGAGGCTTTCAGCTATAGGGACTGGCTAAATAGACTGGAGCTATTTTCTGTGGAGCATCAGAGGCTGAGGACTGACCTTATAGAGGTTTGTAATATCATGAGGGACATGGATAGGGTAAATAGACAAGGTCTTTAGCCCATGGTGGGGGTTGTCCAAAAACTAGAGGGCATAGGTTTAAGGTGAGAGGGGGAAGATTTAAAAGGGACGTGAAGGGTAACATTTCCATGCAGAGAGATATGGCCAAATGCTGGGAAATGGGGCTAGTTAATTTAGGATGTGCTATCGGCATGGACGAGTCGGACTGAGCAGTCTGTTTTGTGCTTTACAGCTCTATGACCCTAAGTAATTATATAACAATAGGAACAATGAAGTAGCTATTGTACAGCGAAGGTAAATTTATGCTAGCTCATCACTGCAAGCTTTAAAAGAATATACATTTTCAAATTCTGTATAACAATACACCTTTTCCCCTCCAGGATTTTCAATGCCTTTGCCTATTCCTGAGGGAGCTTCCTGATTGTCCTGCAGGATCTTCATTGCTTCATCGGTGCAGTTGTCAAACAGATAGCCCTGTGACTACTACCCAAGGGAATGGCTGGATCTGTGACAGCTCAGACCTGTCCTTGGATTGTTAAAAATTATGCATACTTATCTCATGCTTAACAAAGGCAGAACCGTGCAAAGGAAGCCTCAACACATGACCAGAAAGTGGAGAAATCAATTTTTCTGAGGAAGTATTGTAAATCGCATGTTAAATCCAAGCGATTTAACATCAGGGATATGCCAAAGGACTTATACGTTTTAATTGTTAGGGGTACTTTGGGAATGCAGTATTAAGTATATTTTCTATTTTAAAATAAACTTCAAATAAACTGGTGATAACACTACTCAGGCACATATTGGCAGATTTAATCATCAGCTTTGAAAGGGGCGATTATATTTCAGCGATAGAACCAGACACAGGAGATATCCAGGCTACTTGTGAGAAAATTAATTTGAGAATTTTATGGAAGATCAGCTATTTATACCAAATTCCTTGGGATATATAGGAATTACAAAGGAAGAAATTCAGATATTGAGAATCACCTTCATAAGTAAACACAATGCAGTCCACAGAAAGAAGGAATTTAAGTTGTGACCTACAAAGCCTTAAGCTGTCAACAAAGTACATTACTCAAAGTGAATTACTTGCAAACTGTTCTTTTGCTGGCAAACACATTAGTCAGTTTGTGCTTCACTAGATTCTATAGACAGTAAGTGAGCCACTGGCCAGTCGATCTGACTTTGAAGGGGAAAATGAGTCATGGGCAGAAAAGTGGTACTGAGGGTTACTGCTTGAGCTACGATATCACTGAATGGTAGGGCAGACTTGATGGGCTGAATGGCCTACTTCTGCTCCTATGTCTTAAAGCTCTTCTGGTATTGGTTGTCGGAGTGAGGTTTGCCTAAATGTGAGGAGAACTCTCTTCACCCAGAGAGTGGTGAGCTGGTGGAATTCTCTTCTACAGAAAGCAGTTTAGGACAAAACATTGATTTCTTCTCATGAAGGAGTTTGATATACGTCTTGTGTCGATGAGGATCGAAGGGCATGGGACTAAAGTGGGAACAGGGAACAGAGGGGAGGAGATGCCCTAGTGGTATTCTCACTGGACTGTTAATCCAGAGACCCAGATAACATCCTGGGCATGTGGGTTTGAATCCTGCCATGGAAGATGGTGGAATTTGAATTCAAGAGTCTAATGATGACTGTGAATCCATTGTTGATTGTTGGAAAACCCCATCTAGTTCACTAATGTCCATCAGGGAAGGAAACTGCCATCCTTATCTGGCCTGTTGTGGCTCAGTGGTTAGCAATGCTGTCTCACAGCACCAGGGACACGGGTTCGATTCCACCCTCGGGCGACTGTCTGTGTGGAGTTTGCACGTCCTCCCCGTGTCTGGGCAGGTTTGCTCCTGTTTCCTCTCACAGCCCAAAGATGTGCAGATTAGGTGGATTGGCCATGCTAAATTGCCCATAGTGTTGAGGAATGTGTAGATTAGGAAGTTATAGGGGGATGGGCTTGGGCGGGATGCTCTGAGGGTCAGTGTGGACTTGTTGGGCCAAAGGGCCAGTTTTTACACTGTGGGGATTCTATAATAAAAAGTGTGGCTCCAGTTCCACAGGTAAGTGGTTGGCTCTTAATTGCCCTCTGAGCAATTAGGGATGGGTAATAAATGCTGCCTGGTCAGCAATGCCCTCATCTCATGAATGAATGCAGGAGAGTGGGATGACCAGCCATGGTCATTTGATTGGTGGAGCAGGCTCGAATATTGAATAGCCTACTTATGCTCCTATTTTTTATGTCTCTAATGATAAAGGTTTCACTTCTGTTTAGTCCCATGGAATCTTTATACAGCGTCAGCAAGAGGCATCAGTTTAACACTGAGGGTTTGAAATAGAAGGAGGCCTGGCATTTCTTCCTTGGAGCATCGGAGGCTGATGGATGACCTTATAGAGGTTTATAAAATCATGAGGGGCATGGATAGGGTGAATAGTCAAGGTCTTTTCCCCAGGGTAGGGGTTTAAGGTGAGAGGGGACAGACATAAATGGAACTTAAGGGGCAACTTTCTCACAGACAGGGTGGTGCATGTATGGAATGAGCTGTCAGAGGAAGTGGTGGAGGCTGGTACAATTCAGCATTGAAAAGGCACCTGGATGGGTATATGATTAGGTAGGGTTTAGAGGGATATGGGCCAAGTGCTGGGAAATAGGACTGCATTAATTTGGGGTATCTGGTCAGCAAGGAAGAATTGGGTCAAAGGCTCTGTTTCCCTACTATGCATCTTTAATGCTCTATTACTCTAATAGAGAGGCATGACCAAACTTTAGGAAACCTGGTGTAGAAATTGAGATAACAAGGTGTAGAGCTGGATGAACACAGCCGGCCGAGCAGCATCAGAGGATCAGGAAAGCTGACGTTTCGGGTACCTTTCTTCTGAAGAAGTGTCCAGACCCGAAATGTCAGCTTTCTTGCTTCCTGTGTTCACCCAGCTCTACACCTTATTATCTCAGATTCTCCAGCATCGGCAGTTCCTACTATCTCTGAAACAGGTGTAGAAATTGTTCGGTCTTTTCTCATTTCCAGCCTCCAGCAATCATCCTCAACACTCACAGCCTTTTCTCTCTCCTGTAATCAACTTATGTTAATAATAAAAACGAAAGCCACAATTTGGCAACACTTAATTGTTCCTTCCTGGTTAAATTTCAATCATGTATGGAAATTAGCTCGACACTTTAGTTACTCAATAAACGTTACATAATTTATGCGAGACATTATACTTTGAATTATTCTGTGGGATTCCAGTTTCCAAGAATTTAATTCATTAGCCTGACTTCCTCTCTCTATACTGTTAGCAGTGACATGAACCTACTTACTTTAAACAGAAAAAACCACCACTAAGATAGGGAGAGGGTATTTACAGACCAAGCATTAATTATTTATATTCAGATCTGCCTATATTGCAATGAAGTTAAAATAAACTGGTAGGAACACTCATCATTTTTATTGGCAGATTTAATTAGGTACGCTAAAGGGAGATAATGGGAACTGCAGATGCTGGAGAATCCGAGATAACAAAGTGTGGAGCTGGATGAACACAGCAGGCCAAGCAGCATCTTAGGAGCACAAAAGCTGACGTTTCGGGCCTTAGACCCTTATCAGAAAAGGGTTGGGGTTTTTTGATGAAGTGTCTAGGCCCGAATCGTCAGCTTTTATGCTCCTAAGATGCTGCTTGGCCTGCTGTGTTCATCCAGCTCCACACTTTATTATTACGCTGAAGGGAGATATTATGTTTATGAGTTCTTAGTTTTAATAATAACTATTAAATAGTTAATATAAATAATGATATTATATAGAAACAGAAAATATGAAGAGGAGTAGGCCATTCGGACCTTTAAACCTGCTCCACCATTCAATAGGATCAGAGCTGATCATCCAGCTCAGTTCTGTTCCGGTTTTCTCTCCATGGTTTTTGATACCTTTAGCCCTAAGAACTATTTTGACTCCATCCTGAAAACATTCAATGTTTTGGTCTTGACTGCTTTCTGTGGCATAGAATTCTACAGGCTCACCACTCTCTGGGTGAAGACATTTCTCCCCATCTCAGTCCTAAATGGGTTACCCTATATTGTTGCACTGTTACTCTTATTCAAATAATTCTTATTTTATATGAAAGAGAGAGACTAAACACCTGCAAGAAAATAAATTTGAGAGTCTTATGGATGGTGGGGTATTCATGCTAAATTCCTTCTAATGTATAGGAATCTAAAGGAGAAATTTGGGAATTTAAGTACAGATTTTGTGAAGCAGCCTTATGTTTTTGTGGAAACAGGTAAGTCTGCATTTGCACACTGCCAGAGCAAACCTTTGTCACAAGTGCTTGAGCCAAAAGTGATTCCCCAGTTCATAGCATTGTAGAGTACAGAAGAGACCCTTTGGCCCATTGAGACTGCAGTGACTACACTACTGTAAACCTGCAATTGTCCCACTTTCCAGCATTAGCCCATAACCTTGAATGTTGTGACATTTGAAGTGCTCATCCAAGTCATTTTCAAAGGTTGTGGGGGTTACACACCTCAATTACTCTCCTGGGCAGTGCATTCCTGACCTTACCACTCTCTGGCTGAAAACCTTTTCCATCAATTCCCCTCTAAACCTCCTGCCTTTTTCTCTCTTATTGATCCTCTGCCCAGTTCTGGGGAAAAGCCATTGGTTTGAAATGTTAATTTTCTGCTGCTGTCTCCACCGATTATCAGACAACTTAAGAAGATTTCTCCATGATTCCAGGGCCTGAAGTGAATGTCCTTGCATTACGTGAGCGGGAAATTGAAAACATACTCTCCTGTGTGCTCCATTCCTTCTGTTTTTAACACCTATGCTTTGTGTGAAACATTGATAATGCACTTGTCTATTCTGCTGCATTTGAAAGTCACCATTCCTACCAAAAACAGAAATTTCTGGAAAAGCTCAGCAGGTCTGCAGGCATCAGTGGAGAAAACAGAGTTAATGTTTCAGGTCCAGTGATCCTTCTTCAGAATTGATTGTGGTGAGGACAAGGTAGGTATCCATGGTGAAGGTGGGGTGGGGAGATGGGGTGGAGTAAATAATAAGTAGAGATAGAGGCAAGAGAGGGAGAGCAAAGGTTAGATAGGCAAAGAAATGGGTAAAAGTCAGCCTAGAAAAATCAACAGCTGCAGGATGGCACAAGAGGTGCAGTTACCCTTCCTTGTCTCAGAGATAGTAGGAACTGCAGATGCTGGAGAATCTGAGATAACAAGGTGTAGAGCTGGATGAACACAGCAGGCCAAGCAGCATCAGAGGAGCAGGAAAGCTGACGTTTTGGGCCTAGACCCTTCTTCAGAAAACACTCTTTTTCTGGAGAAGGGTCTAGGCCCGAAATGTCAGCCTTCCTGCTCCTCTGATCCTGCTTGGCCTGCTGTGTTCATCCAGCTCTACACCTTGTTATCTCAGTTACCTATCGTCACTGATTGATGTCTGTGGGTCAGAAAGTAGAGGATCCAGTTGTAGAGGGCAGAGCCGAGACCAATGTCACTGAGTTTTGGAATCAGTCTAAAAGGGATAATTGTGTCGAAGATGGAGCCACAGTCAACGAGCAGAAGTCTAGCATAGGTGTCCTTGTTGTCCAGACGTTCCAGAGATGACTGGAGGGCTAGGAATATGGCAACCTCTGTGGATCTGTTACATTGGTAGACAAATTCCAGGGGATTGAGGCAGGTTGTGAGATTAGAGATGATGTGGACTATGACCAGCCTCATGAAGCACTTCATGATTATTGAGGTCAGAGCCACTGGGCGATACTCATTAAGACACATTGCATGTGCTTCCTTAGGTACTGGGGTGATGGTTGTTAAACAGAGGCTGGTGAAACTGTAGAACTTATTACTACTGAAAGCAGCAGAGGCCAAGTTATGGAGTGTGTTTAAGACAGAGATAGGTAGGTTCTTTAAGGGGGTCAAAGGTATGGGGAGAAGGCAGGAGAATGAGAAACATATCAGCCATGATTGAATGGTGGAGCAGATTTAAGAGGTTTGATGGTCTAATTCAGCTCCTATATCTTATGGTCAGGAAACAGAGTGGAAGGAGAATCCTTCATGATAACCTCAGCTGGTGCAGGAATTGAACCCACACTGTTGACATTATTCTACATGGCAAGCCAGCTGTCCAGCTAACTGACCCATTGTCCTGCCATAATGTGATTGACCCCAGAGGAAGAAACCAACAGCATTTGGAACATAACAGATTGGACATGCTGGAATACACAGGATGACTCGGATCAGAAAGTGTCATTTGCATATTTTCCTGGTTTTCCTTCAGGAATTTCCCCTGGGCAGTTAGGGATGGGCAATAAATGATGAATTAACCAGCAATGCATATGCCATGAACGACTGAAATACAGCTACAAGAACCCACCATCATCCCCAATGAAAAAGTGGTCAATAAATTCAAGTCTCACCAGTGACACCCACATACTGAGAAGAAACTTTTTTTAAAAAAGTAATTCAAATTCTTTGAACGTCATTGGCCTTTTCATTCAGTTACAATCCTAATCATTTCTCCTGTAATTCTGAAAGAATGTGCCCACAGTATATCTGTTCTTGCACTATCAATTTTCCTTTTTGTTATTTGTTCAAAGATCCTTTCATTAATTCAGATTTCTTGCTGAACTAATTTTCAAATGCATTTCAGCGTTCAAAAGTTTCTCTACCTTCAATGTTCAAGGTCCAATTTTCAGACCCAAAGAAGGCACTTATGATAACAAAACTCCAGCATAATAATTCTCATCAATAGCTTGATTTCATTCCTTTTCTTGATTCCCTTACAGAGGCTTCTTTACCTTAAGAAATGTCTCCTCTACCAACAATCCACAACTCCAAGGTCATCATAGAAAATAAAATTAACCAATTGTCTTAGTTTCTTTGCAACCAGCTATCCTCTTGGATTTTGTCACCTCCATTCCCACTTCCCAGAAAGCATATAAGGAGGTCCAGGGTACTGTTGTCATTACTATTGAAACCATTGCTTTTAACCATCTCCTCCATTTCTTTCCCCTCACCCTGCCACTGGGAATAGTCATTCTTATTTACTGTTCTTCAGCATGCCATCCTTAGCTGCCTCTGACTTCTTATCTCCATTCTGGACCCCACTGTCATCATCGTTATCCCCATCATCAGCTTGTGAGTGAACCCATGGAAATCAACTGGCCCAGAAGGAGCTCCCAGCTATAGACTCAGGTCCTGTGTGGACCAGCTGGTGGGAGTATTTGCAGGCTTTAATCTCTCCATGCTGTGAGCTGAAGCTTCCCATCTATTTCAAGAAGACCACCATCATCTCAATGCCAAAGAAAAATTATGCCTGGTGGCTTTGACCTCCATAATTATGAAGTGTTTAGTCATGGCTCACATCAGCTCTAGCCTATCAAATTGCTTTGATCCTTTCCAATTCACCTATCAGTGAAACAGGTCCACAGCAGACACCATCTCCCTGACCTTGCCGTCATCCCTGGAACATCCAGATAACAAGGATACCTATGTCTGGCTCTAACTTATAATTCCACCTTCAACACCATAATTCCAAACAAATTCATCTCTGAACTTTGAGGCCTACGTCTTGTTTCCTATCCATAACTGGATCCTCAACATGCTGACCCATCGACCACAAACAGAAAGAATAGGTGACAGCACCTTCTCCACCATTATCCCCAACACCAGCGCCCTGCAAGCCTGTATACTCAGCCCCTTACTGTACTCCTTATACACACATGACTGTGTGGCCAAATTCCACCTGAATTCTATTTGCAAGTTTGCTGATGATGGCACTATTGTTGTTCAGATCTCAAACAACGATGAGGCAGAACACAGGAAAGAGATTGAGTGCTTCGTGGTGTAGAGTACAGATAACAATCTCTCCATCAATGTCAGTGAAACAAAGGAACTAGTCATTGACTTCAGGAAGGGGAATGGACGGCACGCTCCTGTCTGTATTAATGGTGCTGAGGTAGACATAATCAAGAGTGTTTAGTTCCAGGGAATGATGGTCAACAACGATCTGTCCTGGCCAATCTGCATCAATGCAACAGTCAAGAAAGCACAACAATGTCTATATTTCCTCAGGAGGCTAAGGAAAATCCGAAAGGACTCTTACCAATCTTTTATAGCTGTACCGTTGAAAGTATTCCATCTGGCTGCATCACAGCGTAGAATACCAAATGATCTTCCCAAGACTGTAAGAAACTACAGAGAGTTATGAATGTAGCCCAGTCCATCAACAAACCATGAACTCGAATCACACTTCCCATTAACTCGGGGAAAACAACCAATATAATCGAAGACCCTTTGCACCCCTGTTATACTCTGTGGCACCGTCCTCTGTTATGTAGAAGATATAAAAAATTAAATATATGTACAAGCAGATTCAAGAACAGTTTCTTCCTTGCTCTCATCAGACCTTTGAATGGACCTCTCAAACGTTACTGTTGATCTCTCTCTCTCTGTACCTTCTCTGCTTTGTAACATCGTATTCTGCACTCTGTGTGCTTCCCGATGCACTTTGTTACGGTACAATCGGCCTGTAGAGGATGCAAAACAACACTTTTCATTGTACCTTGGCATGTGTGTCATCAATAAATCAATCAATCCTTCAATCATCATCATCATCTGATGTAAAGCATCAGTTTGCACATCTATGCTGACTCATCTATAAAGGTGTAAGGATCTAAAAGAGTTAATACTGAAAAGACCCTTAAGCATTACCTAACATATCTAATACAGACCCTTGTCTAGGACTGGAGGGCATATTCTCAGAGGAAGGGGTCACAAATTTGAGATGGAGATGAGCAAGAATTTCTCCTCTCAGAGAGCAGTGAATCTATGGAATTCCTTACCACAGATAGTTGTTGAGGCTGTGTCATTAAACACATTCAAGGCTGAGATAGATTTTTTTATTAGTACGGGAATCAAGGGTTCTGGGGAGAAGGCAGGAAAGTGGAGTTGCTGATAATTAGATCAACCATGATCTCATTGACTGGCAGAGCAGATGGACTGAATGGCCTACATCTGCTCCAATTCTTGTGGTCTTATAGTTTTATGTGACTCCAGGCTCTAACATGTCTGACTCTGAACTGAAATAACCTCATGTTTCAAGGAATGGTGACAAATTTTGGCCTTGGCAGTAACACCCACACCCTGGAAGAAAGGAAACTGTCTTCTCCAGATTGAACCTGCTCTGTTCACATCATAGAATCCCTACAAAGTGTGGCAGTAGGCCATTCAGCCCATACCAACCCCTAGAGAGTGCCCCACCCCTCTACTTTATTGCTGTAACCTGTCATTTCCCATGGCCAATCCAGCTAACCTGCACAGCTTTGAACTGTGGGAGGAGACTCACACCCACAAGGGGAGGATGTACAAAGTCCACACAGACAGTCCCCCAAGATGGGATTGAACCCAGGTCCCTGCTGCAGTGAGGCTGCAGTACTAACCGCTGAGCCAACAGGCCACTGCATTGTATTTGCCATTAGTTTAAAGCCATTTTCTGGATTTACCTATGTCCAGAACTTACATTATAAACATTTCTATACATTGATCCCTCTGATGCTTCCTCTTCAGATCGAAATTCTCAAATTGTTGCATTTTGCTTCTTGTTTCAAGAGTTTTAAAGCATGGAACAGCATTGTGTAGTTTTCAACCTGTTGCCTGGATCCTGCATTTGGTTGTATCTCCTGTCTCAGCGCAGATCCACTCACAATATTTATAGCGTGATTAGAGGATGGACAGGCTTTGAGGCTGTAATTTAATGGCAGGATGGATATGACTTGGGCAGACTAATAAAGCTTCAGTGTGATTGCTTGTATTATCTGAACACCCCCAGAGAGTAAATTAGAGACTCAGTCCCAGGCAATCTATAATTAGGTTGTGTTAATAATAACAATTCTTAAAATTACGGACAAAGAAGTTGAGTCTCAATTACTTATTTTGTTTTCTGTGCCTTGAATTCCTTTGTGTGATAAGAGATGTCAAACCTATGTATTTTCAACAAAAAGACTCCCAATTACACAGTGCTCCCTTTCTCACATACAATATATCCCAATGAGTTTTATCACCGATAGAGTGCTTTTTGCAAAGTTTCAATATTTCTTTTAAAGAAAGCAACCTTAAGGGTGCTACATAAATACAAGTTGCTTTTGTAACACATGACGTGCGACAACCAGCTTTAGCACAATTATGTCCCATAAAAATCTAGCAACGAGATAAATGACCTTACCTGTGGTTTGTTTGAATCATTAAAGCATCCTAAGTTCCAATGCGTCCCAAACTCACAGGCATCTGCCTACCGGTAGCTGTTTCAGTTGGTGGCAACAAAATGGAAGCTTCTGGAGAAACTCGGCAGGTCTGGCAGCATCTTAAAAAGAGTTGATGGACTTGAAAAGGTAACTCAACTTTTTTGCATAAGAGTCACAGAGTCATACAGCATGGAAACAGACCCTTCAGTCCAACTCGTCCATGCCAACCAAGTGTCCCAAACTAAACTAGTCCCATTTACTGCCTTTTGTCCATGTACCTCTGAACATTTACTATTCATGTACCAATCCAAATGTTTATGTGATTTGATTTACTACTATCACATGTACCAAAGTACAGTGAAAATATTTTTTGCTCGCATGTCATAACATACAGAGGCACAAAGATCACAGGGGGATTGAACAGACTGAGAAATATAAAGTTACAGCTGAGGAGGTGGTGTACAAAAGCAAGATCAACATTATGTTTGAAATTTGAGAGGTCCATTCATCAGTCTAATAACAGCAGGGCAGAAACCGTTCTTGAACGTGTTGATTCATGTGCTCAAGCCTTGCATTTTCTGCCTGATGGAAGGGGTTGGGAGAGATTATAACTGGGGTGGGAGGGGCCTTTGATGACGTTGGCTGCTTTCTCAAGGCAGCTAGAAGAGTAGATAGAGTCATTGTGTGGAAGGTTGGCTTGCCTAATGGTCTGGGCTGTGTTCACAACTTTCTGCAGTTTCTTACAGTCTTGGGCAGAACAGTTGCTGTGTCAAACCGTGATGCATCCGTGCAGAATGTTGTAACTATACCTACATCTACTACCTCCTCTGGCAGTTCATTCCATACACACACCACCCTATGTGTGAGAACATTGCCCCTCAGGTAATTTAAATCTTTCTCCTCTCGCTTTAACATTATGTCTCCTGGTTTTGAACCGTTTTATCCTGGGGAAAATTACTGTTGCTATCCACCTTATCTATGCCCCTCATGCTTTTATAAATCTCGATAGGGTCACCCCTCAACTCCCCATAGATGTTACCAGACTTGCCGGATCTCTCCAGCAATTTATTTTTTGTTTGTATCTAGCCGTAGACTGCTATAGACATCCGAACAGAACTGCTTCCCAAACCCTTTTTCACTGTCACTCCATACCAGTATTTAGTAATACTTCCACATGGGGGATAAGGATTAAGTGATATTAAAGGTGGCTGGGAGGGTGGAGAGCAGATTAAACTAAAGCTGCTTCATTCACAAGATCTTAGCATTCTTCTTTCAATCAACATCTTAAAAATAATGTTTGGCCATTGTCATGGTGCTGTTGGTGGGATCTTGCTATGTACAAATTGACTGCTACATTTCCTTAATGTAAGATATTGGATTCAGTACCACAATTACCTCAGATAGTTTATTGGCTATTTGCAAGTAATTTTTCAGATAGCCTATTTAAGTTTAAGATATCAATAAATGAGTTAATTACTAGAAAGAAAAACTGCACAGTCGAGGGTGGATTACTCATTCCAGACGGCGAACAGATGGTTGGCACAGAGTGAACTGATTTCAGGGGCTTGTGAAAGTAGCATTCTGCTCTTGAACAGAAGTATTACAGAACTCTTTCCTGCTCTTTCTCCTTTTTGACATTTTCATAGAATCGCTACAGTGTGGAAACAGACTAATCAGCCCAACAAAGCCCCTTCAAAGAGCAAGCCACCCAGACCTATCCTCACTCTCCCTACCCTTTCCCTTTAACCCTGCATTTCCCGTGGCTAATCCACGTAATTTACATGCCCTAAATCTCGATAGGGTCACCCCTCAACTCCCCATAGACGTTACCAGACTTGCCGAATCTCTCCAGCAATTTATTTTTTGTTTGTATCTAGCCGTAGACTGCTATAGACATCCGAACAGAACAACCCACCTAAGTCACGTATCTTTAGACTGTGGGAGGAAAGCAGAGCACCCGGAGGGAACGCAGAGACAGGGAGAATGTTCAAACTCCACACAGACAGTGACCTGAGGGTGAAATTGAATACTGGTCCTGGGACTGTGAGGCTGCAGTGATAACCACCAATCCACCATGCCCTGTATTTCCTTGCTCATCTTGAGCTTGTCTAACGTTCTGCGTGAACCAGAAACCCAGTATTGGCTGCTGCTCTGCAGAAAGGATGTGACTATTTCGGACAGCGCACAGTGAAGATTCATGTGAGTGTGTCCAGAGATGAAAAACTTTAGTTCTGAGGATTAATTGGAGAAATTCTTGGACAGGAGGTTTGATAGAAATATTGCAGATCATGAGGGGCCTGGACTGAATGGATAGGGAGAAACAAGAAAGCACAGTAACAGAGATAGTAGGAACAATAACATCACTGCTGAAGAAAATTGGGCATGTCCACAATGGATCTTACCAATTTTCATGGAAGCGCCATGGAAAGCATTCCACCTGGATGCATCACAGCATGGTTTGGCATCTGCCTTTCCCGAGACTACAAGAAACTACCGAGCGTCGTGAACATAGCCCAGTCCCTCACGCAAACCAGCCTTTCATCCATTGACAACATCTATTCTTCCTGCTCCCTCGGGAAAGCAACCAACATTATCAAAGACCCGCCCATCCCAGGTTACATTCTATTCCACCCTTTTCCATCGCGAAGAAACTATAGAGGTTTGTATAGCTGTACAAATAGATTCAAGAACAGCTTCTTCTCCGCTGTTATTCATTTTTTGAATAGACCTCTCAAATTTAAAATTTAATGTTGATCTCGGTCTTTGGGCACCTTCTCTGTAGCTGTAACACTGTATTGCTCGCTCTGTTCTATCACCCTAATGCACTTTGTCTGGTGTGATGTGCCTGCGCTGTTCATTGAACAAAACTTTTCACTGTATCTCGGTACACGTGACAAGAATAAATCAAATCAAGTTAAATCAAATCAGTGTTCAAATTTATAGAAGGACTGAGAATCAGAGGACGCAAGATTTAAAATCATTGGTAAAAGAAGCAAAAGTGACTTGAGAGGAGAAAACATTTTAAGGTGGCACTGTATTGGACATAGGAGTGTTGCGTATAGGAGTTGGGACGTCATCAGTTGTAGCTGTACAGGACATTGGTTAGGGCCACTTTTGGAATAGTGTGTGCAGTTCTGGTCTCCCTGCTATAGGAAAATGGTTCTGATACTTGAAAGGGCTTTGAAAAGATTTACAAGGATGCTGCCAGGGTTGGAGGGTTTGAGCTACAGGGCGAGGCTGGAGAGGCTGGGGCTATTTTCCCTGGAGTGTCGGAGGCTGAGGGGTGACCTTACTGAGGTTTATAAAATCATGAGGGGCATGGATAGGGTGAATAGACAAGTTCTTTTCTTTGGGATAGGGGAGTCAAAATCTAGTTTAAAGTCAGAGGGGAAAGATTTAAAAAGGACCTAAAGAACAAGTTTTTCACACGGAGGTTGGTGTGTATGGAATGAAATGCTTGAGGAAGTGGTAGAGACTGGTAAAATTGCAACGTTTAAAAGGCTTCTAAATGGATCTATGAATAGGAAGAGTTTAGAAGGATCTGGGCCAAATGCTGGCAAATGAGACTAGATTTAATCGGGATATCAGATCGACATGGATGTGTTGGACCGAAGGGTCTGTTTCTGTGCTGTACATCTCTATGATGCTATGATTCCAAGTGGTTAAATGTGGAATGCATTGGTTAAATTGAGGGACATTCAGCAGGGAATGAGCCAGTTATTTATAAAAGGAGGAATGTGCAAGATCATGGTGAGAAGGCAAAAGAATGTCACCAAGCAAATTCATCTTTTGGAGAGCCGCTATATTCACAATGGACTGAATGGCCTCCTTTGGCACTGTAACAATGAAGAAAGGGGCAGCCTGCTGACATGCCCACCTACCTCTGAGAACTTGCCAGTGTACTTTATTTCTTCACCTACACTCTGTTAATCACAGGCATATTTTCTTGTATCCAACAAACAAGGGTAAGGTGCCCAAAAGTAAGGGTGATGATCTAACTATCTGCCCACCTTCCAGCTTGAGGTCAGTTTACATCATCCCAGGAGCATGTCCTGGTTTTTCTAACTGGCTCCAGCCATCATCCTGCTAACAATATCAAAAATAGGAGCAGAAGGAGGCCATTCAGCCCTTCGAATCTGCTCCATCATTCAATATGATTGTGGCTGATCATCCAACTCAGTCCCCTATTCTTGCTTCCACCCCATACTCATTGATCAATTTATCCCTAAAAAAACTATATCGACTCCTTCTTGAAAACATGCAGTGTTTTGGCCTTTCTGTGGCAGATAATTCCACAGGCTCCCCGCTCTTTGGGTGAAGACATTTCTCCTCATCTCAGTCCTCCATGGCCTACCCTATATCTCTAAAGTCTGAGGCAAAGGGCCCTGATTTTTCTAGGGAGTGTTTCTGTTTATTTCAAGGGAGAGAAAGGACAATAGCTTCGCTGCTTGTGTTGCCTCAAGGTCAGAAATCACATGACACCGGGTCAGAGTCCAACAGGTTTATTTGAAAACACTGGCTTTTGAAGCTCTGCTCCTTCCTCAGGTGTAGCGTGGAAGAGGAGGTGCACCAGCACGGAATTTTTAAACAGAAAGGCAATGACTCTGAAATTGGCTGGCTGACTGCCTCATGTTGAATCTTTAAACAGTTAGAAAGGATACCAGCACCACCACATCAAGGATTGCCTCATGCTGTGCCTATTTAATTCAAAGAACTGACTCCAGATATTTTTGACCCAATACTCTGATCAGCAAAAGAATAATTTCAGCAGATCCTAGGAACAGGAACTACTAAGATACTAAATGTTTCAAGATGGCGATGCCAGCACAGTAGATAGTGTTCTGGCTCCTGATCCTGCCATCCTTTACTCCCTCTCCTTTTCATTTTTTTCTTTTCTTTCTTTACTTCCAAAATGATACGAATCGCCCGTGGAGCAGCTGGGGCTTGAACATGGACCTTCTGGCCTCACAACAGCATCATCACCAAGTCCAATTTCTTACATACTTTGCAGTTAGTAAATTTGCCATAGCCTCACTCTCTCATCAGATTTCGGTTTAACCCGAGGGCCACCACGCCTCAGGCAAGGAGAATATCCTTTTTGGTCACCTCAACTGGTACAGGAATTGAACCCAACCTAGTAACATTACTCTCTGCAGTCCAGCCAACTGAGCTAACTCCGCTGCCTTACAGTAAACCCACACTTCAAAATACACCTGACTGCCTCTTAAGGGCTTGGGGCCGACTGGCGACCATGCAAGGTGCTACACAAATGCAATTCCTTCTTTCTTTCCCTCTCAATTAACAAAAAGAAACATGAGGGGAGCTCGCCATTCTTGCAGCGAGAAACTTTTTGCTTGATTGTAAGCCCCCAGCATCACGTGTGGGCTGCGGCTAAAAGTTCCATAGAAATCATATTCATCTCTCGGTCACACAATCATGTCCTTGTTCTTAAACTCTAACATCTTAACAAAATTCCAGTGATTCTGGATTGGCGGCATTCTGATAGCCCTGGGAAAACAGACATCAGTGTTCCAGCAAACATTGGACTTCCAATAGCCCCTGATAACGTTGGAAATTTATATTAAAAAGATGCCATCAAAAATACTGAAGCTTGTTACTTTTGATATTTGTGGGCAGCAGTTATAATTTTGGACAAGCCATGAAAAAGCGGTGGACTCCTCAACCACAATATTTGCACCTGTTGAAATTTCCATTGCGTTTTTAGAAGTTAAGTTGACAGAAAAATAGATTTATATCTCCCAGAGCTACCTGTGGCCTGCCATTTCCTCACTAACAGTGTTTCTAAGGTGCATTACTCTAATCTCTTTGATTATGAAGTGCTGAAAGATTTTCCCTTTTACTGCATTCTCCAAGATTCTTGTGTTGCAATATTATGTGCGTGACTGATTTCCCAATCCAGCATGCCAGCATTTAAGAAACATTGTCCTGTGCGTTTGACAATTTGTCATCTACAGTCCATTACATATTCACCAGAAAATAGCATTTTGTCTGTAAAATGTTACAGGAAAACAATCAACAAATTCTGAATAAGGCTTGTACCATTTTCTCACACTGGTTTTTAATCTGCCACCTGTTCGTATCTTATGAAAGGTTTATTTAAGATTTATTTATTCATCGGCTCTGATACACTATTGAAATGGATGAACCGACAGCCAATTGTCAAGATTAAAGCTGTTCTTTTTTAGAGTGCCACCATTTATGTCTCTGCACAACATTTATTTCTGCAAACAATACTGGATAATTTGTGCACTTTGTTTCCCAGCCCGATCAAGAATGATAGAAGCTCAGCATTTTGTATTTGTTCAGATTTTTCAAGGTATGTTCGGCTCTACTATTGTATCAGTGCCATCAAAGACCCTCTGCTGTGAAGCTGCAGTGCTAGACGGGGCAGCACTGCTGCTTCACAGCAGCAGGGGGCCGGGTTTGATCCCACTCATGGGTGAATGTCTGTGGGGAGTTTGCATATTCTTCCTGTGTCTGTGCGGGATTCCTCTGGGTGCTCGGGTTTCCTCCCACAGTCCAAAGATGTGCAGGTTAGGTGGATTGGCCATGCTAAATTACCCATAGTGTTCGGGGATGTGTAGATGAGGTGGGTTATAGGGAGTGATAATGGGAACTGCAGATGCTGGAGAATCCAAGTGTGGAGCTGGATGAACACAACAGGCCAAGCAGCATCTCAAGAGCACAAAAGCTGACATTTCGGGCCTAGACCCTTCATCAGAGAGGGGGATGGGGAGAGGGAACTGGAATAAATAGGGAGAGAGGGGGAGGCGGACCGAAGATGGAGAGAAAAGAAGATAGGTGGAGAGGAGAGTATAGGTGGGGAGGTAGGGAGGGGATAGGTCAGTCCAGGGAAGATGGACAGGTCAAGGAGGTGGGATGAGGTTAGTAGGTAGGAAATGGAGGTGTGGCTTGAGGTGGGAGGAAGGGATGGGTGAGAGGAAGAACAGGTTTGGGAGGCAGAGACAGACTGGGCTGGTTTTGGGATGCAGTGGGTGGAGGGGACGAGCTGGGCTGGTTGTGTGGTGCAGTGGGGGGAGTGGAAGAACTGGGCTGGTTTTGGGATGTGGTAGGGGAAGGGGAGATTTTGAAGCTGGTGAAGTCCACATTGATGCCATTGGGCTGCAGGGTTCCCAAGCGGAATATGAGTTGCTGTTCCTGCAGCCTTTGGGTGGCATCATTGTGGCAGTGCAGGAGGCCCATGATGGACATGTCGTCTGAGGAATGGGAGGTGGTGTTAAAATGGTTTGCGACTGGGAGGTGCAGTTGTTTGTTGTGAACTGAGCGGAGGTGTTCTGCAAAGTGGTCCCCAAGCCTCCGCTTGGTTTCCCCAATGTAGAGGAAGCCACACCGGGTGCAATGGATACAATATACCACATTGGGAGATGTGCAGGTGAACATCTGCTTGATATGGAAGGTCATCTTGGGGCCTGGGATAGGGGTGAGGAAGGAGGTGTGGGGGCAAGTGTAGCACTTCCTGCGGTTGCAGGGGAAGGTGCCGGGTGTGGTGGGGTTGGAGGGGAGTGTGGAGCGGACAAGGGAGTCATGGAGAGAGTGGACTCTCCGGAAGGCAGACAAGGGTGGGGATGGAAAAATAGCTTGGGTGGTGGGGTCGGATTGTAGAATGGGTCTGGCTGGGATGGTCTGAAGGCCTGTTGCCACACTGTAAGGGTTCTATGATTTTATGATTGACAGTTTCTGTTGCTGTATTAGTAAAGCTATCATCACCAGAACAGACCATGGGACTGCTTGATCATTTCAGAGAGAGCCAACTAGTGGTGGTTTAACTAAGGGTCACCTCATCTCAGTCAAAGGGAGAAGGTTGATAAGGAGAGCCTTCCAGGGTTACCTCAGCGGGAACAGACCCCACTCTGTGTGGCAAGCCTGGCACCCAATTGAGCTAACCATTGCACAAGCCACTCTTGGAATACTCTGTTCAATTTTGGTCTCCTTGCTATCGAAAAGATGTTGATAAACCTGAAAGGGTGCAGAAAATATTAAAATAATGTTGCCAGGGTTGTAGGATTTGAGCTATAGGAAGAGGCTGGAAAGGTCCTACTTGCCCTGGGACGTAGGAGGTTGAGGGGAGGCCTTATGGAGGTTTATAAGATCATAAGGGTCATGGATAGAGTTAATTGGCAAGGTCTTTCCCCCAGCGTAGGGGAGTCCAAAATTAGAGGGCATGGGTTTAAGTTGAGAGGGGAATGATTTAAATGGGAACTGAGGAGCAACTTTTACACATAGTGTGTGTATGGAATGAGCTGTTAGAGGAGGTGATGGTGGCTGGTACAATTACAACATTTAAAAGGCATCTGGGTGGGTGTATGAACAGCAAGGGCTTGGAGGGATATGGGCCAAATGCTGGGAAATGGGGCCAGTTTAATTGGGGATATCAGATCGGCATGGACGAGTTGGGCCGAAGGGTCTGTTTCTGTGCTGTCTATCTCTTTGAGTCTAAGCACAGCAGGGGCTATTCCCTGAATGCAGAAAGTTACTGCGCAGAGAGTTTTTGGAGTTTGTATCCAGAAATTGCAAGAAATGCTACCATCAGCGCAGAGCCGGTAATACGGAAGATAAAAGGAATGCTTGCCGTTATCACAAGGGGGAACGGTGTGTCAAAATGAGGCTTTTTGTGAAATTTATACAATGCACTAGCCAGACCACAAATGGAATACAATGAACAGTTTTGATTCACTTGTCTAAGGAAAGATATCCTAGCATTGGAGGCAGCCCAGTGCACATTCACTGGGCTGATACGAGCTATGGAAACTCTATCCTACGTGGAAATGTTGAGTAACTTGAGCCTGTGCTTGTTGGAATATTGAAGAATGAGAGGAGGCCTAAATGAAACACACAAGATTCTTTGAAGACTTGACAGGGTGGATGCAGAAAGGTTGTTTCACCTTGTGGGAGTGTCTTGAACCAGAGGATGCAATCTCAGAATAAGGCGTTGCGCAGTTTATGTAGGTATGAGGGGGAATTTCTTTTCTCAGAAGGGAATGAATCTGTGGAATTCTTTTATTGCAGACGGATATCAAGGCGAGGCAATTCAGCACATTCAATGCTGAGCAAGACAGAGTTTTATTCAGTAAGGGGGTCAAAGGTTATGGGGACAAGGCAGGAAGCTAAGGATTATTCTCTGGGTGCTTCTATTTCCCCCCACAGTCCAAAGATGCACAGGTTAGGTGAACTGGCCATGCTAAATTGCCTGTAGTGTCCAGTGATGTGTAGGTAAGGTGGATTAGCCATGAGAAATGCAGGGTTGCAGGGATAGGGTAAAGGGGTGAGTGTGAGTGGGATACTCTTTGGAGAGTAAGTGTGGACTTAGAACATAGAACAGTACAGCACAGAACAGGCCCTTCAGCCCACAATGTTGTGCCGACCATTGATCCTCATGGATGCACCCTCAAATTTCTGTGACCATATGCATGTCCAGCAGTCTCTTAAATGACCCCAATGACCTTGCTTCCACAACTGCTGCTGGCAACGCATTCCATGCTCTCACAACTCTCTGCGTAAAGAACCTGCCTCTGACATCCCCTCTATACTTTCCACCAACCAGCTTAAAACTATGACCCCTCGTGCTAGCCATTTCTGCCCTGGGAAATAGTCTCTGGCTATCGACTCTATCTATGCCTCTCATTATCTTGTATACTTCAATTAGGTCCCCTCTCCTCCTCCTTTTCTCCAATGAAAAGAGACCGAGCTCAGTCAACCTCTCTTCATAAGATAAGCCCTCCAGTCCAGGCAGCATCCTGGTAAACCTCCTCTGAACCCTCTCCAAAGCATCCACATCTTTCCTATAATAGGGTGCCCAGAACTGGACGCAGTATTCCAAGTGCGGTCTAACCAAAGTTTTATAGAGCTGCAACAAGATCTCACGACTCTTAAACTCAATCCCCCTGTTAATGAAAGCCAAAACACCATATGCTTTCTTAACAACCCTGTCCACTTGGGTGGCCATTTTAAGGGATCTATGTATCTGCACACCAAGATCCCTCTGTTCCTCCACGCTGCCAAGAATCCTATCCTTAATCCTGTACTCAGCTTTCAAATTCGACCTTCCAAAATGCATCACCTCGCATTTATCCAGGTTGAACTCCATCTGCCACCTCTCAGCCCATCTCTGCATCCTGTCAATGTCCCGCTGCAGCCTACAACAGCCCTCTACACTGTCAACGACACCTCCGACCTTTGTGTCGTCTGCAAACTTGCTGACCCATCCTTCAATTCCCTCGTCCAAGTCATTAATAAAAATTACAAACAGTAGAGGCCCAAGGACAGAGCCCTGTGGAACCCCACTCACCACTGACTTCCAGGCAGAATATTTTCCTTCTACTACCACTCGCTGTCTTCTGTTGGCCAGCCAATTCTGTATCCAAGCAGCTAAGTTCCCCTGTATCCCATTCCTCCTGACCTTCTGAATGAGCCTTCCATGGGGAACCTTATCAAATGCCTTACTGAAGTCCAAGACTTGTTGGGCCGAATGGCCTGTTTCTGCACTGTAGGGATTGTATAGCTCAATGGTTCTGTAGTATAGTTATCAGATCAAGCATGGCCTCATTGGAAGGGAGAGCAGGTTCATGGGGCTGAACAGCCTACCCCTGTTCCAATTTCTTATGGTCTAACAATGCAGCACTTCCTCTGTATTCTGAGGGAATGTCAACTTAGGTTTGAACATAAAAACACGAGAACCAGGAGCAAGCATAGGCCATTCAGCCCCTTGAGTTTGCTCCATCATTATATACAATCATGGCTGATCTCGGCTTGACCTCAATTCCAGTTTCCTGCTTGTTCTCCCCATAACCCCTTACAAACTTAAAATTTGCCTATCTTCTCCTTGGATTTGCTCTTTGTCCCAGCATCTTCTAGACTCTGGAGCACTGACTTCCACAGATTCATGACTACTTTTGAGAAGTAATTTCTCCTCATCTCTGTTTTAAATCTGCCCACCTGCCCTAAAATTATGAACTCTTGTTATAGAATGCCCCATGTGAGGGAACATGCACGCCCTATAGCTACTTCATTAATCTCCTTTACTATCTCAAATATCTCAATTAGATCTCCTGATCAATCTGTCCTCATAGAACAAACCCCTTGTCTCTGAAGTCAATTCAGTGGGCTTCCTCTGTACTACCTTCAATGAAACAACATCCCTCCTGCATAATAGAACTAAAATTTTACACAATACTCCAGGTGCAGACTCTCTAATAAAAACCAAAAGAACAAAAACAAGAAGTTGCTGGAAAAGCTCAGCAGGTCTGGCAGTTATTCAGTCTGTTGTACTGACCTTTACATTGCAGAAGCTGAGTGTCAGTTCTCAGAAAAATCCTTTTATCTTCCCCTAGATCATAACACCACCATGTTAAGACCATAAGACATAGGAGTGGAAGTAAGGCCATTCGGCCTATCAAGTCCACTCTGCCATTTAAATCATGGCTGATGGGCATTTCAACACCACTTCCCTGCACTCTCCCCGTAGCCCTTGATTCCTTTTGAGATCAAGAATTTGTCGATCTCTGCCTTGAATGCATCCAACGTCCCGGCCTCCACTGCACTCTGCGGCAATGAATTCCACAAGCCCACCACTCTCTGGCTAAAGAAATGTCGTCTCATTTCAGTTTTAAATTTACCCCCTCTAATTTTAAGGCTGTGCCCACAGGTCCTAGTCTCCCCGCCTAACAGAAACAACTTCCGAGCATCCACCCCTTCTAAATCAGACATTATCTTGTAAGTTTCTATTAGATCTCCCCTCAACCTTCTAAACTCTAATGAGTACAATCCCAGGATCCTTAGCCATTCATCATACGTTAAACCTACCATCCATGTGAATCTCCGCTGGACACGCTCCACAGCTAGTATGTCCTTCCTGAGGTGTGGCACCCAAAATTGGACACAGTATTCTATATATGATGCATCAGGCTATTGTATCTACTACGGTAACTGACCTCATTTCATCTGGTCGTCCACTCCACGCTGCTTCCAAGCCCCCCAGCCCCACAAAGCTCATTTCTATATCCTTCCAAAAATCCACAAACAGGGCTGTCCAGGCAGACCCATTGTTTCAGCCTGCTCCTGCCCCACAGAACTCATCTCTTCCTACCTTGACTCAGTCTTCTCTTCTCTGGCCCAGTCCCTGCCCACGTACATCTATGGTTCCTCTGATGCCTTATGCCGGTTTCAAAACTTCCGATTTGCCGGGTCCAGCCTCCTCCTATTTACCATGGATGTACAATCCCTTTAGACATCCATTACCCACCAGGAGGGTCTTAGGGCTCTCTGCTTCTTCCTAGGGTAAAGGCCTAAACCATCCCCAGCCACCGCCATCCTTGGCCGAGCTCGCCCTCACACTCAACAACTTCTCTTTTAACTCCTCCGGTTTTCTTCAGGTCCTCATGGCCCCCAGTTATACCTGTCGCTTATAAGAGATAACAAAGTGTAGAGCTGGATGAACACAGCAGGTAAGCTGCTGCTTGGCTTGCTGTGTTCATCCAGGTCTACACTTTGTTATCACGGATGCTCCAGCATCTGCAGTTCCCATTATACCTGTCGCTTTGTGGTTTCTGAGGAAGGGTCACTGGACCCAAAATGTTAACTCTGATTTTTCCTTCACAGGTGCTGCGAGAGCTGCTGAGCTTTTTCAGCAACTTTGTTTATGTTCCTAGTTTACAGTATCTGCAGTTCTTTTGATTTTTATGCCTGTCTCTTCATGGGATATGTGGAACATTCCTTGTTCCAGTTATATTCCAGTTCCCACCCACAACCCTTTCTCCGATGTATCGAAGATATCATCGGTGCTGCTTCCCTCTTTCATCTGGAATTAGAAAAGTTCATGTATTTTGTTCCTAATTTGCACCCTGCCCTCACTAGCACCTGGTCCATCTCTGGTTCCTTCCTTCCCTTTCTCGATATCTCTGTTTCTACTTATGGTGATACACTGACCACTAACATCCCTTATAAACCCACCAACTCCAACAGTCACCTGGGCTATACATCCTCCCAACCTACTTCCTGTAAAGACGCTGTTCCAATATTCCAGTTCCTCTCCGTTGCATATGTTCCGATGAGGTCAGCTTTGACCAGGGACCCTCTGAAATGTCCACCTTCTTCCTCAACTGAGGTTTCCTCAGCACCATTGTCAACAGGGTCCTCAACCAGGTCCGACACAACTCCTGCACTTCTGCCCTCACCTCTTCCCTTCCCTCCTGCAACAGCGATAGGGTTCCCCTTATCCTTACCTACCATCCCACCAGCATCCACATCCAGAAGATCATCAGATGCCATTTCCATCACTTCCAGCAAGATGCCACCACCAGACAAATATTCCCCTCTCCTCCCACCTTTTTCTGGGACTGTTCTCTCTGGGACACCCTGGCCCACTCTTCCTTCATTCCCAACGCCTCCCCACAGCCCTGTGGCACCTTCCCCTGTAACTGGCGAAGGTGCAACACCTGCCCGCTTACCTCCTCCCTTGCCAGTATCCAAGGACCCAAACATGCCTTCCAGGTGAAGCAACACTTCACCTGCACTTCCCAGAATCTAGTTTCCTGTATTCGCTGCTCACAATGTGGTCTCCTCTACACTGGGGAAACGAAGTGTAGACTGGGTGACCACTTTACAGAACATGTATGTTCTGCTCGCAAAAAAGACCCTGAACTACCAGTTGCCTGTCACTTTAATGCACCACCCTGTTCCCTGGCCAACATCTCTGTCTCCAGCTTGCTGCAGCGTTCCAACGCAAGCTGGAGGAACAACACCTCATTTCCACTTGGGGTCACTATAGCCGTCCAGACTCAATATCGAGTTCAATAGTTTTAGGACCTAACTCTCCCAATCCCATCCCCTACCCCACACACCAAGCCTTGTTATCACATAGCCTGCCATTACACACCTCCTGTTGTTAGTCACTAACACTCCCACTATAGATATTCACCCTCCCAGCCAGATCCCTTCCCTTGTCTGTCCAACTGTTCATTTCTCTTTATGCTCTCTCCCACCCATTGTTTACTACCCCCACCCTATTTTCTGCATATAAACCGACATTTTCCCAGCTACCATCGGTTCAGGTATAGGGTCACTAGGCCCGAAATGTTAACTCTGGTTTTCTCTTCACAAATGCTGCCAGACCTGCTGAGCTTTTCCCAGCAGCTTCTGTTTTTGTTGCAGTCTCACTAATGCCTTGTACAGTCGTAGCAATGTTTTCCTACATTTTTGCACTATTCCTTCAACAACATGTGCTAACATTCCACTCGCCTTCCTTTAGCTCCTGCGTGCTAGCTTTCTGCAATATGCAGAATGTGTCTATGGGTCAATGTGTCTAGCGTGGGGTTTGAACCCATAACTCTCTGCTCCATAAAAAAGAGGACTACCCACAGAGTCAGGGGTAACATACCAGGGCCAATGTCAATATTCCAATGACGTCTTGTGATTGGAATTGTTTATATAGTTTTAAACATTTTCTTCTGTTTTTATTGAAATCTATTGCATCACACGGATGTATGTTATAAAACTGATTAATTCTGGGACAGAATATTGTAAAACTGATGAACCGCCACAGTCTGAAATGTTAACACTGTTTTATTCCCTCCACAGATGATGCCATTTCAGATTATATTTCAAAAACCCAGCCACCACAATATTTTACTCTTGTTAAACATGAGCATCCTTCTAGTCTGTAAAACCCAGATACAGACTATACCTTGAGCAAAAAAAATGCAAACTGGATCACAACATATGGATAGACATTACCAAGCTGCCTGTAACACTTTGTCAAACTGCTGCAGGGAAATATACTGTTATGATGGGTTTTAATTGGCCCCCTCGTGTTAATATTGAGAAATATTCTTTCATGAATCTGTGAAAAATCAAGTTCTCTCTGCTATATTTTGTTGGTTTTGACCAATGATTGCAGTACGTGGTTGAAAACCTAAAGGTGTCACTCTGCCTATATAGATAGAGCTCCCAAGCTCTCTGTAACAGAATATACACTCAATGACTAACATTTGAATTTCAACATTTTCTGTTTTGTGAATGTGTGTGTGTGTGTGTGTGTGTGTGTGTGAGAGAGAGAAAGACAATATATGCGTACACATGTATCTGTGTGTACGTGTGTGAGCATTTGTGTGAAAGTGTATGTGTGATTTTGTGTGAGTATATGTGCGTAATTGTGAGATTGCATGAGTGTTCATGTGGGTATGTAGGAGGGTGCATCTGAGTGTGTAGGTGTGAACATTTATGCGTATGTGTGCAAGAATGTGTGAGACCATGTGCGTGAGTGAGAATGTTCTGTGTAGGGGTGTGTGAGTTTATGTATGTGCATGAGAGTGTGTGCAAAGATGAGTGTGCATCTCTGAATGTGGTCATTCCAGTGTGAGAATGTGAGCATGTATGTGTGCAAACAGGTGTGTGAGTATGTGAGAGTGAATGAGTGGATGTGGTTGTGTGAGAATGCGTTTTTGTAAGTGTGAGCATTTGAGTGGGAGTGAGTGTAAGTGTGTGGATGTGAGTGAGTCTGTGAGTGTGCGCACATGTATATGAATGTGCACGAGTGTGTGTGAGATTGGAAGAGTTGGAGTATTTGTGTGAGCATAAGTGCAGCTGTGTGTGTGCGTTTCAGGGTCCACTTATTCTCTTTCTTCTCAACTCATTCTCTTTCAGATTTCTGTTTATTCACTAATTTATTCCTATTATCTTATGACTGAATGTGTGCCTTTGGGAAACAGAATAAGCCTAGCATTATGAATCATTTAATTGAGTGTCGATCTATCTATCTAGCTATCTATCTATCTGTCAGTGAGGCACAGTGTTTTGACTTTCATTATGATAATTATCTTGAGCTGACTTCTCAGCAGCAAACCAGCCACCCACATATTCGGAGCTTAATTACTTCTGACTACAACTTTCCCAATGAAATGTTGACTTCTTTCAGGCACGAACGAGCTCACTGTCACCTCAATCCAGGCATGTGTTTTTTGAGTTGTGAGTCTGAGAGCAGGTGTAGGCTTGTAGAGGGCAGCTGATAGCCTCTCCTGCCCAGTCATTGAAGAATTGGCTTGTGGAAGCAGCTGTCTATCCCAAGCTTTTAGATATATTGTACTAAACAATGGATTGTATGTGATTTTTGGACTGTGTAATTTGGCCCTGCCATTCTACAAGTCCTTGAACCAACTTCAGCACATCTCCACAAAAGTGTGACTTTTAACATAACTTTTGGCCCTTTTGAACAAATTGTGGGTGGCTTAAACATGTCAGATAATAAGGTGTAGAGCTGGATGAACACAGCAAGCCAAGCAACATCATAGGAGCAGGAAAGCTGACGTTTCGGGCCTAGACCCTTCTTCAGAAATGTCGTCCTTTTTCCCCTCTAGCAAATATGGGCATTGCTGGCTGCCCATTTGTATTTCGATATTCTCTTTCGACTGGTTAGCGTAGTTTATAGAATCCCTACAGTGTGGAAACAGGCCCTTCAGCCCAACAAGCCCACACTGACCCTCAGAGCATCCCTCCCAGACCCATTGCCTTATAACCCACCTAAGCCACACATCCCTGAACACTATGGGAAATTTAGAATGGCCAATTCACCTAACCTATACACCTTTGGACTGTGGGAGGAAACCGGAGCACCCGGAGGAAATGCTCAAAATGGGGAGAATGTGCAAACTCCACACAGACAGTCACCCAACAGTGGAATCAAACCCAGGACGGCTGGCGCGGTGAGGCTGCAGTGCTAACCACTGAGCCACCGTATAGAAGATAGTTATCATGGTGGTATGTTGTCGAACTTGGGATGGTGCTAAAAAGATTTACAGGGATGTTGCCAGGGTTGGAGGGTTTGAGCTGCAGGGAGATGCTGAATTGCCTGGGGCTATTTTCCCTGGAGTGTCAGAGGCTGAGAGGTGACCTTATAGAGGTTTGTAAAATCAATGATAGAGTGAATAATCAAGATCTTTTCTCCAGAGTAGAGGAGTCCAAAACTAAAGGGCATAGGTTTAAGAGATAATGGGAACTGCAGATGCTGGAGAATTCCAAGATAATAAAATGTGAGGCTGGATGAACACAGCAGGCCAAGCAGCATCTCAGGAGCACAAAAGCTGACGTTCCGGGCCTAGACCCTTCATCAGAGAGTGGGATGGGGGGAGGGAACTGGAATAAATAGGGAGAGAGGGGGAGGCGGACCGAAGATGGAGAGTAAGGAAGATAGGTGGAGAGAGTGTAGGTGGGGAGGTAGGGAGGGGATAGGTCAGTCCAGGGAAGACGGACAGGTCAAGGAGGTGGGATGAGGTTAGTAGGTAGCTGGGGGTGCGGCTTGGGGTGGGAGGAAGGGATGGGTGAGAGGAAGAACCGGTTAGGGAGGCAGAGACAGGTTGGACTGGTTTTGGGATGCAGTGGGTGGGGGGGAAGAGCTGGGCTAGTTGTGTGGTGCAGTGGGGGGAGGGGATGAACTGGGCTGGTTTAAGTTGTGAGGGGAAAGATATAAAAGGGACCTTAGGAGCCGCTTTTTATCGCAGAGGGCAGTGCATGTATGGAATGAGCTGCCAGAGGAGGTGGTGGAGGCTGGCACAATTGCAACACAATAAAAGGCATCTGGATGGGTATATGAATGGGAAGAGTTTAGAGGATATAGGCCAAATGCTGACAAATGGGACTAGATTAATTTCAGGTATCTGGTTGAGATGAACGCTTTGGGTTGAAGGGCCTGTTTCTGTGCTGTACAACTCTGTGACTCTATGATAGTTACGAAGGGCCATAGAAACATAGAAATATACAGGTTAGGAGCAGGAGGAGGCCATTCAGCCCTTTGGGCCTGCTCCACCATTCTTCACAATCATGGCTGATTGTCCAACTCAATATCCTAATCCTGCTTTCTCCCCATAAACTTTGATCCCATTCACCCCAAGTGCTATATCTAGCCGCCTCTTGAATACATTCAATGTTTTGGCATCAACTATTTGCTGTGGTAATGAATTCCACAGGCTCACCTCTCTTTGGGAGAAGAAATGTCTCCTCATCTCCGTTCTAAATCTTCTACACCGAATCCTCAGACTGTGACCCCTGGTTCTGGACACACCCACCATCAGGAACATCCTCTCTGCATCTACCCTGTCTAGCCCTTAAGTCTGTATGAAATCCTCCCTCATTTGTCTAAACTCCAGCAAAAACAATCCTAACCTAGTCAACCTCTCCTCGTGCATCAGTCCCAACATTCCCGGAAACAGCCTGGTAAACCTTCACTGCATTTCCTCGAGAGTAAGTGCATCCTTCCTCAGAAAAGGAGAGCAAAACTGCACACAATATTCTGGGTGTGGTCTCACCAAGACCCTGTATAACTGCACCAATGCATCCCTGCTCCTGTACTTGAAACCTCTCGCAATGAGGGCCGGCATAGCATTTACCTTCGTTACCGTCTGCTGCACCTACATGCTTACCTTCAGCAACTGGTGCACAAGGACACCCAGGTCCCACTGCACACTCCCCTCTCCCAATTTACAGCCAGTCAGGTAGTAATCTGCCGCCTTGTTTTTGCTTCCAAAATGAGTAACTTCACATTTACCCAAATCATACGGCATCTTCAACTGATTTGCCCACTCATCCAATCTATCCAGATCACGCTGAAGGATCTCTACATTCTCGTCACAGTTCACCCTTCCACCCAGCTTGGTATCATATGCAAACTTGGAGACAGACAATAGACAATAGACAATAGGTGCAGGAGTAGGCCATTTGGCCCTTCGAGCTAGCACCACCATTCATTATGATCATCCACAATCAGTATCCTGTTCCTGCCTTATCCCCACAACCCTTGATTCCATAACCTTTAAGAGCTCTATCTATCTCTTTCTTGAAACTATCCAGAGACTTGGCCTCCACTGCCTTCTGGGGCAGAGCATTCCACATATTCACCACTCTCCGGGTGAAGAAATTTCTCCTCAACTCTGTTCTAAATGGCCTACCCCTTATTTTTAAACTGTGCCCTCTGGTTCTGGACTCCCCCATCAACAGAAACATGATTCCTGCCTCCAGACTGTCCAATTCCTTAATTATCTTATACGTCTCAATCAGATCCCCTCTCATCCTCATTTTGTCCTTTAATCCAAATCATTGATATATATTGTGAATAGCTAGGGCCCCAGCACAGATCCCTGTGCACCCCCCCCCCCACTACTCACTGCCCACCAATTTGAAAAGGACCCATTAATTCCTTCTTTGTTTCCTCTCTGCCAGCCAGTTTTCTATCCATCTCAGTACACTTCCCCCATGACTTTAAGATTGTCAGCAAGAGAAGAGTAGAAACCTCTTTACTCAGAGAGTTGTTAGGATTAGGAGTGTGTTGCCTGGGAGAGTGGTGGAGGCAGAGTGCATAGGAAGTTTCAAAAGAGAGCTGGACATATATCTGAAAGTGATGAACTTAGAGGGCTACGGAGGCGAGGGCTGGACAATGGGACAAGCTGGGTAGCTCTTTCGGGACCTTTAAAGACATGATGGGCAGAATGGCCTCCTGCTGTAGTGTAAAATTCTCTGATTTTAATTATCCTTCAGAAGGTAGTTCTTGAACAGCTGTGGCCATTAAAACTTCCGGATACATAAATGGACAACAATGAACCTTTGACTTCCAGGTGTGTTATTGACAAAATCTTCAGCACAGGGACAAGCCATTCTGCTCAACTGGTCTGTATGTATCCATATTGCTTCTGAGTCTCATGACCGCACTATTTAGGGAGGGAAACACAATTTGAACATTCTACAAAACAGCCTTGCCATTGTCACTAAATCAGCAGATCCTGTGTAACCATCTGACCAATTACTTCCATTCTCAACTCCTAATCAGCAATATTTGGATCTGAATTGCAGGTATGACCCAGAGTGTAAAAGACAATGTGACATTTCAATACTTTCTGTTGCAGATAGAGTTATCGATGGAGATTGACTGTGATCCACTTTGTTTATTCCAGGGCAACTTCCGAGATAGTAGATTCACCAACTTTAAGTACATTTAAGTCAACATTGGACAAGCATATGGACGTACATGGAATAGTGTAGGTTAGATGGGTTTCAGATCGGTATGACAGGTTGGCACAACATCGAGGGCCGAAGGGCCTGTACTGTGCTGTAATGTTCTACGTTCTGTGGGATACAGTCAAGCAGCATGGAAACAAACCCTTCAGTCCATCTCATCCATGTCAACCAGCCATCCCAATCTGACCTAGTCCCATTTGCCAGCATTTGGTACATATCCCTCTGAACCCTTCCTATTCATACACCCATTGAGATGCCTTTTAAATGTTGTAAATGAACCAACCTCCTCCACTACCTTTGGCAGCTCATTCCATATATGCACCACCATCTGTATGAAAAAGTTACCCCTCAGTTTCCTTTTAAATCTTGCCCCTCCCATCTTAAACCTATGCCCTCTAGTTTCTGACTCTCCCACCATAGAAAAAGTACATTGGCTATTAACCCAATCCATGAACCTTATGATTTTATAAACCTCTATAAAATCACTTCTCAGCCTCTGACACTCCAGGGAAACAAAATTCCAGCCTATCCAGCATCTCCTTATAATTCATACTCTCCAACCTGGCAGAACCCTGGCAAATCTTTTCCGCACCTTCTCAAGTTTAACAATGTCATTCCTATAAGCGTGGAGACCAGAACGGTATGTAGTATTTTAAAAGTGGCCCTATCAATGTCCTGTACAGCCGCAACATGATGTCCCAGTTCCTGCACTCAATATTCTGGTCAATGAAGGCAAGCATGCCATAGACCTTCTTCACCACCCTGTCTACATGTGATGGCACATTCAAGGAACTATGGAACCTGCATTCCAAGGTCTCTTTGTTCACCAACACTCCTCAGGGCACTACCATTAACTGTAGAAGTCCTGTCTTACAACGTTAAACAAGAAGTGAAATTGGCTTGAGGACATTTGTCCAGAAATTCCGAAATTGAACCTAAAGGTTAGAGGTTAAAATTGTTCTAAACGAGAAATTGAATTGTACCTGCCTACCTTAGTAATTAATTTTAGTTTATTCATTCACAGGATTGGGGAGCTGTTAACTAAGCAAATATGTATTACCCATCCCCAATAGCCTTTTGAACTGCTGCAGTCTGCATGGTGTAAGTTTAGCCACAATGCCCTTTGGGATGGAATTCCAAGATTTCAATCCAGTGACAGTGAAAGAATGGTGATATATTTCCAAGACAGAATGGTAAAGGGATGGGAGGGAAACTTTCAGGTGGTGTCAATCCAATGTATCTGCTGATCTTGTCCATCTGGATGGAAGGAGTCATGGGTTTGGAAGGTGCAGTCTGAGGAGTCTTGTGCTTGTAGCTTTGAGATACGAGAATTGGGATTCCACCAGGGATTTGCTCATTGGAGAATGACACAGGTGGTCTTCTGCAATTTGCTAAAAGACGAATTTCATCCATGTATTGCTGTTGTGCAGTAATGGTTATTTTCTGTGTCTCTGGGTTTTGACTGGGGCCTCTCATTGTGCGTCTATAATTTACTGCTGTCCACTCACTTCCAAAGTCACTCACACACACAGAAGTCGAAGGACAGGTTATTTGAGCTGTGGAGTTCCCAGTGCACAGCTGTAGGTTCACTGAACTAGAACTCTGATAAGTTGCAATGCAAAATTACTTATGGAAATTTGCATTGATTCCCAAGGTAATGACAGAGCGAGGAAAGTCAAGGTGAAGGAAGATATTTTTTCTCTCCTGGCTTGACCTTTTTTTTCTGCAGAACTGAAACACAGAATTGTTAGAGAGCAGAAGGAGACCATTTGGCCCATCATGTCTGTACTGGCTTTCCAAAGGAGCACTTCACCTAGTTCCCTTCTCCCACCTTCTGTCTACTTACGTCCTTTTGCAACTGATCATCTAATTGTCTCTCAGAGGATTCATTGAACCAGACTCCACCATACTCTCATGGTTCAGGGCATTTCAGATCCTAAACCCATGTTGTGTGAAAAAGGTTCACTCATTTCAATGTTGTTTTTTCTGCCAATTATTTTTACTTTGAACCTTCTTTCCCCCATCCTTCCAAGACTGGAAAATAGTTTCTCCTTATTTACTCTGTCGAGAGTCCTCATGATCTAAGGATGAGATATATTTTTAGTTAGTAATGCGTTGAATATTTAAGAAGAGCAGCAGGAGGCTGGAGCTGGGACCAAGGTGAGATCAACCATAGTTGTATTAAATGCAGAGAAAGTTTGAACGCTCTGTTGCCTAGTCCTACACCTGGCTGTGATGGTCTTCTCTCCTCTTGGCCTTCCCCTTTGCAAGGGAAACGTGCCCAAGTTCTCTGAACTATCTTTGTAGCTGAATGTACTGAAGTGAAGAATGCTCATTGGTCAACCCATTCCAATGGCAACATATGATTTTGAGGCTCATTGGCTTTCATCAGGTGTAGCCCCAACCCTCTGAGATCTGTGTGCTCTGACGCCTCTTGCAGATGCCCAATTTTCAAATACCATCATTGATGGCCATGCTTTTTATTTACCCATAAGACCAACACTCCAGAATTTCTCTCCTAAATCTCTCTCAAGGAGAAATAGAGCTATACAGCGTGGAAACATGCTCTTCACCATGCCACACTGAACTAGTCCCATTTGCCTGTGTCTGTCCCATATCCCTCTCAACCTTTCCTGTACATGCACCTTTCCAAATGTCTTTTACGTGTTGTAATTGTACCAGCCTCCACCGCGTCCTCTGGCAGCTCATTCCATACGTGCACCACCCACTGCACGAAAAAGTTGCCCCAAGGACCTTTTAAATCTTTCCCCTTTCACATTAAACTTAATCCCTCTAGTTTTGGACTCCCCCCGCCCTAGGGAAAATGCTTTGTATATTCACCTAAATCATGCCCCTATGGTTTTATGAACATCTCTAAAGTCATCCCCAGCCTCCAATGCTCCAGGGAAAGTAACTCCATTTTATTCAGCCTCTCCCCATAGCCCAAACCCTCCAGCCCGGCCAACATCCGTGTAAATATTTTCTGAACCCTTTGAAGTTTCGCAGTGTCCTTCCTCTGGCAGGGAGACCAGAATTGCACACAGTATTCTAATAGTGGCCTAACCAGGTCAGCCGCAGCATAACTTCCCAAACCGTCTCAATGTAATTCTCCTGAATGAGATTTCAAAACACATACTAATTGATTTATGGGCCACATGCCACTCTGCGACCTTACCTCCAACATGAATCTCCGATTTTTGAAGGTAATTTGTCTTTCAAATGTTTATTAGAGAAAAGATTTGCACCTCTCCCTCCTGGGCCACTGCTCATGGGGAAGAGTATCTCAAGATAAAGCTGGTTTATAATTCGGTGCATCTGACTGAGATGGTTCCCAACCCTTCCTGCCCCTCTCCCGCACACTCTCCCTCCTGGGCCACTGCTCATGGGGAAGAGTATCTCAAGATGAAGCTGGTTTATAATTCGGTGCATCTGTCTGAGATGGTTCCCAACCCTTCCTGCCCCTCTCCTGCACAACACTCAGGATCATTGAATTAGAGTCGTAGGGATGTACAGCATAGAAACAGGCCCGTTGACCCACATGTATGTGTCAACCAAAAAGCTCCAAACTACAAGAGTCCTATTTATCTGCATTTGTCCATAGCCCTCTATGGCCTGACAGTTCAAATGATGTGGCCTGACATTCTAATTTCTCAGTTGTTACAGTGCAGAAGGAGGCCATTCAGCCCATTGTGCCTGCTTTGGTTCTCTCCCCAATACCTATTTTCTGTCTTTACCCCAACTCCTTGCACAAAATGTCTACCCACATAACCATCCAATGCCCTTTTGAATGCCTCATTGAACCAGCCTCCACCATATTTCCAGGCAATGCGCAGCCTAACTGCTCGCTGTATGAAATTAATTGGCTTCTCACATCACACCAGGTTTGTTTACGCGTCACTTTAAATCTGAAACCCCTCGTTCTTTTTACCTTCCTTAAAAGTTCTGATAGAGAAACAAATTGATTTAGATATTATCTCCTTATGGGAGCCAAAGAAGCCTCCGTGATTATCGAAGGCAACTAGGTGTATCTGAGCAGAGCGTTGAAACAGTACCCAGAATCTGAAACATTCTCACAGCCAGGCCAAACTCCTACCTTTGTGTTTTAGTGAAACCTTTACTTTCACTGGATTAGCAACCTTGGGCAAAATAACAAGCATAGGAGCTTCATCCAGATATGTGATTGGTATTGGTGTTAATGTCATACATCACAACTTCAGTCCACCAATCTCACAGTCAGTCACTTCTGCAGGTGATTTTGTCCCTTATCAAGCATTCACAGCATGGAAATAGGACACTCGATATTGGGATTTACGCTCCATAGAAGCCTCCTCCTACATTTCCTCTTTACTTCTTTCTATTCCTTTTGCCGCCTGTACTTAGCTGCTTGACCATTAAACACCTTGATGTCTTTTCACCACAGCTGCTCATTGTGTTGGTCAGTTCCACATCTCCACTCTCCTTGGAGAAGAAACTACTCTTCAAATTGTCTGCTGGTTTAACTAGGGGCCATTTTATTACCTGCAAGCCACATAACTGGAAACGTCAGCCCTTTAAAATCTTTCCATAATCTTCACAGACCTCTGTTGCATCATTTCTCAGTCTCATCCAGTGAAAGGAAGGCAAGTTCAGCCTTTATTAATAGTTGTAACGTCACATCTGGCACCACCTTCGGGAACGCTACTCTTTTGGATCTTTCTTCCATTTAATAGGCTCATGACTGATCCGGCGTTCCTCACGTCCTCTTTCCTGCTCTTTCCCCATAATCCATGATTCCATGACTGATCAAGAATCTGTCTATCTTAGCCTTAAATGTACACGAGGAATTTACTCCCACAGCTCTCAATGGCAAAGAGTTCCAAAGACTCACAACCCTCTGAGAAAAGAACTCCCTCCTTATCTCAGTCTTAAATTGGTGCCTCTTTATTCTGAGACTGTACCCTCTCATCCTAGACTCTCACATGAGGGGAAACATCCTCTCAGCATTTACCCTCAGCAAGCCCCTTAAGAGCCTGATATGCTTCAATAAGATCACCTCTCATTCTTCTAAACTCCAGTAAATAGAGTCCCAACCTGTTTAGCCTTTGCTCAAACGAAAATCCCTCCCTACCAGAGATTATCCTAGAGAACTTTCTCTAAACTGCCTCAATGAAATGATGACTTCCCTTAAACAAGGGGACCAAAACTGCTCACACATACTTCAGATGTGGTCTCACCAACACCTTGGACAGGTGCAGGAAGACTTTCCTACTCTTATATTCCAGCCTCCTTGAAATAATGGCGAACATTCCATGAGCTTTTCTGATTCTCTGCTGCCCCTGTGTGCTAGTTTTCTGTGTTTTGTGCTCAAGGTCCCCAAAATCTCTTTGGCTTTCAGCTTTCTGCAGTTTCTTTCCATTTACATAATACTGTTCTCCCTCCTAAAATGAACAACTTCACATTTTCTCACATTATACTCCATTTGTCAACATTTTACCTGCTTATTTAATCCATCAATCCCTCTCTATAAATTTCCTGTATCCCTCTCACATAGCATCATAGAGATATACAGCATGGAAGCAGCCTTTGGTTCAACTCGTCCATGCCGAACGTATATCCTAAATAAACTTAGTCCCATTTGCTGGCATTTGGCCCATGTCCCCGGAAACCTTTCCTACTCATGTACCCATCCGATGTTTTTTAAATGTTGAAATTGTACATACCTCCACCACTTCACCTGGCAGTTCATTCCATATGCACATTATCCCGTGCATGAAGAAGTTGCCCCCTAGATCACTTTTAAATCTTGCCTCTCTCACCTTAAACCTATGGCCTTTAGTTTTGCTCATCCTACCCCAGGAAAAGACCTTGTATATTTATCCTATCCATGCCCCTCATGATTTTATAAAACTTTATATGGTCATTCTTCAGCCTCTGATGCTCCAGGGAAAATAGCCCCAGTCTATTTAGCCTCTTCCTTTTTCCCAGAGTCTCCAACCCTGGCAACATCCTTGTAAATCTTTTCTGAACCCTTTCAAGTTTAATAACATCCTTCCTATTGCAGGGAGACCAGAATTGAATGCAGTATTCCAAAAGTTGCCTGACTAATAGCCTGTATAGCTGCAACATGACCTCCCAACTCCTGTCCTCAATGCACTGACCAATAAAGGCAAGTATACCAAACGGCTTCTTCAATACCCTATCTACCTGTGACTCAACGCACAAGGAACTATGAACTCACACTCCAAGGTTTCTTTTAATGCGTCCTTCCACCTGAGATAGGGTCACCAGCCACAAAACTTAACTCTGATTTTTCTCCACAGCCGCTGCCAGACCTGTTGAGCTTTCCCAGCAATTTCTGCTTTTGTGCATTTCCACCTAGTTTTGTGTTGTCTGCAAATTTGGCTGCTGTACGTTCATTTCCTTCCTCCAAGTGAGTGGCCTGGTGGCTCAGTAGTTAGCACTGCTGCCTCGTTTCAACAGGGATTCAGGTTCAATTCCAGCTTTGTGTGCTGTTTGCACATTCTGCCTGTGTCTGTGTGGGTTTTTGTTGGGTGCTCCAGTTTCCTCCCACAGTTCAAAGACATGCAGTCTGGCTATATTAGCCAAGGAAAGTAATGGGGATGGGGTGAGGGATTCTTTCTGGGTAAGATGCTCTTCAGGGGATTAGTATAGACTTGGTGGGCCAAACAGGCTCTTTCTGCAGTGTAGGGGTTCTCTGATTTGAAGCCATTAATATAAATTGTAAGCAGTTGTGATTCCAAGTCTGATCCCTGTAGCACCTCACAAGCTGCAGCTTTGCTTTTTGTAGTTTATTATCTTTACAGTTTTCCTTTGCTGGTTTCTGAATTTATCCCAGTCTTTGGGACTACTGCAGACTTTGACCTCTTCACTTGCTTTTCCTTTTAACTTAATACTGTACTTAACTTCTTTGGTTAGTTTATCTCTCTTCTAGAATCTTTCTTCCTTACTGGGATGCATTTTTGTTGAGAGCCATCAATTGCATCCTTAAATGTCTCCCATTACTTTGTTCTAAATTATTTGTTCATCGGATGTGGGCATCATTGGCTAGGCCATCATTTATTGCCCAGAGGGCTGTTAAGAGTCAACCATATTGCTGTGGGTCTAGAATCACATGACCAAGTAAAGCCAGCAGATGTTCTTTCCTAGAGGACATTAGTGAACACAATGGGATTTTACGATGTGACAACATTTTCATGGTCATCAATTGACTCTTAATTTCACATTTTTATTGAATTCAGATTCCACCATTAGCCATGATGAGATTCAATCCCATGTATATTCATCCCTGAATATTGTCTGTGTCTCTGGACCAACAGTCTACCAAAAATGCCACTAGGCCATTGCATTCCCTTGTCTGTCTCCTGTTATTCCTGCTAATCCGTCTGTCCAGTTCAGTTCAGGTAACTCTATCCTCATTTTATTGTATTTCCCTTTATTTAAGTTAAACGCAATTGTTTCCCACCCATGTTTCTCACTCTTAAACTTAATATTAAAGTGATATTATAGTCGCTACTTCCTTGGGGATCTTTTATTCAGAGGCTATTTATTAAACCTGTTTCATTATCTATTACCAGATCATCTCTCACAACTGCCATCATTTCAGCTCTTTTTCATCTACTTCTGTCTCTCTGAAATGTCGGATATTGCTGAATGTTAAGTTCCCAGTTTTTATCTCCCAGTTTCTTTTTATTCATTTGTGGGATGGGGATGTCGCTGGCTGGGCCCAGCATTTCTTGCCCATCCCTAATTGCCCTTAAGAAGGTGGGGGTGAGCTGCCTTCTTGAACTGCTGCCCCCCACATGCTGTAGATTGACCCATGATGCTATTAGGGAGGGAATTCCGGGATTTTGACCCAGCGACGCTGAAGGAATAGTAGTATATTTCCAAGTCAGGATGGTGAGTGGCTTGGAAGAGAACTTGGAAGGGGTGGTGTTCCCATGTATCTGTTGCCCTTGTCCTTCTCATTGGAAGAGGCCCTGGGTTTGGAAGGTGCTGCCTGAGGATCTTTAGTGAATTTCTGCAGTGTATCTTGTAGATGGTACGCTCTGCTGTGACTGAGTGTCGGTGGTGGAGGGAATGGAAGCTTGTAGATGTAGTGCCAATCAAGCGGGCTACTTTGCCCTGGAGGGTGTCAAGCTCCTTGTGTATTTTTGGGGCTGCACACATTCAATAACCATGTTTCTGCAATGACAATGAAATCATGTCCATTTACCTCGAATTGCAGCATCAATTCATCTATCTCATTCCGAATGCTTTGTGCATTAAGATACAAAGCCTTCAAATTTGTTCTATCATTATATTTCCCTACACTATTACAGATACTTGGTACAATATGATACTTACACATCCTGTCTCTTCCTTTTATTTTCTGATAATAACCAGTCCCATTACTAATCTGCTTCCTTATTTCTCCTTCAGTTTTGACTGTGTAATTTTTTATACAACTGAGACACTGCACCCCCCACCCCCACCACTGTTTAGTTCAAAGCCCAATTGAGTCTTTCTTCATTATGTGATTACTTGCTAGTTGTTTTCTGGCGATACAGGTACGGTCAGAATTCCCACAACACCAGGTTAGAGTCCAATAGGTTTATTTGAAATCACAAGCTTTCGGAGCAATGTTCCTTCATCAGTTGGAGCTGAGCACTCTGAAAGCTAGTGATTCCAAACAAACCCCTTGGGCCACAATCTGGTGCCATGGGACTCCTGGCTTTGTCCACGCCAGTCCAACACCGGCATCTCCACACTAATTCAGGTAACATTACTGCTCTGGCATGGCAAGGGTTCTACTGGTTTTGCCGTCAATCTCTGGCTGACGTTTTAAAGGCAACCACAGCGTTTTAAAACAATAACTCTGTAATTTTATAATTCATACAGGAACTCCAGCCAGATACTGAATGCAGGCTAGTCATGAACGGCAATGATGGTGTTCACATCAGCAGCTGTCTGCATGCTGTGTGATGGCTCAGACCATAAGCGAATGCCCATGGGTCCTGTACCCACCAACGTGGCAGGAACTGTCCCATTCTGAGAGGAGAGAAGAGAGAGATAGACTGAGAAAACTGAAGAGGGAGATAAAGGAGTGAGCAAAAAAGCAAAGGGTACGGTGGCTCAGTGGTTAGCACTGCTGCCTCACAGTGCCAGGGACTTGGGTTTGATTCTAACCTTGGGCAACTCTCTGTGTGGAGTTTGAACATTCTCCTTGTGCCAATGTTGCGTACAATGTAGGGTTACAGGGATTGGGTCAGGGGGGTGGCGGGATGTTTTTCAGAGGGTTGGTGATTAGACTGGAGGTCAGAGGGAAATCTACCACCTGCATTGCTCCCTGGCTAGAGAAATTGCATTGATCTTTTCAGCTCTTTGGCCTTTTCATTTAAAGTTCCTCCTACCGCTGACAATTCCTGATGGATACTTTTCCATTTTAACAGGATGTCAAGACCCTCGGGTGTGACATTGGGCCATACAGTAGCAGGAAAGAGGATCACAGTGAATTGGCTACCTCACTGCAAACTGTTGTTGTGCCTCCTTCTGCACTGATGTTGCTCTGACCAGTCCCCGAGTGAGGGTCCCACACTTATTACGGTTTCAGAGGAAATACCCACAAATACTCCCAACAGACGAAGGATGAGCTGCTTTCCTTTCCTTTGTAATTCAAGCTTTTGCTTAGTTGGACAGAACCACTTTATTCTGAACTTTCCTTTGTGGTTATCCTTTTCCCAAAGGATATTTAAGTTTTTTAAGGGCCAGGTGTACCATGTTTTCTTGAGTTAAATAGAAGATGAGTTTATTAGTTACTAAACATAAGAAAATCTAATAATAAATTGCAACACACATATACACAGATTAGAAATGTCATTGAGTTCACAGCTTTTTATCATTTCTACAACGTATTTACATGTGAATATAGGAGGAATGGTTAGTAAGATTGCAGATGACACCAAAATTGGATGGTAAACTGGACAGGGAATGACTTTATCGAGGTTTATAACATTATGAGGGGCAAGGATGGGGTGCAGCTGAAGTCTTTTCCAGTGGGTAGGGGAGTGCAAAACGTGAGGGCATAGGTTTAAAGTGAGAGGGGAAAGATTTAAAAGGGATCCTAGGGGCAACTTTTTCATGCTGAGGATGGTGAATGTATGGAATGAGCTGCCAGAGGAAATGGTGGGGGCTGGTATAATTACAACATTTAAAAGGCATCAGGATGGCAAAATGAATAGGACTGGGTTAGAGGGATATGGGCCAAATGCTGGCAAATGGGGCTACTGTTATCCCGGCTATCTGGTCAGCATGGACGAGTTGGGCCAAAGAATCTGTTTCCATGGTGTACAATTCTATGACTGCATGGGTAAAAGGATAACAGCGAAAAAGTTAAAGTTCAGTCTGCAGGTTCCATGAGGAGTAGATGGTAGAATGTTGTGGCTGTTAAGTTGGAAGGTACCGGTAACACTAATGGTGAAGCAGTCGATTTCAAAGATCTTGGCTCTGCCAGGTAGCAAAGAACCTTGTGTCATGTTTCCTTCTTGATAGTGACCTCATTGGCTTGCTTGAAGTTCAGCACTCAGAATGAGAGAGAGCCTTTTCTCACATACAATGCAGAGGTGTCTAATGACTGTCCTCAAGTTGTAACCATCAAACGCACAGGTCCACACTTGCACATGCATCCGCTAAAGCACTGAAAGTAGGGCCACAGGGATATTTAAAGCCCTGCTCTTGTGTAATCCTGAGAGTGAAAAACACAAACCTATATCCACATGTATGTCCACAGCCTAGGACTTAACGGAACGGAGATGGCTTTCTTGCTGGAAACGGTAATTGGTTTTACCTTGAGCCTCTTCCTTTTAGTCTTTCTGTTTGACATTACCTCGACAGGTGTGACACCCATGGGTTGATAGGGACTTTCAGCAACCAGTTAATGCCATTGTCAGAATTTGTTTTATTAACTATTCTTGGCTCCTAGGCCTTTCTTTTAAAAACAAACCCCTTCTTAAAATTTCAATGTGTCCATATGAAACTTGGGGTAATGATCTGCTGTTATGACCATGTTGATGTGGCTGCATTTCACTTTGAACCATTCTCCTGGCTGTCTGTTTTCTGAATATGTGGCTGGTGTTTGTGTGTTTTGAGTATATTGTGTAGATGCCTGTTTTTATTCTGTTTACCAATGATGAATTAGGTGGTATTAGGGCAATTAAAGAAGCACACTAGGGATGAATACTTCCCTCTGCTGACGGAATCAAATTGTGAGCAGTGTTTATCAGGAGGGACATTATTGGAGATGCATGGGGAATCTTACAGCTGAATTGCTAAACTCAGCAGAAGCATGATACACAAAGTTAGTGCATGAGGGAGGTTATGTAAACAGGCACTGTCCAGTTTGGTGGTTGATGTGGAAATTATCAACCCACTTAAAAAGAACCTGGGACTGCATCTGATGCACTGGAACTTGCTAGGCTATGGGCCAGGTAATGGTAAGTAGGATTAGAGTGGGCAGCCAGTTCATTCGGTTGGCACAGGTACGGTGGGATGAATGGCCTCTTTCTGTGCTGTAACCATATCTGATTCTGTGGTCTTATGGTTCACACTCCCGGCCCCTTTGAACCTTCTCACCCCCATGCCACCAACTTTCCCTGCCATCACTTTGGCACATGCCCAACCAAAGTTGACAAGCATGAGTAATGTTGCTAAAAATGTTCAATGGGTTCTATCCTGTATGCCAAGAGGCTGCAGCCACATGAATGCTGCTCAAACGCACTGGGTACTGTTTTTCTCACTTTACTTAGGCAGTAAAGATAGATTTGCACAAGAATCAATTCAGCAAACATTTGTTTCGGCTGGTTTCTTGGATAACAGGATTGGGTAAGCTGGGTCAAGTAAGTCCTTTGAAACCCAGAAGAACAAGACGTAACATTTGAGGTTCCAGGGTGATTGCTTTCCCTCATGGGGAAAGTCTAGATGCCTTGATTTTAGGAGGGATGGTGGTGAAGTGGTACTGTAAATTAGCCTTTTAACTTACGCTGCGATGCTCAGCTGGTAAATACTACATTGCAAAGAGCAGCTTAACACATAGAAAGATTGCCACAAAGATAACTCAATGAATGCAGCCTGTTCAGAAGCAGAATTCTTAAAATTTATCATCAAAATTTGAGACTGTTTTTGCCCAAAATGAATGAGAGAGTGATGGTGTAGGAGAGAAGGATTTAGGTCCCTGAGGCATTGGAATCAATTCTGGGGAAGATGGGACCTGGAAAGCTGAACAGGATAGGGAACAGGATCCTCACAGAGGCATCTCTATGGATGTTGTATATTTGGACTTTCAGAAAGCATTTGGTACAATGACACATGGCAGGTCATTAAGCAAATTAGAAATGTTTGGGATTGATGCTTGGCAGAATAGATGAGAAGTTAGCTAAAAGAGAGGAAACAGGGTAAGTACAGATGGGGTAGAAACTGTTTCAGAGATAGTAGGAACTGCTGATGCTGGAGAATCTGAGATAGCAAGGTGTAGAGCTGGATGAACACAGCAGGCCAAGCAGCATCATAGGAGCAGGAAAGCTGATGTTTCAGTCCTAGACCCTTCTTCAGAAATGCATTTCATTGAGTATTCATTGGGTATTTCATTGACGAAGACAAGTTGAAAGTGTGTCTCCCCAGGGATTGACAGTGAGACCCTTGCTTTCTCTGATTTATATAAGTGATTTGGAGCTGGGTGTTGAGGGCAAAAACTTTCAACTTGATTGATTGAGTGTTGACTTTTATTGTCACATGTGCTGAAATGTTGTGAAAAACTTTGTTTAAGAGCAGTACAGGCAGACCACAGTGAGCAAAGGATGTACCGATCAAAAGGACTTAGAGGCTACATTGGAGGTTACATTATTTGAGACTAGAGTCCATTTAACAGTCTGATAACAGCAGGAAAGAAGCTGTTCCTGAACCTGTTGGTGCATGTGTTCAGGCTTCTGTACCTTCTGCCTGACAGAAGAGGTTGTAGGACGTTATTACCAGGGTTCAAAGGGCCTTTGAAGATGTTGGTCACCTTTCTGGAGCAGTGAGCTGTGTAAATAGAGTCCATGGGTGGAAGGTTGGGCCTCTGTGATGGTCTGGGCTGTCCACACCACCTTCTGTAGTTTCTTACTGTCCTGGGCAGAGCAGTTGCCATATCACGCCGTTATGCACCCAAACAGTATACTTTCAATGGTGTATTAGTAGAAGTTGGTGAAGGGCGTTATGGGTATGGAAAATTTCCTGAGCTGGCTGAGGAAGGAGAGGCAATGTTGTGCCTCCTTGGCTGTCACATTTACATGGGAAGTCCAGGACAAATCATTGGTTATCATCACTCCAAGGAACGTGATGTTCTCCACCCTATCAACCTTGCATCTCAAATTTGCAGATGATGCTGAAGTAGTGAGAATAGTAAATTGTGAGGATGACTGTGAGTGACTTCAGAGGGACATTGCCATTTTGGCCATATGGGCAGACACCTAGCAGATGAATTTCAATGCAGAGAATGTGATGTGATGCATTTTGGTAGAAGACACACTGAGACAATATAGGCTCAATGGTTCTACTTTGAGGGGAGTACAGGAGCAGAGGGATCTTGGGCTTCAAGAGCCTAATTCTCTGAATGTGGCCAGGCAAGTTGAAACAGTTGTTAAGGTGTATAGGATTCTTGGTTTTATGAAAAGAGGTATAGAACATAGAACATAGAACATAGACTAATACAGCGCAGACAGGCCCTTTGGCCCTCGATGTTGCGCCGACCTGTGAACTAATCTAAGCCCCTCCCCCTATGCTATCCCATCCTTATCCATATATTTTTCAGGTTTCACAAGAATCTCCCACGCTTAACATCCTGGGGATTAGAGTGAACTGAACATGCTACATAAATGCTGTGGCTTCCAGAGTAGGTCACAGTCTATGAATATTATACCAAATAACTCACCTCCAAACTCCCCAAAGCATGCTGCCCACGAGTATGGAAGGAAGTGATGCAACACCTTACAAATCATTGGTCAGACCACATTTGGAGTATTATGGTCAGTTCTGGGCACCTTAGGTAAGGAAGATGTTAAAGTCCTGGAGAAAGTGAAAATGAGATTTTCTAGAATGATACCAAGAGTGAAGGATTTTAGATACAAGATAAGATTAGAGAGATTGGGCTTGGAGCAGAGAAGATTAACCAATGACCTTACTGAAATGTTTAAAATTATGAACCATTTTGACTGGGTAAAGAAGGATATTCTGTTTCTACTAGTTGGTATGTCAGTAACTAAGGATCACAATTTAAATATTGTCAACAAGTGAGCTAAGAATGAGATGAGCAGAAACTTCTTTACTTGGATTGTCAGGATTTGAAATGAGTGGCCTGGGAGAGTGGTGGAGAGAGATTGTGCAGGAGGTTTCTAAAGAGAGCTGGAAGTGATAGCATTGGAGGGCTGTGGAGATATGGCTGGGGAGTGGGGCTAGCTGGGTAGCTGTTTCTGGAGTTGGTATAGACACAATGGATTGAACAGCCTCCTTCTGTACTGTAAAGTCTATGATTCTGTGATTTTCTCGCACAGTGGGGAAGGGCTTAACCTAGAATGATAGGAGTACAGGAGCCTAAATGGAAGACAAGATTAGGGCAAAGAAAGATGGAAATTATACGTTGTATCAGAGATAATGGGAACTGCAGATGCTGGAGAATCCGAGATAACAAAATGTGGAGCTGGATGAATACAGCAGGCCAAGCAGCATCTTAGGAGCACAAGAGCTGACATTTCGGGCCTAGACCCTTCATCAGAAAACCCTAACCCTTTTCTGATGAAGGGTCTAGGTCCGAAACGTCAGCTTTTGTGCTCCTAAGATGCTGCTTCGTCAGCTGTGTTCATCCAGCTCCACACTTTGTTATCTTGGAAATTAAACATTGAAGTGGAAGACAGAAGAAACAAGAGCTAGCAACAAATAGGGCATGAAAAGCAATACTAGAAATGTTAAAAAGACAAGTCTAAAGGTATTTCGTTTGGTTTATTATTGTTGTTGTCACATATACCAAGGTACTGGGAAAAGTGTTGTTTTGCATGCTAACCAGGCAAATCATACCTTACAAAAGTATATCAGTCTAATGGAACAGAATATAGAAAATAGTATTATAGCTACAGAGAAGGTGCAGAGAAAGATCAACTGTAATATTTGAAAAACGAAAATAGCAATTGCTGGAAAAGTTCAGCAGGTCTGGCAACATCTGTGAAGAAGAAATCAGAGTTAACGTCTGTTAAAGGGTCCAGTGACCGTCCTTGGAACTGATGGTGGCTGGGAAAATGTCGGTCCATATGCGGAAAGTAGGGACGGGGATAGTGCAGGGGTAAGCAATAAGGTAAAGGATAGAGCCCAAAGAGAGAGAAGAGCAGTTGGACAAAGAAAGGAATTGCCAACGATCAGGCTGGGAGGGTGAATAGTTGTTAATGGGGACTGTTAGTGACTAACAACAGGGGGTATGTAGTGGCAGGCTACGTGGTAACAAGGCTTGGTGTGTGGGGTGGGGGGCTGGGGCATGGGAGAGTTTAGGCCCTAAAATTATTGAACTCAATATTGAGTCTGGAGGCTGTAGAGTCCCCAAGTGGAAAATGAGGTGTTGTTCCTCCAGCTTGCGCTGGGCTTCACTGGAACACTGCAGCAAGCCAGAGACAGAGATGTTGACCAGGGAACAGGGCGGTATGTTAAAGTGTTAGGCAACTGGAAGCTGTGTGTCTTTTTGTGGGCAGAAAGTAGATGTTCTACGAAGTGGTTGTCAAGTCTATGCTTCATTTCCCCAAAGTAGAGGAGACCACATTGTGAGCAGCGAAAGTAATAGATCAGATTGTGGGAAGTGCAGGTGAAGTGTTGCTTCACCTGGAAGGTATGTTTGGGGAATTGGTTAGTGGGGAGGAAGGAGGTAAATGGACAGGTGTTACACCTTCACTGATTACAGGGGAAGGCGCTGTTGGGCTGTGGGGAGGTGTTGGGGGTGAAGGAAATGTGGACCAGGGTGTCCCAGAGGAACGGTCCCTGCTGAAGGCAGACAAGGGAGGGAAGGGGAATCTGTGCCTGGTGGTGGTAGCTTGCTGGAGGTGGCAGAAATGCTGTCTGATGATCTTCTGGATGTGGGTGCTGGTGGGATGGTAGGTAAGGACAAGGGAACCCTATCACTGTTGCAGGAGGGAAGAGAGGGGGGCAAAAACAGAAATGTGGGAGATGATTTGGACGTGGCTGAAGGCGCCTTCAACAACAGAGCTGGGGAGTCCTCAGTTGAGGAAGAAGGTGGACATTTCAGAGGCTCCCTTGTAGAAGTTGGCCTCATCTGAACATATGCGATGGAGACGGAGGAACTGAGAGAATGGGATGGAATCTTTACAGGAATCAGGGTGTGAGGATGTATAGTTCAGGTAGCTGTGGGAGTCAGTGGGTTTGTAATGGACATTAATGACCAGTCTATCACCAGAAATGGAAACAGAAATTCCGAGGAAGGGAAGGGAGGAATCAGAGATAAACCCGGTGAAAGTGAGGGCAGGGTGGAAATTGGAAGCAAAATCAATGAACTTTCCCAATTCTGGATGAGACAGGGAAGCAGCACCGATGATATCATTGATATTAAAGAGTTGTGGATGGCAACCAGAATAGGACTAGAACAAGGAATATTCCACATACTCCACAAAGAGACAGGCATAACTGGGGGCCATGCAGTATGGACTTTTATCGAGTATATGAGAGGTCCATACATAAGTCTGAAAACAGTGAGGAGGAAACTGTTCTTGAATCCGTTGGTATGTGGTTTCAAATTTTTGTATCTTCTGCCCGATAGAAGAGGGTGGAAGAGAATATAACCAGGGTGGGAGGGGTCTTTGATGATGTTGGCTGCTCTCCCAAGGCAGTGGGAGGTAGAGATGGGGTCAGTGAAGGAAGGCTGGTTTGTATGATGGACTGGACTGTGTTCACAACTCTCTGTAATTTCTTCTGATCTTGGGCACAGCAGTTGCTGTACCATGCTGGATCAGATACTTTCAGTGGTGCATCTAAAAAATTGTTAGGAGGCATTGTAGACATGCCGAATTTCCGTGGCCTTCTGTTTTCTTGACTGTGACATCAACGTGGATAAACCAGGACAGATTATTGGTGATACTTTCTTCTAGGAACTTGATACTCTCGACCATCTCTATCTCAACACTAATTGGTGTTGACAGGAGCGTGCCCTCCACTGACCAGCTCCCTCATTTTGCTGTCATTGAGGGAGAGAGTGTTGCATTTACACCATGCACTAAGCTCTCTACCCCCTTCTTGTACTCTGTCTCATCGTTGTTTGACATCTGACTCATTATGGTGGTGTCATTAGCAAATTTATAAATTGAGTTAGAAGTGAATTTGGCCATGTTGTCCTGAGTATCTAAGGTTTATAGTTAGGGGCTGAGTACACAGTGTTGTGGGGCACTGCTGGTGAGGATTCTCATGAAGGAGGTGTTGCTACCTATCCCCACTGATTGTAGTCAATGGACCAGGATGTCAAGGATCCAGTTGCAGAGGGGGGAGCAGAGTCCTAAGTTTTGGAGTATGGAGATGAGTTTGGCTTGAATTGCAGTGTTGAAGCTGAGCTAAGTCAATAATTAGGAGTCTGACATAGGTGTCCACTATCCAGACATTCCAGAGATGAATGTAGGACCGGAAAGATGGAGGCTGCCATGGATCAATTGCGGCGGTAGACAAATTGTCATGGATCAAGGCAATTTGGTAGGCTGGAGATAACCTCTCAAAGCGCTTCATGATGATGCATGTCAGAGCCACTGGGAGTAATCATTAAAGCATGGTGCCTGATTTTCCTTTGGCAATGGGATGATGGTGGTCTTCTTGAAGCAGGTGGGAACCCCATATTGCAGTAGGGAGACATCAAAGATGCCTGCGAGTATTCCCACCAGCTGGTCCACACAGGATGGGAGTTCACAGCCGGCCACTCCATTCGTGTCAGTTGCTTTCCATTGGTTCACTCTCAACAAGGCCAATCTGACATTTGCAGCAGTGGCTGTGAGTACTGGTGCACCTGAAGCTGCTTTGGACAGGTGACTTCATTTCACTGACCTTCTGTTCAAAACAAGCATAGAAGGCATTGAGGCCATCAGGGAGGGATGCATTGTTGCTGGTGATTTGACTCAACTTTGCTTTGTTGTCCATTATGTTGCGTAAGCCTTGCCACAGTTGAAGTGTGTTCCTGTGGTTTGTCAGGGACTCTAGTCTGACATTGTCTCTTGGCGTTCCTGATAGCTTTGAGAACATCGTATCTAGATTTCTTGCACATTCAGGGTCACCCAACTTGAGGGTTTCAGACCTGGACTTGAGTAGGGAGTGGATCTCCGAGTTCATCCATGGTTTCTGTTGGGAAACATTTGGATTAATCTGGAGAGAGCAAGAACTGCAGATACTGGAGTCAGAGTCTATCCAGTGTGGAGCTGGGGGAACGCAGCAGGCCAGGCAGCATCAGAGGAGCAGGAAAGTCAGGTCGAGACCCTTCATCAGGTCTGTGATGGGAGTGGCTTAATCATCTGAATGCATGGGGCTTTCACAATAAAACAGATGAATTAACAGTGCAAATAGTTATACACAGGTATAATTTGAGTGTGGTTCGCTTTGGGGTAACCGTTTTGGATGCTGAATATCTGAGAACATTCAATCTTTATGAAGGATAGGCAAAATGGAAAGGAGGTGGTGTGGCATTGTTAGTGAAGGATATATCAATGCAATCATGAGAAAAGACATTAGTGTTGGAAATCTAGGTGTAGAATCAACCTGGGAAGCAACCTAAGAAGCAACAAGGGACAGAAAACATTAGCGGAAGTTGCCTGTAGGCCTCCGAGCTGTGGAAGTGAGGCAGGGGATGGCATTAAACTAGAAACTAGAGACACAAGCAAAAAAATTCTGCTGCAATCCTGGGTGATGTTAATCTAAATATAGATTTGGTAAATCACATTTACATTAATACCGATTTCCTGCAGTGTGTACAAAAAATTTTAGACCAATAAATCAAGGAACCAACTTGGATCCAGGATATTCTACTTTTAGATGTGAGCCATTAGAAGGGGTTAATTGCGAGAGGTCATTTTGGAATAAGTGATCATAGCATGATGTAACTCTTCATTAGGCTAGAAATGAAAGTTGAACAGTTGAAAACCAGGGTCCAAACTCTAAACAAACGGAAGTATAAATTTATGAGGGATGAATTAGCTGCAATAGACCGGATACCTTCATTAAAAGCCAGGACAGTGGATATGCAGCTGTTTATTTAAGGAATGACTGCATGTCTTGTGTAGGGAGTGCTGCCTGGTTTACTATTCACCAGCTCCCTAGTTCTGACACTGGGCTTATGTCGTGGAATGTGATGAGTGGGCAAACGTAGGAGGCAGATGCTTCACAGGCTAAGAAAACTCAGATTTTATTCAACAAACAAGCATTCGAATAAAGACTGTAAAGCAGATGCTGTAAATCAGGAACTAAAACAGAAATTGCTGGAAAAGCTCAGAAGGTCTGGCAACATCTGTGAAGAATGAAACAGAGTTAACATTTCAGGTCTGGTGACCCTTCCCCAGAACGGACTGTTCTTTGTTGTTGAAGCAAATTGAATATGTTTACAGAAAACAAGAAAGTCAATATAAAAAAAACTGCACATCTCAGCTGAGACCTGTCTCCCAGTTAACTGATCCCCAGTTAGATTAGATTCCCTCAGTGTGGAAACAGGCCCTTCGGCCTAACAAGTCCACACCACTGCTTGAAGCATTCCACCCAGACCCACCCCCCTATAACCCACACACCCCTGAATACTACGGGCAAATTAGCATGGCCAATCCACCTAGCCTGCACATCTTTGGACTGTGGGAGGAAACCGGAGCACCCGGAGGAAACCCACGCAGACACGGGGAGAATGTGCAAACTCCACACAGACAGTCCGCCGAGGCTGGAATCAAACCTGGGTCCCTGGCGCTGTGAGGGTGCTGTGCTAACCACTGAGCCACCGTGCCGCCCCCAGGCAGCATTGCTCCTGAGATGCTGCTGGGCCTGCTGTGTTCATCCAGCTCAACACTTTGTTATCTGGGATTCTCCAGCATCTGCAGTTCCCATTATCTCTGACCCCCAGTTAAGCCTGTTTTAGAGATAGTAGGAACTACATTTTCTGAAGAAGGGTCTCGGCCCGAAACATCAGCTTTTCTGCTCCTCTGATGCTGCTTGGCCTGCTGTGTTCATCCAGCTCTACGCCTTGTTATCTCAGTTAAGCCTAGTGGCTAAGACTTGATACAATGGGTAAATAGATACAGTGGGTGGCTGTTAGTTATGCTAATGAGAGAGAGATAGTGAGAGAGAGAGGGTGAATACCTGTTGACCCAGAGTCCTATTCCACATCCCTTCCTGAGGGATGCCCTATACCGTTAGTCTTCCCGAACCTCATCATCCCCTTTCGAAGACAGGCCAAGCTGGGTGAGAGGGCCATGGTGACCTGAGGCTCACTCCTGGTGTGATGATGTGATTGTGACTGGCCCTCGTCTGTAGTTGCTTGCTGCAGCTGGGACTCCATGAAGGGCCGCAAGTAGCGGTTACAGCCAGTTTGTTAGTGTCTGCTGATGTAGTTAGACATGTGGGACCAGACCGGTGAATGCCCTGGGCTTTCTTTCTGTTCTGGTGGTCCTTGAGAGCGGGTTTTTATTTGGATGGCGGTGGATGTTGCTGGCATTGCCCCGGTTGGTGTCTTGTGTCTCTGGATGCCTTCGGTTGCCCCTGGCTGTCGAGTGGAGGTTTGTGGTTAGTTGCTGGTGTTCAGCGGTTGTGAGGGCTGCTCTCCTTCGCACACAGGGCCAGTTTCTCACTCGGGGTCTCAAACTCTCCTCGCAGAGCCCACCCGAGAGCACACACCCTGTTGGAATTGGAGCACTTTGCTGGTATGTCAGTGCTTGTATCTCAAGGCTGGTATCACTCTCTTTCTCCCTCTCTTCCTTCTGTCCAGTGCTGGGCTCAGAGTCTCCAGTTATACCCAGCTGCAGGCCCCCTTACCTCCCATCACATCTGTCGGGCTATTGTTCCTCCTTTCGGGGCTGAATGAGCTTCCTGAGCACTGGAGTCAGTGTGAATGGTTTTCGGTTGAGGTGAATAGTTTTGATTGTTTCGGAATGTCCAATGTTTCCCTGGGATGGGTATTTGTTCAGGGTTGAATAGTGTTGAGAATGTCTTTTTACCCACAGGTGGAACAGGTTTACATGTAGCACAATGCTATGGAATGTTCAGTATCTCTGTGCCTGAGCACTGGCTGGAAAATTGAATGTGTTTGTACCTCTGTAGGCTCCAGAGGGTCTGGAGTTGTTGAAGTTTGTTTCCTGCAGTCTGGCTTCCATTATGTAAGCTGGGTCTTCCTTTAGTTTCTGCAGGCTAACCCCTGTTCCAAGCATCCACCCCGGGCTTGTATATTCCACAGTGTGCCCCAGCCTGGCTCAGTTACAGCCCATGGATTCTCGAGTCCCAAATGTTCAGTGAATTCAATCCAATGTCATTTCCGCAACTTCTGCCTTCAGAGGGGTTTAAGTTCAGGGCATGTCCGTAAACTGATGGGGAATTTTGCTCCACCTTACAATTGACACAGCTATACATTCATTTTGGATAAAGTGCACAATGGGTTAAATGACCCAACCATGATTAACAAAAGGAATTGATGCTGGCATTAGATCCAAACAGGAGTCACATAAAATCACTCAGAAAATTAACAAATCTGATGATTGGGAGCTGTTTCAAATTCATCAAAGAAATACCAGTAGACTGAAGGGAGAAAGAGTAAGAGTAAACATAATAGTGGACTGTAAGAGCTTCTTTAATAATATCCAGGGAAAAAGATTAATGGAGATAAAGTAGGCAAGTTGCAGTTGGCAATGTAATAAATGATTACGGAGAACAAGGATACGGTAGAGCATTAAACAGCTACTTTTTTTTTGTCTTGCGAGAAGAGGGCACAAAAACATCTCTCAGAAATGCTGGAGAATTAAAGAAGAATTGAAGGAGATTGGTATTATTAATAAAAAAGTAGTGCTGGAGAAATTAATGGGATTGAAAGCTAATAAATTCTCAGAGTTTGCTAATCTATACCCCGGGATTCAAAAAGGGAAATAAGTGGAAAAGTTTGTTGTCATCTTCCAAAATTCCGCAGACCCTGGAATAATCCTGGCAAATTGGAGGGTATCAAATATAATCCCATTGTTTAAAAAAGGAGGGAGGGATAAAACCAGGAATTATATTGCATATGCAGGCCCAACAGCAGCAGCTGGGAAATGCTGGAATCTATCATAATGAATGGGATAACAGGAAACTTTAAAATTAACAATTTTATTACACAAAGTCAGAATGCACTTGTAAAGGGGAAGTTGTACTGACAAATCTGTAGAGCTGGATGAACACAGCAGGCCAAGCAGCATCAAGGAGCAGGAAAACTGATGTTTTGGGCCGAGACCCTTCTTCAGAAAAAGGGTCTGAAGAAGGGTCTAGGCCTGAAACATCAGACTTCCTGCTCCTATGATGCTGCTTGACCTGCTGTGTTCATCCTGCTCTACACCTTGTTATCTCAGATTCTCCAGCAGCTGCAGTGCCTACTATCCTTTGACAAATTGACTGGAGTTTTTTTTTGAGGATGTAACTAATAGAAAGATGAGGGAGAACCAGTCAATTTGATAATACATTAACCTCAGAGGTCATGAAAGAATACATTTAGAGAGAATATTGTTGGCAAGATGAGTGCAGCTCTAACAACACCCAAGAAGCTTGATGTCCATTTGATTAGCAGCTCAATCACCACATTACACTTCTTTCACAATTGTTTCAGTGTGTAGGATCTACAAAGCAGCAGCTCACGAATGACCAGCATTCATCCATTGGCAGGAGAGACGAGGACCCAAGGGGACATCCCTAGAGTAAGGGGAAGACCTTTTAGGACGGAGATAAGGAGAAACCTGGATGTGAGTTTGCTCGCTGAGCTGGAAGGTTAGTTTTCAGACGTTTCGTCACCATTCTAGGTAACATCATCAGTGAGCCTCCGACGAAGCGCTGGTGTTATGTCCCGCTTTCTATTTATCTGTTTAGGTTTCCTTGGGTTGGTGATGTCATTTCCTGCGTTGGTGATGTCATTTCCTATACTTTTTCTCACAGGATGGTAGATTGGCTCCAAATCAATGTGTTTGTTGATGGAGTTCCGGTTGGAATGCCATGCCTCTAGGAATTCTCGTGCATGTCTCTGTTTGGCTTGCCCTAGGATGGATGTGTTGTCGCAATCAAAGTGGTGTCCTTCCTCATCTGTATGTAAGGATACTAGTGATAGTGGGTCATGTCGTTTTGTGGCTAGTTGATGTTCATGTATCCTGGTGGCTAGCTAGCTAAACAGATAAATAGAAAGCAGGACATAACACCAGCGCTTCGTCGGAGGCTCACTGATGATGTTACCTAGAATGGTGACGAAACGTCTGAAAACTAACCTTCCAGCTCAGCAAGCAAACTCACATCCAGAACCTCAACCTGAGCTACAAATCTTCTCAAAATAAGGAGAAACCTCTTCAGCCAGAGAGTGGTGAATCTATGGAATTAACTGCCACAGAAGGCTGTGGAAGCCAGGTCATTGAGTATGTTTAAGATAGGGATAGATAGGTTCTTGATTTGTGAAGGGGATCGAGTGTTACGGGGAGAAAGTGAGAGAATGGGGTTGAGAAACTTATCAGCCATGATTGAGTGGTGGGGCAGACACAATGGGCTGAATGGCCTAATTTCTGTTCCTTTGTCTTATGTCCTATGGTCTTGCTAAAGCTCCTCAGTCAGAACATTCAAAATCTGCAACCTCTAATGTGTAGAAGGACAAAGGCAGCAGATGCATGGGAGCATCACTGATGTAATTTTTGACTCCTGTTGGGTAGTTTACTTAATACTGTAATCCCTCATTAGAAAAGAAAGCAGTTTCCTTCCCTAAAGGACAATAGTAAGCCATATGAGTTTTTCCTGACAACTGACAGCAGATTCATGGTCATTATAGACTCTTAAATTCCAGGTTTTTACCAATTCTACCATTTACCATAGTGAGATTTGAACCCAGGTTCCCTGAGTATTATCTGGGTCTTCTGAATGAACAGTCTCACAATAATACCACTAGACCGGCTCCTTCCCTATTATATGGGGGCGTTCCATTCACAGGGGCTATGATCCATTGGGGTAGTGCACTGTAAATTGAGTCCTGTTATTCCTGAAGTTGTACCAAATGTTAAAGTTTTTGTAAGGAATGTATGTTTTCTCGATTTTCTCTGACTTTCAGATGGAGAATGATAGGAAGCATGGGCAAGGTTTCTGTATTAAACAAGAATTATTAATCATTTAAGTGTTTAGAATCTAGCTACAAGTAAACAGGTATAAACCATTGGCATATAATACTACTAACAAAAATTGCAAACTACTTATAAATTCCCCTCTTTCTTGCTCTCTCTCCCTCACATTCACATGCACACACATATACATGGATGCATACATTAACATTGACAATGACATTTCATAATGACACATGGAGAGTTCTCTACATCGGTGAGACAAAGCGGAGGCTCGGAGCCCATTTTGCAGAGCATCTGCGCTCTGTTCGCGACAAATGACAACACCTTCCGATCTTGGACCATTTTAACTCCCCCTCCCACGCCCTGGGTGATAGGTCCACCCTGGGCTTTCTCCAGTACCACAATGACAAAACCCGCAAACTGGAGGAGCAGCACCTCATATTCCCCCTCGGGAGCCGACAGCCCAATGGCCTAGACATGGATTTTACCAGTTTTAAAATCTCCCCACTCCTGACCTCATCTCATGATCAGCCCTCCTTATCATCCCCACCTCCTTGACCTGCCACAACCCACCCATCTTCTGTCCCACCCATCTGTTCCTCCCACTTCACTGGCCAATCCCCACCACTGCCGACCTGCACTCACCTATCACCATCCCACCTATCTTCACCAGCCCCACCCCCTCCTCTCTCTATTCAAAAGTAGGGAGATCTTGCTGAATCTAAACAAAATACTCAGGTCACCGCTGGAATTTGGTGAACTGTTTTGGGTCCCTAACCTAGCGTAAGATATACTGGCATTGAAGGCAGGGTAAGTTTACTAAAGCTGATTCTCTAAATAGAGGGATTGCCTCATGAATGGATTGGGTCTATACTCATTTTGGAGTTCAGAGGAATGAGAGGTGATCTTATTGAAGCGTACAAGACTTTTAGGAGAATTGAAGGGTAGATGCAGAAAGATTGTTTCCCCTTGTGAGATAGTCCAGGAACAGATGACATCATCTCAGAGGAAGGGGGTCACACATTTAAAATAAGGATGAAGAAGAGATTTTTCTTTCACAGATAGCAAAACTATGGAATTCTTTATCAAAGAAGGCTATCAAAGTGCAGGTCATTGAGTATTGTCAGGGTTGAGATGGACAGATTTTTAATCAGGAAGGGAATCAAAGGTTACAGGGGTAGGAAAGTAGAGTTGATGGTTATCAGACAAGCCATGATTTCATTGATGGGCTGGACTTCATTTTAATTGATTTGGTTTATTGTGGTTATGTGTACCTAGGTACAGTGAAAAGCTTTGTTTTATGAGCAGTACAAGCAGATCATAGTAAGCAAGGACATACAGATCACAGGGTGCTTAGACAGAGCAAGGCATGCAGGTTGCACTGAGCAGGAGGAGTGCAAAACAAGATCAACATTAACAAGATGAACTTTATTTCAAGTAGAGAGTCCATTTTAATAACGGCTGGGAAGAAGCTGTTCTTGAACTTATTGGTGCATGTGTTCAGGCTTTTGGATCTCCTGCCTGAAGGAAGAGGTTGTAGGAGATCATTACTGGGGTGGGAGGGGTCTTTCATAATATTGGCCGCCTTTCGGCAGCAGCGAGCTGTGTAAATAGAGTGCACAGATGGAAGGTTGGCCTCTGTGATGGTCTGGCTGTGCACACCACCTTCTGTGGTTTCTTACAGTCCTGGGCAGGGCAATTGCCGTACCAGGCTGTTGTGCTTCCGGACAGTATACTTTCAATCGGGCATCTGCAGAAGTTGGTGAGGGAGCTTATGGACATGCTGGATTTCCTGAGCCACCTGAGGAAGAGGAGGTGTTTTGTACCTTCTTGATCACCACATTTACGTAGGAAGTCCAGGACAAGTCATCAGTTATTGTCACTCTGAGGAACTTAACGCTCTCCACCCTCTCAACCTCAGTTCTGTTGATGTAGATGGGGGCGTGTTCTCTTCATTTCTTTCTGAAGTCAACGATCAGTTCTTTAGTTTGGCTGACATTGAGAGAGAAATTGTTATCATTGCACTTCGACGCCAAGCCCTCTATCTCCTTCTGGTAATTCTGACTCATCATCATTTGATATCAGCCCCACCGCAGTGATGTTGTCAGCAAACCTATAGACGACAATGACCTACAGTTGCATCATCTTATGGTCTTGCAGTGGTGAAGTCAGATTTAAGTTCATTGGTTAAAAGTAACAGGGGTGACATGAGGAAAACATTTTTACCTGTTTTGGATTTGGAATCCCCTGCCTAGCAGTGTGGAGGTTATAGAATGAACGACATCCTCTGAGATGAAATGGAGATATACATGTGGCAGATAAAGGGGCAAGGGGAGTGGGATTGATAAGTTTGCTCTTTGAAAATGCTGGCCCAGGCTCGATGGACTGAATAGCCTTCTGCTCTGCTGCTCCATCCTGTGGTGCCTCGAGAGTCATTTATGTAGAGGCTATTTCAATACCTTTCTCATGTTTCCTATTCTGTGGTGAAGCTGATTATAGCAAGATGCTGATAAAGGGTGGGATCTCAGCTCTGTAGTAGTCCACATGAATCCAACCCTGCTAACTGTAAAGATGTCAACATGAATATTCTATGAGGTTATATTTTTGTCCCGTTCTATGTCTTTTGTGTATTTTATATTTTAATGAGATGTGGAGCTCTTTGTCTGATTACTCCTGTTTGGCAGACATGCTGTTTGTTTTTCTTTTTCATATTAATGAGGTACGTGTTGTCAGAGACAATGAACAGCAGCTCAAATCAGAAATTGTGCAAGGTCACACGATGGCAGGGTTCGGGGTGTCACAGAACAAGTGCAGGATGTCCTTCTGGGCAAAGGCAATCAGCCCTTGGTGGGCACAAGTGTTGGCACTGGCAATATTGGTAGGAAGTGGGATATAGGTGTGTAGCCTGAGTGTTGGAAGATGGGGAGAAAATTAGTAAGCAGGACCTCAAAAGTACTGATTACTCTCAGTGTTACTTGCCACTGAGCACAGATATAGAACATAGAACATAGGTCGTTACAGCGCAGTACAGGCCCTTCGGCCCTCGATGTTGCGCCAACCTGTGAAACCAATCTGAAGCCCATCTAACCTACACTATTCCATTATCATCCATCTGTTTATCCAATGACCATTTAAATGCTCTTAAAGTTGGCAGGCAGGATATTCCACGTCCTTACTACGCTCTGAGTAAAGAACCTGCCTCTGACATCTGTCTTAAATCTATCACCCCTCAATTTAAAACTATGCCCCCTCTTGCTAGCCAACACCATCCGAGGAAAAGGGCTTTCACTGTCCACCTTATCTAATCCTCTGATCACCTCATATGTCTCTGTTAAGTTGACGGGAGGATAAGAGAGCTAAATGCATAATTGCCAAAAAGGCATGGGGGAAGAAAGTCAAATTCCTGGGAGTGGGTCTGGGAGGATGCCACATTTACATGAGGCTGTGCAGACGCAGAGAGACCCAGGTGTATAAATGCACAATGTATAGCAGCTCATGTGGAGAGCACAGTTAGTTAATAGGGGCATGGTGTACAAAAACAAAGAGATGATGCTGAATACAAGACACCATGATGTGGAGGTATCGGTGTTGGAATGGGGTGGACAAGGTCAGAAATCACACAACGCCAGGTTATTGCCCAACAGGTGTATTTGAAAACACAAGCTTTTTGGAGTCTTACTCCTTCTTTAGGTGTTAGTGAGAGAGATAGTAACAGGCAGAGAATTTATAAGTAAAAGATCAAAGGGTCATACCACTGATGTGGATAGATTAAACAAACCTAAGATGCTGGGTAAGATAATAAAATGTGGAGCTGGATGAACACAGCAGGCCAAGCAGCATCTCAGGAGCACAAAAGCTGACATTTCGGGCCTAGACCCTTCATCAGAGAGGGGGATGGGGTGAGGGAACTGGAATAAATAGGGAGAGAGGGGGAGGCGGACCGAAGGTGGAGAGAAAAGAAGATAGGTGGAGAGAGTATAGGTGGGGAGGTAGGGAGGGGATAGGTCAGTCCAGGGAAGACAGACAGGTTAAGGAGGTGGGATGAGGTTAGTAGGTAGATGGGGGTGCGGCTTGGGGTGGGAGGAAGGGATGGGTGAGAGGAAGAACAGGTTAGGGAGGCAGAGACAGGTTGGACTGGTTTTGGGATGCAGTGGTTGGGGGGGAAGAGCTGGGCTGGTTGTGTGGTGCAGTGGGGGGAGGGGACGAACTGGGCTGGTTTAGGGATGCAGTAGGGGAAGGGGAGATTTTGAAACTGGTGAAGTCCACATTGATACCATATGGCTGCAGGGTTGCTGTTCCTGCAACCTTTGGGTGGCATCATTGTGGCAGTGCAGGAGGCCCATGATGGACATGTCATCTAGAGAATGGGAGGGGGAGTGGAAATGGTTTGCGACTGGGAGGTGCAGTTGTTTGTTGCGAACTGAGCGGAGGTGTTCTGCAAAACGGTCTCCAAGCCTCCGCTTGGTTTCCCCAATGTAGAGGAAGCCACACCGGGTACAGTGGATGCAGTATACCACATTGGCAGATGTGCAGGTGAACCTCTGCTTAATGTGGAATGTCATCTTGGGGCCTGGGATAGGGGTGAGGGAGGAGGTGTGGGGACAAGTGTAGCATTTCCTGCGGTTGCAGGGGAAGGTGCCGGGTGTGGTGGGGTTGGAGGGGAGTGTGGAGCGAACAAGGGAGTCACGGAGAGAGTGGTCTCATCTACCTACTAACCTCATCCCACCTCCTTGACCTGTCTGTCTTCCCTGGACTGACCTATCCCCTCCCTACCTCCCCACCTATACTCTCTCCACCTATCTTCTTTACTCGCCATCTTCGGTCCGCCTCCTCCTCTCTCCCTATTTATTCCAGTTCCCTCTCCCCATCCCCCTCTCTGATGAAGGGTCTAGGCCCCAAACGTCAGCTTTTGTGCTCCTGAGATGCTGCTTGGCCTGCTGTGTTCATCCAGCCTCACATTTTATTATCTTGGAATTCTCCAGCATCTGCAGTTCCCATTATCTCTGATGCTGGGTAAGAGGTTGTTGGGTGGTCTTGTCGAGGTTTATAAAACAATGAGGGCCATAGATACATTGAATGGCAGGTATCTTTTCTCTAGGGTGGGGGATTTCAAGACCAGCAGGCATATTTTTAAGGTGAGAGGATACAGACAAAAAGATGCAATGGGCAATTTTTTTTACAGAGTGGTTTGTGTGTGGAATAAACTTCCAGAGAAAGTGGTGGATGTGCGTACAGTTACAATGTTTAAAAGTTATTTATAAAGGTACATGAATAAGAAATGTTTGGAGGTATATGGATGAAGCACAGGAAGGCGGGACTAGAATAGTTTGGGATTATGGCCAACATGGACTGGATGGACTGATGGATCTGTTTTCATGCTGTATGACTCTATGGCTCATTTTAAGAAGGATGTTGGTGAGCTGGGCTGAGCACAGAAGAGGTTCATGAGGATGGCCCCAGATGTGACAAACTTCAGTTATAAAGATAGACTAGAGACGTTGGGGCTGAAGGCCGAAAGGAGGTTCATGAGAGAGGAGAGAGAAGCAGTTTCCGCTCCTAAAAGGATTCAAAACAAGATGGCATAGATTTAAAGCGATTGAGCAAAATAAAAATGTGAAGTGAGACAAACATTTTTCAGAATACAGAATCCGGAAGCATGATAGATGTGGATTGCATGGAAGCATTTAAGAGGGAATTGGATGATTCTGGAAAGAGAAATAACAGTTTGTGATATGGAGAAATGATGGGAGATTGGCACTAATTCACTATTGTCATTCAGAGAATAGACATAGACAGGATGGGCCAAATGGTCTTCTTTTTCACTGTAATAATTCTGAGATTCAGTACACACTTTGGTACATAATGTGCTATTTCTACCCGAAAGGGCTTACGGTTTGGAGAATTTTTTGAGTCTGCTCTTGCTCTAAATGATGTGAAATATAGGCCACTCAATCTAACCAGGCTGTGATGATTATCCTCCACATGAGCAGTAGATGCTAATCCTTCTAGCCCTCGCGAGGCTATCAAACCTCCGAGGATGGCCTGGATTCTCCACAAATTACAGATGAAGCTCATAGATAAATTGTGAACAGTTTGGGAGTAAAAAAACCTAAAAACAGAATTAAAATGATTTGTTTCTTGCTTTCTTCGTGTTGCTTTTAGTCCTTTTATTTAGTGTAAATATGTTGGTGATGATAAATTTTGGGTTTTTTTTATTCAGTAGGTGTCACTGGCTGGGTCAGCATTTATCAGCCACTCCTGGCTGCCCTTGAAGGGGTGTCCTTTTTTATTAATTCCCTTGGAAATTGCTGTCCAAACCAAAGTTTATTGCCCAATTGCCAGTTAAGAGTCAATCACATTGCTCCGGGCCTGGAATCACTTGTACACAAGTAATGGTAGATGACCTTCTCTAAAGGACATTAGTGAATGAGAGGGGCTTTTACAGCAACTGGCATCATTCACCCCAGATTTTAATTTAATTGAATTCAAATTTTATCGTCTGCCGTGGCTGGATTGGATTTCAGGTCCCCATAATGTTATGTGGGTCTCTGGATTAATAGTCCAGAGGTGACACCACTAGGCCATTTGCACCCAATATCAAAGACGATTCAGTGCCTCACTGTGGGCCCATTGTTGTGGAAGGTTTGGGACGGGTACAGGTCAACGAACAAGTGATAAAGACTCTAGGGTTCCACCTACCCAGAGATGCCAACCCTAATACATCTTAATCAGAGATAATGGGAACTGCAGATGCTGGAGAATCCAAGATAACAAAGTGTGGGGCTGGTTGAACACAGCAGGCCAAGCAGCATCTTAGGAGCACAAAAGCTGACGTTTTGTGCCGAAACGTCAGCTTTTGTGCTCCTAAGATGCTGCTTGGCCTGCTGTGTTCAACCACCCCCACACTTTGTATTCATCTTAATCCTTGTGTTTCCTCTAAACATCAATATTCTCTTTCCTCCACTGAGTCGGCCTGAAAACTTTCCCCGTTGTCTAAGCTTCTGATCATCCACCTTGTTACCATCATTTGTATTTCTTTCAGTCTCGTTATTGTTTGTTACTCTTCCCACGATACCCCTGTGGACACTTTCATATGTAAGGGGTGCCATGTGAATTTGCACAAACAGAAACAGGAACAGAAATTTCTGGAGAAACACAACAGGTCTGGCAGCATCGGTGGAGAGAGAAACAGAGTTAAAACTTTGAACCTTTTCAGAACAGAGTCCCCCACCATGGGGTAAAGACCTTGTCTATTCACCCTACCCATGCCCCTCATGATTTTATAAACCTCTATAAGGTCAACCCTCAGCCTCTGCTCCAGGTAAAATAGCCCCAGCCTATTCAGCCTCTCCCTAAAGCTCAAGCCCTCCAATCCTGGCAACACTCTTGTAAATCTTTTCTGAACCCTTTTGAGTTTCACAACATCCTTCCAATAGCAGGGAGACCAGAACTGAACACAATATTCCAAGTGTGGTCTAAGTGATATCCTGCACAGCTGCAACATTTTCTCTCAACTCATACCACTCAATACACTGACCAATAAAGGCAAATACACCAAAAACCTTCTTCATTACCCACAGTCCAAAGATGTGCAGGCTAGTTGGATTGGCCATGCTAAATTGCCCGTAGTGTTCATGGGTGTGTGGGTTATAGGGGGATGGGACTGGGTGGTTTGCTTCAAAGGGTGGTGTGGACCCGAAGGGCCTGTTTCCACACTATAGGGAATCTTATCTAATCTAATCTATCTACCTGTGAATTTCTTTCAAGGAACTATGAACCTGTACTCCAAGGTCTCCTTGTTCAGTAACGCTCCCCAGGACCTTACCATTAAGTGTATAAGCCCTCCCCTGATTTGCCTTTCCAAAATGCAGCACCTCACATTTATCTAAATTAAACTCCATCTGCCACTCCTCGGCCCTTTGGCCCATCTGATCTTTGTACTCTGTAGTAATCTTCTCTCTCTCTATTACATTTCCAATTATTGGTGTCGTCTGCAAACTTACTAACCATGCCTCCTACGTTCACATTCAAATCATTGATGTAAATAGTGAAAAGTAAGGACCCAGCACTGATCCATATGGCACACCACTGGTCACAGGCCTCCAGTCTGCAAAGCAAGCCCCCACCACCATTCTCTGTCTCCTACCTTCGAGCCAGTTCTGTATCCAAATGGTTTGTTCTCCCTGTATTCCATGTGATCTAATGTTGCTCAACAGTCTACCATGAGGAACCTTGTTGATCACCTTACTGAAGCCAGTATAGATCACATCCACCACTCTGCCCTCGTCAATCCTCTTTGTAATTTCTTCAAAAAAACTCATTCAGATTTGTGAGACCCGGTTTCCCATGCACAAAGCCATGTTGATTATCCCTAATCAGCCTTGTTTTTCCAAATACATAAAGATCCTATCCCTCAGGATTCTCTCCAACAACTTATTCATCACCAATGCTAGGTTCACTGGTCTATAGTTCCCTAGTTTTCCTTACCAACTTTCTTAAAAAGTTGGCACTGCGTTAGCCACCCTCCGGTCTTCCAGCACCTCACCTGTGGCTATCGATGATACACATATCTCAGCAAGGGACCCAGCAATCACTTCCCTAGCTGCCCGCAGAGTTGGAGGGTATACCTGATCAGATCCCAGGGTCTTATCCACCTTTACACATTTTAAGACTTCCAGCGCCCCCTTCTTTATAATATGGAAATTTTTCAAGATGTCACTACTTTATTTCCCATGTTGTCTCTCTTCCATACCCTTCTCCACAGTAAATCCTGATGTAAAATACTCGTTTAATATCTCCCCAATCTCCTGCGCTTCCACACATAGGCAGTCTTGCTGAGCTTTATGGGTTTGGATTGCGTTGGATTGAGAAAGCTACTCATTACGACCTCCTTAAGGGGCATACAGCAATGGGCAATAAATCTTGGCCTTGCTAATGAAATTGACATCCCCCATAAATGCTACAGCGGCATCAGTGACATTTCGTGACATTTCCTTGTCAGAAAGGATATCAAAATGACTGAAAAATACAGAGTAAGATTGACCTTTTTTCTCATGAAAGGAAAAGGCAGATACTTAAATTGAAAAATACACTTGACAAATCTGTGAACAACACTGTAGGTTAAATGAGGAGCCTTGTGTTTGATGCAGTTCAGGGTCATCTATATATAGGCTTTTCAGCTCGCTTTCTGGTCCACAGGGATTTGGAAATCATGTTGCATTCAAAATGGTAGCCATGACCCAGTGGAATATAGAAACAGGGACTGTGCTCCCGGTTGTCTAAAAGATCGATGGTTTGCATATGGCAGAACACAAGTGGTGTTAGGCACAGTCCCAGAAACGGTGGAAGGAATGTTGGCTAATGTACGTCAGTATTATGCCAAAGGCTGTGGTACAGTCTATTGTTTTAATAAGTGGCAGCTATAACATGGCTTCCACTACACTACTAGGAACCTTAATCTATCTTTCTCCTGACCTCCAGGGCCTGTTAATCAATCAGTAGGTGTTCTGTAACAGCAGAACAACATTCAGGAGTGAGAAAACGCCCTAAGGCAAACGAACTTAGCTTCCTTGAGCTGTGAAGAAAAGTATTCAGCTGCATAATTATAGATTCTGACTGTCCAGTTTGCTTTTAGATCTAGATGATACCATGCATTATCATTGCTGGTTGTTATAGCTTAAGACAATGAAGTTTAATTATTGCAGAAAATACAAGCTTATAATCTCATGAGGGGCATGGATAGGGTGAATAGCCAAGGTCTTTTTCCCAGGGTAGAGGAGTCCAAAGCTAGAGGGCATAGGCTTAAGGTGAGAGGGGGATGTTTTAAAAGGCACCTAAAGCAACTTTTTCACAGACAGGATGGTGCATGCATGGAATGAGCTGCCGGAGGAAGTGGTGGAGGCTGGTGTACATACAACATTTTAAATTGCATTTGGATGTGCACATGAATAGGAAGGATTTAGACGGGCCTGGGCTAAATGCTGGCAAATGGAACTAGATATCTGATTGGCATGGATGAGTTGGACCAAAGGGTCTGTTTCTGTGCTGTATATCTCTATGACTCTACAAATGGTAGTGATAGCTTAGCGGAAATCTCACTAGGCTATGTAGGTGTCTCTAGCCAGGCCAGTGTTTATTACCAATCCCGAATTGTCTAGAGGACAATCATGACTCAACAACATTGCTATGGGTCTGGAGTCACGTGTAGGCCAGCAGTTGAATTTATTTTTTCCAGTAATGGTTTCATAGTTGTTGTCGGACTCAATTCATTTTTTAAAAAAATTAAATTCAAATTCCACCATCCACCCAGGCCCCAGAGCATAACCTGGGCAATAAGTGCGGGCCTGGCCTACGTCATATGAATGAATGACCAATTAAAGAAAGCGGTATATTGTAGAAGATGTGAACTGATAGATTGTGAACTTTCCCTCTCATGAGTTAATAGCCAAAGGCAAAGTTACATTAGTCCTACAGACCAAGAAGCTGCTCTCTCATTTGAAAGAAAGAGAGAGAGAGAGCGAGAGATGGCTGGTGGGTGTTTAACCTGTGGGTCACCACGAATCAGATGAGGTTGAGAAGGCAGGGCCTTTATGGTAGACACAACCAGTGCTGGAATTGAACGCATGTGCTTGGCATTGGTCTGTGTTGCAAACCAGCCATCCTAGCTAACCAAGCCGTATGTATTGGGAACAGTACAGTAATAAGGTTGGCGTCAAAACTGAGACACTTCTTTTCCCTGTCAAAGGTGACTGGAGTTCCTAAGGCAGACTATCACACGAGTGTTACAGAGGGAATTGTTGTCCTAATAGGGGTGCCACCTTTCAGTGAAGACACAGAACATCTGCCTCCCTTGAAAGAGCCTTAGACTCTATTCCATGAACAAAAGATACTTACAGATGGCCTGTCCAGCTTGTCATTTGTCTCATTGTTGTTTGTGAAGAGATTGTTTGCCATGTTTCCCTATAAGAGACGCAATACATTAAAATATATTCTTGACATTGACCTGCTTTGGGAAGGCTCATTAATTTGGCCTTGAATTAGCCTTGAATTATGGATTTTAAGAGTTGTCCTACAAGTTACAAAATTTCCAAATCTAAGAATGATTGAATATTTGGGATCAGAAACTCACTTGACAGCATTAGCGAGCCTGTCATCAGGCACTATTACTTCATCCATACTGGACTCAGGTAATACTTTTCAGTACAGTTTCTCTTACCAACTGTTTCATACCCTCCTCCTATACATCATGCACCACTCCTACCAACATTCATAAAACAAAACTGATTCCATGCAGAGAAATATTAGAACATACGAACTGGAGGAGGTCAATCCTTAGCCCCTCGAGTCTGTTTTGCAATTCAGTGAAACTTGCTCATGTGTGACCTTATTGCATTTCACTGTCTTTGCCCCAGATCCCTTAATACCTTTGGCTAACATTAGCCCATTGACCTCATTGTTAAAACGAACAGTTGATTTTGCATCATCTTTCTTGTGTACCACCATTTATATGTCAAAGTCTTGCCCAACATTGATGAAAAATCTGGCTTTAACTTATGAACTATTTCTCCTTTTCTCCCTATTTTCCCCTCATGTCGTGAAAGAAGTGATCATGCAACACATTTATCTTGCAAATCCCAACAAATATGACATTAATTTGTGCAATTATGCCACACAACTTCAGAATCAGATGGGAATTTGGAAAATCTATACCTCACTCTCTCTAAAATTATCATATCTTCCTCAGACGTTTCTTTAAAATATATCTTTCTTTACCCTCTTGGTCATATCATTGCTAGTTTGCTTGTCTTCTGTCAGGTTCTCAACACCATTGGTGAAGGTTAGGAGTGGGCCCAATCTTACCATACTATTTATTTACAGAAGTGCATTTTACAATCATGTAGCTCCTAAACCAACAAAAATACAGTTCCTGTCTATTTATAGAGGCACAAGTGAATCCGCACTAAACATCCATTACTTTTTATCTCGGAACTGCTCTGCACTCTTTTAATTTTCCTGTTCTCCTGTTCCACCTACTCAAACACAGATAAGTCATACCACAAATATCACTGAATCCTATTTATAGTTGTTATTGTACTAACAACCTATAATTTTTAATTAATAACATATATACAACCTAGACATTCATCAATTTGTGTTGTTCCTTGCACACCCCTCTTCCAACCCTACTTTTCTCAGTGAGCTCAGCTGCACCTTCTTGGTAATGTTCGGATCTCGGAGGTTATGAGTTCAACTCTGTGATCCATAGACTTATGCGCCCAATCTAAATGGACCTCAGTGTGGTACTGAGTCCGTGCTGCACTTTACCACCTTTTGAGTGAGATATTAAAATGAGTTCCCATTAGCGCTCGCGAGCGGATCTAGAAGATTCTATGGTGATATTCAAAGAAGCTTGGGCCATTTCTGCCCATAGTGCTATCTGATGTTTACCAGTTATCAACGTCAGGGTAAGCAAGTTACCTGGTTGCAAATTGGTCGCTGTATTTGCTATAGTGGAATTGTGTCGAAAATGTACCACTTACAGAAAAGATAGAAACATAGAGAAATAGGAGCAGGAGGAGGCCATTCAGCCCTTCAAGCTTGCTCCATCATACAATATGATCATAGCTGATCATCCAACTCAATGCCCTGTTGCTGTTGTTATTCCTTATCTTTTGACCCCTTTAGCCTAGGAGCTATATCTTAAAACATTCAATGTTTTGGCCTCAATCACTTTCTGTGGCTGAGAATTCTACAGGCTCACTACTCTCTATGGATCGATCCATAACAAAATGGCTGATTGATTGGCTTCACTTCTACAAGTCTTCATTCCGTCCAGCACTGATGCTCAGGAGTAACAGCGCATACCATCTACAAGATACATTGCAGTTCCTTGGACAGCACCATCTCAAAGTTCAGCATTACCACCTAGAAAGACGAGGGCAGCAGATAGATGGGAACACCACCACTTGGAAATTCCTCTCCGCGTCACACACTATCCTCACTTGGAAATATGTCACCGTTCTTTCAGTGGTGCTGAGTTAGAATCCTGGAACTCCATCCCTAGCAACATTGTGGGTCTAGCTACAGCACGCACATTGCAACAGTTCAAGAAGGAAGCTCACCACCACCTTGTCAAGGTGCAAATAGGAATGGACAGTAAATGTTCTCCGAGCCAGCGATGTTCACATCTTGTGAATGAATAAAAAGGTCACTAATTCTTAATTCCTTTACTCTATTTTCTTTGAAATAAATCTTATTCAACTGTTCGGTTTTTCCTGAAATAGACATTGACCCTTTCTGCTGGAGTTCTCAATGTACGAATGATATTTCTTTTATGAATGACCTACAATGACTTATTCATGACTTCCTGGTGTAGGAGTTCTCAGGCTATATTGTATTATAAAGCCCTCAGGATAATTACTGACATTTTATACATAAAGACATGAGATTTTAGTAGTTAATCAATCATTGGTGAGCACTATAAGGGGTAGTACTCCGCATGTTCAGGTGAGCCCTTAACAGCAATAGCACACATATTAATGAAAAGGGGTTAACTTTTCTATGCTCTAAACTAAAATCAATCCATACTTCAGTGTCGCTTAAGGGCATCAGGCTAATGGCATAATGTGTAGATAAAATACCAGCTTGCAAATGAAATCCACGCTTAGCTGGGGTTTAGCTGCAAATCATAAAATATGCCTGTGGAACGTTTTCTTGAAACACTAAACCTGGTTCAAATTAACCTGTTGCGGGATCGCGTTCCGGAACCAAGAGGTTATGCTGCAGCTGTACAAAACTCTGGTGTGGCTGCACTTGGAGTATTGTGTACAGTTCTGGTCACCGCATTATAAGAAGGATGTGGAAGCTTTGGAAAGGGTGCAGAGGAGATTTACTAGGATGTTGCCTGATATGGAGGGAAGGTCTTACAAGGAAAGGCTGAGGGACTTGAGGCTGTTTTCATTAGAGAGAAGAAGGTTGACAGGTGACTTAGTTGAAACATATAAAATAATCAGAGGGTTATATAGGGTGGATAGGGAGAGCCTTTTTCCTAGGATGGTGACAGCGAGCACGAGGGGGCATAGCTTTAAATTGATGGGTGAAAGATATAGGACAGATGTCAGAGGTAGTTTCTTTACTCAGAGAGTAGTAAGGCAATGGAACGCTTTGCCTGCAACGGTAGTAGATTCGCCGACTTTAGGTACATTTAAGTCGTCATTGGACAAGCATATGGACGTACATGGAATAGTGTAGGTTAGATGGGCTTAAGATCAGTATGACAGGTCGACACAACATCGAGGGCCGAAGGGCCTGTACTGTGCTGTAATGTTCTATGTTCTATGTTCTATGTTCTTGTGATTCAAAGTTTCTTTTGCTTATTTCAGGAAGAGTAAATTGTCCACATTAAAAGATTTCAGCTGTTGAGTGCACTTGTGTTTTAAAGCAAAACAGAACAATTTGGTCCTTTATAACAAAGTGTGGAGCTGGATGAACACAGCAGGCCAAGCAGCATCTCAGGAGCACAAAAGCTGATGTTTCAGGCCTAGACCCTTCATCAGAGAGGGGGATGGGGAGAGGGGGAGGTGGACCCTTCATCAGATGAGGCCTCGGCCCGAAACGTCAGCTTTTGTGCTCCTGAGATGCTGCTTGGCCTGCTGTGTTCATCCAGCTCCACACTTTGTTATCTTGGATTCTCCAGCATCTGCAGTTCCCATTGTCACTGATACAATTTGGTCCTTTATGCTACATTGAGTTGTAGAGATGTACAACATTGAAGCAGACTGTTCAGCACAACTTGTCCATGCCAAGCAGATATCCTGAATTAACCTAACCCCATTTGGCCCATATCCCTCTGTGCCCTTCCTATTCATGGACCCATCCACATACTTCTCGTATGTTGTAATTGTGCCAGCCTCCATTACTCCCTCTTATGATTTGCAGCTAAACCCCAGCGAAGCGAACCCCAGCTCTTCAGTTGAATGGGCGTTTAAGGTTCAGGCTGTGGCATTTACACCTGTTGACAAACTTTCACAGTCTCAGTACGTGGTGCACATGTTGGGGTGCGACCCCGCCATGGCTCCTTTCTACCCTACTTGAGGTGCACCCGCTGCGTTGCCACACCATTCTCTCGTTTCAAAAGCATAAGAGTCAGAGACAGGACGATGCCATTCAGCCCCTCGAGCTTGCTTCTCAATTGAGCCAGATCAAGGTTGATTTGATGGTTATCTATACTTCACTATCCAGTCTCTCCCACTAACCAAGCCACGGAACACCCTCATCGATCAAACATTTCTCCAAATCAACCATTAATACATTCAATGATGGAGTGGAAACATTCTCACACAGACGGTGGTGCGTGTAAGGAATGAGCTGCCAGGGGAAGTGGTACAGATGAGTACAATTAATACATTTCAAAGATATTTGGATAGGTACATGCATAGGAAACGTTTGGAGGTATATGGGACAAATGCAGGCAAATGGGAGCAGCTCAATTTATGAAATCTAGAAGACATGGATGATTTGGGTCAAAGTGCTTATTTCTGTGCTGCATGACTCCATGACCCTATCACCATGTTTTATGGGAAAAAGAATCCTATAGAATATAAGCTCTAGGGGTAAGAGTTTTCCTCTTTCCTGCCTTTTAATGGAAGATCTTTCATTTTTAACCTGCGACTCCCCAGTGAGGGATAAAGTCCTCTCAGCATCCACCCTATCAATCCCACCTCAGGATTTTAATATTTCTATAACATTGGCTCTCATTCTTCTAAACTCTGATAGATACAGGCCCAACATGCTCAATGTTCCATCAAAGTTAGGTTTAATGTATTGAGAAAGACAAGCCGCATTCAGGATATTCAATGTTCAACAAAGAAGAAGAGCAATAAATAATGAAAGAACAATGATCACGAACTCAGAGATAGATGGAACTGCCGATGCTGGAATCTAGAGATAAGAAGGTGCGGAGCTGGATGAACGCAGCATCAGAGAAGCAGGAAAGCTGACGTTTCACCAGCTTCAAAATCTCCCCTTCCCCCACCACATCCCAAAACCAGCCCAGTTCGCCCCCTCCCCCCACTGCACCACACAACCAGCCCAGCTCGTCCCCCCCACCCACTGCATCCCAAAACCAGTCCAACCTGTCTCTGCCTCCGTAACCGGTTCTTTCTCTCACCCATCCCTTCCTCCCACCCCAAGCCGCACCTCCATCTCCTACCTACTAACCTCATCCCACCTCCTTGACCTGTCCGTCTTCGCTGGACTGACCTATCCCCTCCCTACCTCCCCACCTATACTCTCCTCTCCACCTATCTTCTTTTCTCTCCATCTTCGGTCCGCCTCCCCCTCTCTCCCTATTTATTCCAGAACCCCCACCCCACCCCCCTCTCTGATGAAAGGTCTAGGCCCGAAACATCAGCTTTTGTGCTCCTGAGATGCTGCTGGGCCTGCTGTGTTCATCCAGCCTCACATTTCATTATCTTGTTTCAGGTTGGGACCCTTCTTCAGAAATGGTGGAGGGGGTAGGGAGCTCTGAAATAAATAGAGAGAGGAGGGGTGGGGCTGGGGAAGATGGGTGGGATGGTGATAGACGAGTGCGGGTACACGTTGGTGGGGATTGGCCAGGGAGGTGAGAGGCTTCTGCCTCTGAGTAAGCTAAAACTGGAGGTGTGCAGATTTCCCCTCAAGTTTCCAGATTCTGAAGATATTTCTGAAATCAGGGTGACTCAGCAATGATGTGAGAGGAGAGAGAGATTCACAGTTGAGACATTAGTGGACTGGGATCAAAGTTCAGCAGGCACTGGACAATGACGTGACTGGTACAAAGATAATCATCCTTCTCAAATGGTCAGGAGACAGTCAAAAGCCATAACTTTCCTTTCTTTAACATTGTGAAATATGCCAAAGTAACATTGCTGAAAGAGGATGTAAAGGTTAGGATAAAATTAAAGTCACTGTACTAAGGCTGTGCTGGAGCAGAGGGAGACCTGTGTGCACAGATACACAGATTATTGAATGTGGCAGAGGAGACAGTAGTTAATAAAGCATATAACATCCTAGATAATAAAATGTGAGGCTGGATGAACACAGCAGGCCAAGCAGCATCTCAGGAGCACAAAAGCTGACGTTTCGGGCCTAGACCCTTCATCAGAGAGGGGGATGGGGAGAGGGAACTGGAATAAATAGGGAGAGAGGGGCAGGCGGACCGAAGATGGAGAGAAAAGAAGATAGGTGGAGAGAGTATAGGTGGGGAGGTAGGGAGGGGATACGTCAGTCCAGGGAAGACGGACAGGTCAAGGAGGTGGGATGAGGTTAGTAGGTAGCTGGGGGTGCGGCTTGGGGTGGGAGGAAGGGATGGGTGAGAGGAAGAACCGGTTAGGGAGGCAGAGACAGGCTGGACTGGTTTTGGGATGCAGTGGGTGGGGGGAAGAGCTGGGCTGGTGGTGTGGTGCAGTGCGGGGAGGGGACGAACTGGGCTGGTTTAGGGATGCAGTAGGGGAAGGGCAGATTTTGAAACTGGTGAAGTCCACATTGATACCATATGGCTGCAGGGTTCCCAGGCGGAATATGAGTTGCTGTTCCTGCAACCTTCGGGTGGCATCATTGTGGCACTGCAGGAGGCCCATGATGGACATGTCATCTAAAGAATGGGAGGGGGAGTGGAAATGGTTTGCGACTGGGAGGTGCAGTTGTTTGTTGCGAACTGAGTGGAGGTGTTCTGCAAAGCGGTCCCCAAGCCTCCGCTTGGTTTCCCCAATGTAGAGGAAGCCGCACCGGGTACAGTGGATGCAGTATACCCTGCAGCCATATGGTATCAATGTGGACTTCACCAGTTTCAAAATCTCCCCTTCCCCAACTGCATCCCTAAACCAGCCCAGTTCGTCCCCTCCCCCCACTGCACCACACAACCAGCCCAGCTCTTCCCCCCCACCCACCCACTGCATCCCAAAACCAGTCCAACCTGTCTCTGCCTCCCTAACCGGTTCTTCCTCTCACCCATCCCTTCCTCCCACCCCAAGCCGCACCCCCAGCTACCTACTAACCTCATCCCACCTCCTTGACCTGTCCGTCTTCCCTGGACTGACCTATCCCCTCCCTACCTCCCCACCTACACTCTCTCCACCTATCTTCTTTACTCTCCATCTTCGGTCCGCCTGCCCCTCTCTCCCTATTTATTCCAGTTCCCCCTCCCCATCCCCCTCTCTGAGGAAGGGTCTAGGCCCGAAACGTCAGCTTTTGTGCTCCTGAGATGCTGCTTGGCCTGCTGTGTTCATCCAGCTCCATATTTTATTATCTTGGAATTCTCCAGCATCTGCAGTTCCCATTATCTCTGATACTAATATAACATCCTAGTCTTTATTTAGAGAATCATTAAGTACAACAGCGGGGAGGTTATGTTGAAATTCTTAAAATACACTGGTTCGACCTCAGCTGAAGTATTGTGTACTGTTCTGAGGAAGTGTCAACAGACCCAAACGTTAACTCTGATTTCTCTCCACCGATGCTGCCAGACCTGCTGAGATTTTCCAGCAACTCCCGTTTTTGTTTTCCACTTACAGTGTTTGCAGTTGTTTCGATTTTTATTTATTGCTTACTGTTCTTTGACTGATTGATTGATTTATTGTTGTCACGCGTACCAGGACACAGTGAAAAGTGCTGTTTTGTGTGCCATACAGGCATACTTTACAAAGTGCATCAGGGTAGCAGAACAGAGAGCATAATAGTGTTACAGCTGCAGACAAGCCGCAGAGAGAGGTGGAACTAACAGTTGTGGGTGCTAGCTTAGAAGAAAACTGTGAGTACATTAGAGACAGTGCAGAGAATGTCCATGGGAATAGTTCCAGGGATGAGACCATTCACTGATGAGGATAGATCGGAGAAGTTGGGTCTGTTTTCTTTGGAGAGGAGAAGGTGAATCACAATACATCTGGACAGATGGATAGGGACAATTCGTAAAATAATCAAGAACAAGAGGGCACAGGTTTAAAATGATTTGCAATAGCAGCAAATGCGAGGTGAGGAAATGTTTGTTCATGCAGTGTGTAACTTGGGTCTGAAAGCACAGACCTGATATTGTGGTGGACACATGTTCCACTGGGACACTCAAGGGGGTTTGACCGATGGTTTAAGTTGAAAAACTGAGCAAGAGTGCAGGGAAAGGTTGGGGATCAACACAAAGTCATGATGCTCACTCGCACCATGACAACCCTGTGATTACGTCAAATCACTTCACAGAGGCATTATTTGCCTAAATGCGACTGAGAAACAGAAAGTTTGATCATGGGGAGGTTTTAAGGAGTGTGTAAAGGAGGAAAGAAAGAGAGAGACAGGCACAGGGATTGAAGGAAAGAATTCCAGAGGTTCGGGGCTCAGAAATTCAAGGTTACATCCCCCTAACTGTGGAGTGAAGATATTTTCCAAACCAATGCTCTAGGCTCATGGATTGAATCTCACCACACTGGTGATGGAGTTTAAATGCAATTAATTAAATAGAAATGTAGAAAATAGGAGCAAGAGTAGGCCGTTCAGCTGTTTGAGCCTGCTCTGCAATTCAATATGATCATGGCTGATCATCCAAGTCAGTCCCCTGTTCCTACCCCAAGAACTATATCTAACTCCTTCTGGAAAACATTTAATGTTTTGGCCTCACCTGCTTTCTGCGGCAGACAGTCCCACAGGCTCACCGCTATCTGGGTGAAGAAACATCTCCTCATCTCAGTCCTAAATGGCCCATCCCATATTCTTAGCCTGGGGCTCCTGGCTCTGGACTCCCCAGGTCATTGGAAACATCCTTCCTGTGTTTACCCTGTTTAATCCTGTAAGGATGTGAAGGTGCCAGTGTTGGACTGTGGTGGACAAGATCAGAAGTCAGCGCTCTGAAAGCTTGTGATTTCAAATAAACCTGTTGGACTTTAACCTGGTGTGTGTGACTTCTGACCTAATCCCCCTAGAATTTTATACATATCTATGTGATCCATGTTCATTCTTCCAAAATCAAAAATTAAATTTAATTCTTTTGATACTATAAAAAATATCCTGGTATTGGAACTACATTGCGATTGCAGGGTCAATGTCCTGGAATTTCTTCCCCAGTGGCATTTTGTGTATTTCTACAGCACGTAGGCGGCAGCAGTTCATGAAAACAGCTCCCTATCACCTTCTCAAGGGCAATGAGAGATGGACAATAAATGCTGGCCCAGACGGTGACACCCACATCACGTAGGTGAATTTTAAAAACCCAAAAATGAGGATATTGATATTGAGGCATTACCAGACTGGTAATGAATGATCAAGAAGGGTCACAGGGTCAAAGTATCATAGAGCTGTACAGCTTAGAAACAGACCCTTCGGTCCAACTCACCCATACCGACCAGATATCCCAAATTAATCTAGTCCCAATTGCCAGCATTTGACCCATATCCCTCTAAATGCTTCCTATTCATATACCCATCCAGAAACCTTTTAAATGTTGTAATTGTACCAGTCCCCACCACTTCCTCTGGTTGTTCGTTCTGAAATCATTGCCCCTTAGGTCCCTTCTATATCTTTCCCCTGTTGCAGGTTAGGATACAGAGATAGAGCCTCAGACAAAACATTGCTTAAGAATGAGTCATTATTACTCTGCAAAAATTCTCTTTCAGTCTCCTCAATTTGCAGTGCCTAACGCTGAGCGGTTATTATAGATTATTTGCGCTTTTAAAAAAAGTCATTAATTAGATGAGAATGTCAGTTAAAGTTGTAATTAAGCAACAAATCAGTATCAATTTTAATATCTGATGTAAATAATTACATGATGAAATCTGTATAATCAATTTTGGGGTGTAAATGTTGCCTAATTTTACATTGGAAAATAGACCCAAAACCCAGGTGCTTAGTTCAGTAACTGCATGGCATATGCAAAATTACGTTGTAATCACTGAGTATTGCATGACATTTCTTGAGCTAATCTCTCATTTCAACTCCAAGTAGATTTAGAGAAACAATAGCTAATTAGAAAGGTATTTACAGCAATTTTGCATCCTAATCCCTATCTGGGCCTCTGAATGACACCTTTTCCAATGACATTTCAAAGGCAGTGCAACACAGCTCCTTATTGCTTTTAACACTTTCCCTGGTGCCAGTCAACAAAAGAGGGATTGCTGCTGTATTTTGCTGGTGTTACTGCTGTTGGACCCTGCTGTGTCCACTGTCAAAGTAATCATTGAGGCCTGCAACAAAGAAAAAAAACCTTTCAGCTCATTGAGTTGGCATATTGGCACACTGGGTAACACTACTGCCTGACAGCATGACAAATGTAGGTTCAGTTCCACTCTTGGGTGACTGTCTGTGTGAAGTTTGCACATTCACCCCTTGTCTCACAAAAGCTTTTGTGCTCCTAAGATGCTGCTTGGCCTGCTGTGTTCATCCAGCTCCGCACTTTGTTATCTCGGATTCTCCAGCATCTGCAGTTCCCATTATCTCTCTCTGTGTCTGTGTGTGTTTCCTCAAGATGATCTGGTTTCCTCCTACAGTCCAAAGATGTACAGGCTAGGTAGATTAAGCATTGGAAATGCAGGGTTACAGGCATTTCAGAAGAAGGATCCTGACCAGGAATATTAGCTTCCCTGCTCCTCTGATGCTGCCTGGCCTGCTGTGTTACAATGTTATCTGACTCCAGCATCGACAGTTCTTACTATCTCTGAGTGGGTGTGATGCTGTTTGGAGGGTTGGTTGATGGGATGAATGGCCAGCTTCAGTAGGGATACTATGCTTTCTGAGTCTGTGCCAGTCAAAAAAAACACAGCCACCTAACTACTCTAATCCCACTTTTCAGTACTTGGCCCATGGTTTTTATGCCTTGGCGTTGCAAGTGTACAACAAAATACTTCTTTAAAACCTTTCCCATCTTTACAGACAGTGAGTACCAGATTCCCATAATCTGGATGTGAGTTTGCTCGCTGAGCTGCAAGGTTAGTTTTCAGACGCTTCGTCACCATTCTAGGTAACATCATAGGATGGTGACATAACGTCTGAAAACTAACCTTCCAGCTCAGCGAGCAAACTCACATCCAGAACCTCAACCTGAGCTACAAATCTTCTCAAAACTCGCTATTCCCATAATCTTCTGGATGACTAAAAGGATCAAGGGATAAGGAGGAGAGTGGGAATAGGGTATAGAGCTCAACGATCAGCCATGATGATACTGAATGTTGGAACAGGCTCAAGGAGCCTGAGGTGGATTGGTCTTCAACTGTTCCTATTTGCTATGTTTCTAATCCACATTTCTACCCAATTAAATGCTCTGAAATCAAATCCAGCATGGTTATCTGCCTCACTAGTTGTTTTGTGGTATTTAACCCCGGTGTCATTACGTTTCACTGGTCTCCAGCAGCACCAAGAACCTGCCATTCTGGTGTTGTCAAGGTAAACGCAACTTTAAGTAAAGCTGATGCCTGGGCAGTGGTAATGTGGAGAGGGCCTATTTTCCCCAGATAGATACTGATGGAGCTTGTAAAATTCTGTGGTGTGCCTTAATGAGACACTTCATCAAGACTCGCTAGACCAGCCAATAAAGAAGACTGCAGTTATGGAAAAAGACAAGGACATAAGTATAGTTCTTAGACCTAAAGGAATCAAAGGCTATGTAGTCAAAGCGGGGACAGGGTACTGGGTTGGATTTTCTATGTTTTTAACTTTTTATGTAAGTGGTCAAAGCCTCTACTCTTGCACACAGTAGGATTGGGACTCAAAAAGCAAGCTTCAAAAGGCTTGGATACAGTAAGAATTGCAGATGTTGGAGCCAGGGACAACACAGTGTGGAGCTAGAGGAACACAGCTGGCCAGGCAGCATCACAGGAGCAGGAAAGCTGGTGTTTCGGGACGGGACCCTTATTTTGTACAATGCCTTCCACACCCTTGTACTCAAGTTCTGGAATGAGGGTTGCTACACTTTCAGTGGAGTTTGTTAAGATATCATTTTAAGAAGGGATGTGCTCTTGAGCAAGTAATCAGTGTTTGACCAGCCATTAGTCTTGCCTGCCATGTGTAGCGCAAGGGAATTGCCGTTGTGCTTTTCTGTTGCATGGCATGTTGAAGCATAGACAGAGTAAATAGGAGCAGGAGTAGGCCATCCATGGTTCAACATAATCATGGCTGATCATCCACCTCAGTCCTCTGATCCCGCTTTCTCCCCATAATCTTTGATCCCTTTATCCCCAATCTTACCTAACACTTTCTTAAACATTCAATGTTCTGACCTCAACAGCTTTCTGTGGTAGACAATTCCACAGGCTCACCAGTCTCTGGGTGAAGAAATTTCTTCTCATCTCAGTCCTAAATGGCCTACTCTGTAACCTTAGACTGTGGAGACAATGGAGGGGGCTCAATGGTTAGCATTGCTTCCACATACTGTAAGGGACCCAGGTTCGAGCCCACCCTTGGGTGACTGCCTGTGCAGAGTATGCACAATTTTCCTCGTGTCTGTGTGGGTTTCCTCCGGGCGCTCCGGTTTCATCCTACAGTCCAAAGATGTGCAGGTTAGGTGGATTGGCCGTGCTAAATTGCCCCAGATGTGCAGCTTAGGTGGCTGGAAAATGCAGGGTTACAGGGATAGAGTCAGGGTATGGGCCTGGGAGGGACACTCTTCAGGGGAGTCAGTGTGGATTCGATTGGGCAAATAGGCTGCCTTCACACTGTGGGGATTCTGTGATGGTCTACCTGCTGGGCAAACCCTGCAAGGTATCTCCAAATCAACAAAATCTCTGCTTGCTTCACCTGAGCTGGGGTGGAATTGAGAAGTTTGTGTTCAGCAAACACAGAACATTAACAGAAATGTGATATTCCTCAGATGAAATGCTACTATGAGGAGCCAGCTACTCTCTTGGGTGGCTGTAAAAGATTCTATGCCACTGTTCCAAAGAGAAACAGGCTAACTGTCACTTGCATTCTGTCCAATATTTATCTTTCTGCCAACATCACAACATCAGAATTTGTGGTCATTGCAACATTTCTGCTCTTTTCCTGCATTATGACAGCGGCTTCAATAATACCTTGTTAACTGTAAAGTGCTTCAGTACAGAGGTGCCTGAGAGTCACAGAGGCATACAACACAGAAACAGACCCTTCGGCCCAACTCATCCATCCTAATCTGACTTCGTCCCATTTAAGGTTCTTTTGTAGATTTGTAGCTCGGGTGGTGGATGTTGTGGTTGGTTGGCTCTTTGAGCTGGTTCATTGTTCCTCAGATGTTCCATCACCCTGCTGGGTAACATCATTAGTGCAGCCCCTGATGAAGCGCTGTTGTGTTTTCCCACCTGTTCTTTGAACTCTGAACCCGACGAAGTTGATTAGCTCATTTCCAGTTTCCCTTCACAGTCGTGTATGTATAGGGTCCAGTCCTATGTGTTTGTTGATGGCCTTCTTGGTGGAGAATCAGGCGTCTAGGAATTCCTGTGCTTGTCTAAATTTGTACTGTCCTGGGATCCTGATGCTGTCCCAATTGAACTGGTGGCTCTCCTTATCCATGTGACTGGAGATGAATGAGTATTAGTCATGTCTTTTTGTTGCTAGTTGGTGTTCATGTATTCTTGTGGCCAATTTTCTTCCTGTCTGTCCAATGTAATGTTTGTCACAGTCCTTGCATAGAATCTGTATATCATGTTGGTTTGTGATATGTGTAAGGGATCTTTGGTTCGAGTTAGCAGTTGGCGTAGGCTTTATGTACATTTGCCCAATGGCTGTAGGAGTCTTGTGGTCACTTTGGATATTCTCTTGATGTACTGTATCTTCCTGTTGTTGTTTGTGTGATAGGCATCGTCGGACCCAGCTGTTCGGGTATCTGTGGTCCTTAAATATTTGGTAGAGATATTCAGTGTTTAAATAGTGTTTTAACGCAACTGCATTTGTGGGTGTTGTGGTGGTGGAGTTGAAATTCAGGACTTGATCCAAGTGTGTGGCCTTTCTGTGTACCGTTGTCACGAATTCCCTGGTGTCCCTACGGTCTACCATGACATCCAGGAATGGGAGCTGTTCATTCTTTTCCTCTTCCCTGGTGAATTCGATGCTGGTGAGAGTGTTGTGTCTCCTCTAGTTTGGTCCATTTGATGATGATGAGAGTGTAATCCATGTATTGGGTCCATAGTTTAGGTTGGATTTGCGGAAGGGCCATGCTTTCATTTCTTTGCATCACTGCTTCAGCTATTAGTCCGGAGATTGGTGAACCCATGGGTGTCCCATTCAGCTGTTCATAGATTTGGCTGTTAAAGGTGAAGTGGGTGGTGAGGCATAGGCTCAGTACCTTCGGCATGTTGTCTGTGGAGATGGTGTCACTCAGGTCTTGTTTTTTTAGTAGTGTTGTCAGTGTTTCTCTTGCCACTGGTATATCAATCGACGTGAATAGGGCAGCAACGTCAAATAATACTGTGTTCTCGTCATCATTTATTCTTATGTCTTTGAAGGATTTGAGGACCTCCTGGGCTGGGTGGATTGAGTGGGGTGACTTGCTGCCGAGGTGCTTTGGTCTTCTTTGTAGTTCTTTGGAGAATCCATATGATGGTGTGGGGCTGGATGAATGCAGCAGGCCAAGCAGCATCTTAGGAGCTCCTGAGATGCTGCTTGGCCTGCTGTGCTCATCCAGCCCCACATTTTGTTATCTTGGATTCTCCAGCATCTGCAGTTCCCATTATCGCTATATGATGGTGTGCCTGGCAGGGAGACTATGGATCTGAGGGGTACTTTCAGTTTATGTACCTTTGGGAGGCTGTAGAATTGAGGGTGTTTGTCCCTTCAGGTTTCATTTTTAGGTAGAGATAGCAAGGTAAGGGTCCCGACCTGAAAAGTCAGCTTTCCTGTACCTCTGGCGCTGCCTGGCCAGCTGTGTTCATCCAGCTCCACATTGTGTTATCACATTTTTGGGCAGTTGGCTTCATTGACAGGGGGTGGGTTGGGGGTGTGGGTTTGAGCCAGCTCTGCTGGTGGGGGTGGGGATTAGGTCTGATCCGATCTGGCTGGTTGCCGGGAAGGGTAGGAGTGGGGGTGATTTTGGGACTCAAGGGGTTTCATGCATCGTGGTTTAGATCACGTAAGGATTCTGAGGACTGTGCTGTTGGGAGTGTGACGGGTTAAGTATGAGGTTACGATACTTACTCAGGGATTAGACAATATATTTAAAAGCCTTGCTTTTCCTGGGTAATTGTTTCACGCAATTTCATTGGAGCCATCCAAGGTCTCTGATTAAGATGTTTGGAGCAGCGAGAGGGCGAGCCACGGTGCTGTTGGGAAGTAGGGCTTTTCCCTGGATAAAAATTTATCTCTTGTAGCAGTGGCCTTCTTGCTTTCAGCGGTGGGTGCGCGGAGAGAACGCAAGCCTGGAAGGAGCTACTATATTCGGGCACTGGCTAAGCCGGAAACACTACACGTGTAGTGTCTCTCACCCGTCCTCCTCCTCTAACCAAGAAAAGACCGTGTGGAGGGGCAGTGAGGTAAGTCTATTTTGTTATTCTTCTGGAAATCGACAGTAGAGGGAATGGAAACTGGAGCAGTTGCATGCTCCTCTTGCGGGGTGTGGGAGGTAAGGGTCGCTGCGGGTGTCCTCTCTGACTTCATCTGCAAGAAGGCACCCAACTCCAGCCCCTCACAAACCAAGTTAGGGAGCTGGAGCTAGAACATAGAACATAGAACACTACAGCGCAGTACAGGCCCTTTGGCCCTCGATGTTGCGCCGACCTGTGAAACCAACCTGTAGCCCATCTAACCTACACTATTCCATTATCATCCATACGTTTATCCAATGACCATTTAAATGCCCTTAAAGTTGGCGAGTCTACTACTGTTGCAGGCAGGGCATTCTGGGCCCTTACTACTCTCTGAGTAAAGAACCTGCCTCTGACATCTGTCCTATATCTATCACCCCTCAATTTAAAGCCATGTCTCCTTGCGCTAGCCATCACCATCTGAATAGAACAAGAGCTGAATGAACTCTGGGTCATTCGGGAGGCTGCGGGATGACAGAGAGCAATTATGTGGTCACATCCAAGGTACAGGAAAAAGTGGAAAAGGGATAGGCAGACAGTGCAGGGATCCCCTCTGGCAATTCCCCTCAATAATAAGTGTACTGTTTTGGATACTGTTGCGGGGTACAACCTACCAGGGGAACGCCATAGCGACAGGTCTCTGGCATTGAGCCTGGCCCTGTGGCACAGAAGGAAGGGGTGGAGAATAGAGAGCAACTATCGTGGGGGATTCAATAGTAAGAGGCACAGACAGGTGGTTCTGTGGGCGCGAACGAGATGAACAGATGGTATGGTGCCTCCTGCGTGCCAGGGTCCATGATGTCTACGATCGTGTCTTCAGGATCTTTAAGGGGAAGGGTGAGCAACCAGCAATCATGGCACACATTGGTACCAATGACATCAGTAGAAAAAGGACAGAGCATGTGAAAAACGAGCACGTGGAGTTAGGTTGGAAGCTGAAGTCCAGGACAAACAGGGGAGTTATCTCTGGATTACTACCAGTCCCACATGATAGTGAGCTAAGAAGTAGGGAGAGAGCACAGCTAAACATGTAGGGCTGATGTAGGAGGCAGGGCTTCCATTATGTGGATAATTGGAGCACATTCTGGGGAAGGTGGGACCTGTACAGTAGGGATCTGAACCAGAAGGGCACAAATATCCTGGGAGGAAGGTTTGTTCGAGTTGTACAGGATGGATTAAACTAGATTGGCAGGGGGTGTTTGATAAGTTTCCCCATGGTATGTTCATGCAGCAGGTACAGAGGCATGGGATAGGGGGAAATGTGGCAGATTGGATTCAAAATTGGCTGACCCTTTATGGACTGAAAAAATTCAACATGGTGCTCAGTTATGAGTGATGTACCACAGGGATCTGTTCTGGATCCTCAAGGAGTGGAAGGGTGGCTTAGCAAGTTCACAAACAATACGAAGGTGGGTTGCGTTGTCGACAGTGCAGAGGGCTGTTCTAGGTTACGAAGGGGCATTCATAGGATGCAGAGCTGGGCTGAGAAGTGGCAGATGGAGTTTAACCCTGAAAGGTGATTCATTTTAGAAGGACAAACTTGAAAGCAGAATTCAGGGTTAACAGAAAGATTCTTGGCAGTGTGGAGGAGCAGAGGGATCTTGAGGTTCATGTTCACAGTTTCCTGAAAGCTGCCACCCAGGTGGATAGAGTTGTTATGAGGGCATATGGTGTATTAGCTTTCATTAACAGAGGGATTGAGTTCGAGAGCTGTGAAGTTATGCTCCAGGTATACAAAACTCTGGTTTGGCCACAGCTGGAGTACTGTGTCCACTTCTGGTCACCCCATTACAGGTAAGATGTGGAAGTGTTGCAAAAGGTGCAGAGAAGATTTACCAGGATGTTGCCTGGAATGGAGGAAGATCTTATGAGGAAAGGTTGAGAGAGCTCGGGCTTTTCTCTTCAGAACGACGAAGGATGAGAGGTGACTTGATAGAGATGTACAGAATAATAGAGGTATAGATAGAGTGGAGAGCCAGAGGCATTTTCCTGGGGTGGAGATAGCTATTACAACGGGGCATAGTTTTAAAGTGAGTGGAGGGAGATATAGGGGAGACATCAGAGGTTCTTCACTCAGAGAGTGGTCGGGGCATGGAATGTCTTGCCGGAGAGGGTAGTGGAGTTGGCCTCATTAGGGGCATTTAAGCGGCTATTAGATAGGTATATCGATGATAGTATAAGGTAGGGGTGGAGCTTACATAGACCTTAGAATTAAGGTGAAAGTTCGGCACAACTTCGTGGGCTGAAGGGCCTGTACTGTGCTGTGCTGTTCTATGTTCTAAAATGTCAACATTTGCTGGGTTTCATGTGGAGGGGAATTGGCGGCAGGAAAATTTGATTTGCTGGATAATTCCTCTGGAGAGCACTGTAATGGGAATTCTGGTACTCCCATCTCTGCTGCAGTATTCATTGTTTGGTCAGAGAGAAATCCAGGCCTTTGTGTTGTTTGTAGAAAGCAGAGAAAAAGTCTGGGAAACACTAATGACACTCAACGCTGAAGGACCTACACTTGCGAATGTTTTCTCCCTCTGCATCCAGGCATGAAGCCCAGGTAAGGCAGGGGCCTAGAGCTGGTGTTCTTTGAGTCTAAGCTAATGCCTTAAAATTGAATATTTGGCCTAATCTGCAGGAATATATTTATGTGTGCCTCACCTGGCTGATGTACAGAGATCTCCTTGGTCAGCCCTCAATTTGCTGAGACGACATATAGGGAGATGTAGTGAGAAAAATATCATTACATGGGCTTTGGCCTAAATGGGGTATACTGGACAAAACTATTCACTCGTATTTAACACAGATAAACTCAGAAACAATTGTATAAAAGCCCAGATAGACTGGGCCTCCTCTCAAATGGTAGAGTGGCAGTAATGTCAATGGGACACTAATAAACAAGGCAAGGTTAATGCTTTGGTGAGACAGATTCACATCTAACCAGGACAGATAATAGAACTTGAATTCAATTAATTGATCTGGGATTAAATGTTTGTCTCAACGATGGTAGCCATGACAACTATTATTGATGGTAGACATTTGGATGCTGATAAAAACAAAATGATTTTTGAAAAGATCTGCAGTAAAATAAACTCCTAATCATCATAGAATCGCTACAGTGTGGGGGCACGTTAGTCTGCTCATCAAATTGACAGTGATCTTCTGAAGGAGATCCCATCCACACCCACCCCTACATTCCCCAGGGCTAACCCACCTAGCCTGCACGTTCCTGGGCACCCCACCGGAGCTGCACATTGGTGGACTGTAGGAGGGAACTAGAGCAAAGCCAACCAACAGATGCCTGAGGGTGGAATTGAACCTGGGTTCCTGGCACTTTTAGGCAGCAGAGCTAACCACTGAGGCACTGTGCCATCACAAAGCCAGCTTGTAAAAACCCAACTGTTTCACTGATGTCCTTTAGGGAAGGCAATCTGCCATCTTTACCTGATCTGGCCTACATGTGACTCCAGGCTGAGAGCTGTCCTCTGAAATGCTCAAGAAAGCCACTCAGCTCAAAGGCAGTTGGGATAACAAAGTGTAGAGCTGGATGAACACAGCAGGCCAAGCAGCATCTTAGGAGCACAAAAGCTGACGTTTTGGGCCTAGACACTTCTTCAGAAAAGGGTCAAGGCCTGAAACGTCAGCTTTTGTTCTCCGAAGATGCTGCTTGGCCTGCTGTGTTCATCCAGCTTCACACTTTGTTATCTCGGATTCTGCAGCATCTGCAGTTCCCATTTTCTCTCAAAGGCAGAGATAATGGGAACTGCAGATGCTGGAGAATCCGAGATAACAAAGTGTGAAGCTGGATGAACACAGCAGGCCAAGCAGCATCTCAGGAGCATAAAAGCTGACGTTTCGGGTCTAGACCCTTCATCAGAGACCCTCTGATGAAGGATCTAGGCCAGAAACGTCAGCTTTTGTGGTCTCTGATGAAGGGTCTAGGCCCGAAGCGTCGACTTTTGTGCTCCTGAGATGCTGCTTGGCCTGCTGTGTTCATCCAGCTTCACACTTTGTTCTCTCAAAGGTATTTGGGATGACAAGTGCTGAACCTGCTTGTGATGCCTACATCCCATGAAAGCAAAAAAAGAAAATTATTTGTACGTCCAAATTACTGCAGATGCTGGAACCTGTTCTGAAAGCAATCAATTCTGGAGATCACAGCAGGTCAGGCAGCATCCATGGAGAGACAGCAAGCTAACGTTTTGACTCCTGGTCACTTTTCATTAGAACTGAAAATAATTGTTTGACTAGGAAGGAGCTAGGGAATTGGTTCGATTATGGCAGATTTGTGAAGGATAAAAGGGGCAACTATTTTAAATGTAGCAGAAATGAAAGAAGGCCAATTAAGGGAATAGCAATCCCTGGCAAATTCATAACCTCTGCCTCTGGAGTCTGCCCACTTTCCTAACGTAACTCTCCTCTCTCCCTCCAGACTGAAGCTTCCATCAGTAACTTTGCACGGTTCCACTTTAGCACAGAACATGCTATTGGCGTTCTCAGAGAAGCAGCTACTAATTTATTCTCGATGGAAGCTGCTGATTGACACAATAGATAGAGCCTTGCAGAGAGAAGTAAGTTACTGTGGACTGTAGATGGGAGGCATTTTACTGATAAATAATACATAAAGTGCTCAGAGCCCAATTTATGAGCACTCAACAAATTAATCATTCATTTTGTGACCTGTGCCTTATGCAAAATAAAACTCAAACCTATTGTTGAACAAAATACAATATCGACATCAGTTTTCGTGATTGATGTCAAATCACTTTCGCTGAAGTCAGTTCTCCAGGCTACTATTGTCTGTTCAACTTTCTGACCAAACTTTTCTTTTAATGAATGCACACATCAAACAAGCAGCATTTTGAATTCCTTACTTGCAGTCTTAATGAGCCAAAATTTCCCAGGCAGGGGATTACGATATGTGTTGGAATTTTCCCTTATCCTCATTCTGCCACTCCTTGCTGGCAGAAACCACGTTGAAATATATTCAACAGGTTTGTGTGTAACTGAAGGCTTCTTGAGATTTAAATTAGTTACTGTGCTGGTAAAGACACCTCGGTGTCACAGAGAGGCAGGCTGATTAATAACTCGCTAGGGGGACCATGCAGAGGGGGAGAATGAAAGATCATCGAGGACTGGTGGGTGGGGGAAGGGAAGAGTTTAGTGATGCCTTTCGAATGCACACCATCTCTTTATGTATTTTAATCGCCTCTGAACCTCTTTTTTTCTGTCACTGAGATGGAAGTGCAATGCCATCACTTTTTAAAGAAATTTATTGACAAGATTTGGGCTTCATCAGCTAGGCCAGAATATATTGCCCAGAGGGCGTTACTTTTAGTATTCACTCACAGATGAGGGCATTGTTGGCTACATCATTATTGATTTGCCATCCCCTGAGTGTCCAGAGGGCAGTTAAGGGTCAGCCACATTGCTGTGGGATCTGGAGTCACATGTAGGCCACACCAGGTAAGGATGGCACCTTCCTACCCGAAAGGGCACTAGTGAGCCAGATGGGTTTTTCTGACAATTGAAAATGCGTTCTTGGTCATCGCTGGACGTTGTTGCACTTGGACCTTCACTTTGCTCGCCAGTTCTCCTTCTCCTTCTTTCTTTGTCCGTTTTTTTTCTCTCCCTTCTTCTCTCTGCCTCTGCAGTAATTCCACCCCCCCTCCCCTGAACCTTTTAACTACCGACCTAAGGAGTAGGGAAGGAGCTGGGTCATGACTGGGAACCACGTGGTTGGAGCTATATGTACGGATGTGACCTGAAACGACAGCGGATCGAGCATCGGCCAGATCGAGGACGGTAGATCAAGAGTGGGGCAGCGAGGCAGCGATGGTGGTGAGAGTGGGACAGTGAGGCAGCGATGGTGGTGAGAGTGGGACAGTGAGGCAGCGATGGTGGTGAGAGTGGGACGGGAGGCAGCGATGGTGGTGAGAGTGGGACAATGAGGCAGCGATGGTGGTGAGAGTGGGACGGGAGGCAGCGATGGTGGTGAGAGTGGGACAATGAGGCAGCGATGGTGGTGAGAGTGGGACAGTGAGGCAGCGATGGTGGTGAGAGTGGGACAGTGAGGCAGCGATGGTGGTAAGAGTGGGACGGGAGGCAGCGATGGTGGTGAGAGTGGGACGGGAGGCAGCGATGGTGGTGAGAGTGGGACAATGAGGCAGCGATGGTGGTGAGAGTGGGACGGTGAGGCAGCGATGGTGGTGAGAGTGGGACAGTGAGGCAGCGATGGTGGTGAGAGTGGGACAGTGAGGCAGCGATGGTGGTGAGAGTGGGACGGGAGGCAGCGATGGTGGTGAGAGTGGGACGGGAGGCAGCGATGGTGGTGAGAGTGGGACAGTGAGGCAGCGATGGTGGTGAGAGTGGGACAGTGAGGCAGCGATGGTGGTGAGAGTGGGACGGGAGGCAGCGATGGTGGTGAGAGTGGGACGGGAGGCAGCGATGGTGGTGAGAGTGGGACGGGAGGCAGCGATGGTGGTGAGAGTGGGACAGTGAGGCAGCGATGGTGGTGAGAGTGGGACGGGAGGCAGCGATGGTGGTGAGAGTGGGACGGTGAGGCAGCGATGGTGGTGAGAGTGGGACGGGAGGCAGCGATGGTGGTGAGAGTGGGACGGTGAGGCAGCGATGGTGGTGAGAGTGGGACGGGAGGCAGCGATGGTGGTGAGAGTGTGACAGTGAGGCAGCGATGGTGGTGAGAGTGGGACAGTGAGGCAGCGATGGTGGTGAGAGTGGGACGGGAGGCCGCGACGGTGGGGAGAGTGGGACAGTGAGGCAGCGATGGTGGTGAGAGTGGGACAGTGAGGCAGCGATGGTGGTGAGAGTGGGACAGTGAGGCAGCGATGGTGGTGAGAGTGGGACAGTGAGGCAGCGATGGTGGTGAGACTGGGACAGTGAGGCAGTGATGGTGGTGAGAGTGGGACGGGAGGCAGCGATGGTGGTGAGAGTGGGACGGGAGGCAGCGATGGTGGTGAGAGTGGGACAGTGAGGCAGCGATGGTGGTGAGAGTGGGACAGTGAGGCAGCGATGGTGGTGAGAGTGGGACGGGAGGCAGCGATGGTGGTGAGAGTGGGACAGTGAGGCAGCGATGGTGGTGAGAGTGGGACAGTGAGGCAGCGATGGTGGTGAGAGTGGGACGGGAGGCAGCGATGGTGGTGAGAGTGGGACAGTGAGGCAGCGATGGTGGTGAGAGTGGGACGGTGAGGCAGCGATGGTGGTGAGAGTGGGACAGTGAGGCAGCGATGGTGGTGAGAGTGGGACAGTGAGGCAGCGATGGTGGTGAGAGTGGGACAGTGAGGCAGCGATGGTGGTGAGAGTGGGACGGGAGGCAGCGATGGTGGTGAGAGTGGGACAGTGAGGCAGCGATGGTGGTGAGAGTGGGACAGTGAGGCAGCGATGGTGGTGAGAGTGGGACAGTGAGGCAGCGATGGTGGTGAGAGTGGGACAGTGAGGCAGCGATGGTGGTGAGAGTGGGACAGTGAGGCAGTGATGGTGGTGAGAGTGGGACAGTGAGGCAGCGATGGTGGTGAGAGTGGGACGGTGAGGCAGCGATGGTGGTGAGAGTGGGACAGTGAGGCAGCGATGGTGGTGAGAGTGGGACAGTGAGGCAGCGATGGTGGTGAGAGTGGGACGGGAGGCAGCGATGGTGGTGAGAGTGGGACAGTGAGGCAGCGATGGTGGTGAGAGTGGGACAGTGAGGCAGCGATGGTGGTGAGAGTGGGACGGGAGGCAGCGATGGTGGTGAGAGTGGGACGGGAGGCAGCGATGGTGGTGAGAGTGGGACAGTGAGGCAGCGATGGTGGTGAGAGTGGGACGGGAGGCAGCGATGGTGGTGAGAGTGGGACAGTGAGGCAGCGATGGTGGTGAGAGTGGGACGGGAGGCAGCGATGGTGGTGAGAGTGGGACGGGAGGCAGCGATGGTGGTGAGAGTGAGACAGGGAGGCAGCGATGGTGGTGAGAGTGGGACAGTGAGGCAGCGATGGTGGTGAGAGTGGGATGGGAGGCAGCGATGGTGGTGAGAGTGGGACAGTGAGGCAGTGATGGTGGTGAGAGTGGGACGGGAGGCAGCGATGGTGGTGAGAGTGGGGCAGTGAGGCAGCGATGGTGGTGAGAGTGGGACAGTGAGGCAGCGATGGTGGTGAGAGTGGGACGGGAGGCAGCGATGGTGGTGAGAGTGGGACGGGAGGCAGCGATGGTGGTGAGAGTGGGACGGGAGGCAGCGATGGTGGTGAGAGTGGGACAGTGAGGCAGCGATGGTGGTGAGAGTGGGACGGGAGGCAGCGATGGTGGTGAGAGTGGGACAGTGAGGCAGCGATGGTGGTGAGAGTGGGACGGGAGGCAGCGATGGTGGTGAGAGTGGGACAGTGAGGCAGCGATGGTGGTGAGAGTGGGACAGTGAGGCAGCGATGGTGGTGAGAGTGGGACGGGAGGCAGCGATGGTGGTGAGAGTGGGACAGTGAGGCAGCGATGGTGGTGAGAGTGGGACAGTGAGGCAGCGATGGTGGTGAGAGTGGGACGGTGAGGCAGCGATGGTGGTGAGAGTGGGACGGGAGGCAGCGATGGTGGTGAGAGTGGGACAGTGAGGCAGCGATGGTGGTGAGAGTGGGACGGTGAGGCAGCGATGGTGGTGAGAGTGGGACAGTGAGGCAGCGATGGTGGTGAGAGTGGGACAGTGAGGCAGCGATGGTGGTGAGAGTGGGACAGTGAGGCAGCGATGGTGGTGAGAGTGGGACGGGAGGCAGTGATGGTGGTGAGAGTGGGACAGGGAGGCAGCGATGGTGGTGAGAGTGGGACGGGAGGCAGCGATGGTGGTGAGAGTGGGACAGTGAGGCAGCGATGGTGGTGAGAGTGGGACGGGAGGCAGCGATGGTGGTGAGAGTGGGACAGTGAGGCAGCGATGGTGGTGAGAGTGGGACGGGAGGCAGCGATGGTGGTGAGAGTGGGACAATGAGGCAGCGATGGTGGTGAGAGTGGGACGGTGAGGCAGCGATGGTGGTGAGAGTGGGACAGTGAGGCCGCGATGGTGGTGAGAGTGGGACAGTGAGGCAGCGATGGTGGTGAGAGTGGGACGGGAGGCAGCGATGGTGGTGAGAGTGGGACGGGAGGCAGCGATGGTGGTGAGAGTGGGACGGTGAGGCAGCGATGGTGGTGAGAGTGGGACAGTGAGGCAGCGATGGTGGTGAGAGTGGGACGGGAGGCAGCGATGTTGGTGAGAGTGGGACGGGAGGCAGCGATGGTGGTGAGAGTGGGACGGGAGGCAGCGATGGTGGTGAGAGTGGGACAGTGAGGCAGCGATGGTGGTGAGAGTGGGACAATGAGGCAGCGATGGTGGTGAGAGTGGGACAGTGAGGCAGCGATGGTGGAGAGAGTGGGACGGGAGGCAGCGATGGTGGTGAGAGTGGGACGGGAGGCAGCGATGGTGGTGAGAGTGGGACAGTGAGGCAGCGATGGTGGTGAGAGTGGGACAGTGAGGCAGCGATGGTGGTGAGAGTGGGACGGTGAGGCAGCGATGGTGGTGAGAGTGGGACAGTGAGGCAGCGATGGTGGTGAGAGTGGGACGGTGAGGCAGCGATGGTGGTGAGAGTGGGACAGTGAGGCAGCGATGGTGGTGAGAGTGGGACGGGAGGCAGCGATGGTGGTGAGAGTGGGACAGTGAGGCAGCGATGGTGGTGAGAGTGGGACGGTGAGGCAGCGATGGTGGTGAGAGTGGGACGGGAGGCAGCGATGGTGGTGAGAGTGGGACGGGAGGCAGCGATGGTGGTGAGAGTGGGACAGTGAGGCAGCGATGGTGGTGAGAGTGGGACAGTGAGGCAGCGATGGTGGTGAGAGTGGGACGGGAGGCAGCGATGGTGGTGAGAGTGGGACAGTGAGGCAGCGATGGTGGTGAGAGTGGGACAGTGAGGCAGCGATGGTGGTGAGAGTGGGACGGGAGGCAGCGATGGTGGTGAGAGTGGGACGGGAGGCAGCGATGGTGGTGAGAGTGGGACGGGAGGCAGCGATGGTGGTGAGAGTGGGACAGTGAGGCAGCGATGGTGGTGAGAGTGGGACGGGAGGCAGCGATGGTGGTGAGAGTGGGACAGTGAGGCAGCGATGGTGGTGAGAGTGGGACGGGAGGCAGCGATGGTGGTGAGAGTGGGACGGGAGGCAGCGATGGTGGTGAGAGTGGGACAGTGAGGCAGCGATGGTGGTGAGAGTGGGACAGTGAGGCAGCGATGGTGGTGAGAGTGGGACGGGAGGCAGCGATGGTGGTGAGAGTGGGACAGTGAGGCAGCGATGGTGGTGAGAGTGGGACAATGAGGCAGCGATGGTGGTGAGAGTGGGACAGTGAGGCAGCGATGGTGGTGAGAGTGGGACAGTGAGGCAGCGATGGTGGTGAGAGTGGGACGGTGAGGCAGCGATGGTGGTGAGAGTGGGACGGTGAGGCAGCGATGGTGGTGAGAGTGGGACAGGGAGGCAGCGATGGTGGTGAGAGTGGGACGGGAGGCAGCGATGGTGGTGAGAGTGGGACGGGAGGCAGCGATGCTGGTGAGAGTGGGACGGGAGGCAGTGATGGTGGTGAGAGTGGGACGGGAGGCTGTGATGGTGGTGAGAGTGGGACAATGAGGCAGCGATGGTGGTGAGAGTGGGACGGGAGGCAGCGATGGTGGTGAGAGTGGGACGGGAGGCAGCGATGGTGGTGAGAGTGGGACGGGAGGCAGCGATGGTGGTGAGAGTGGGACAGTGAGGCAGCGATGGTGGTGAGAGTGGGACAGTGAGGCAGCGATGGTGGTGAGAGTGGGACGGGAGGCAGCGATGGTGGTGAGAGTGGGACAGTGAGGCAGCGATGGTGGTGAGAGTGGGACGGGAGGCAGCGATGGTGGTGAGAGTGGGACAGTGAGGCAGCGATGGTGGTGAGAGTGGGACAGTGAGGCAGCGATGGTGGTGAGAGTGGGACGGGAGGCAGCGATGGTGGTGAGAGTGGGACGGGAGGCAGCGATGGTGGTGAGAGTGGGACAGTGAGGCAGCGATGGTGGTGAGAGTGGGACGGGAGGCAGCGATGGTGGTGAGAGTGGGACAGTGAGGCAGCGATGGTGGTGAGAGTGGGACAGTGAGGCAGCGATGGTGGTGAGAGTGGGACAATGAGGCAGCGATAGTGGTGAGAGTGGGACGGGAGGCAGCGATGGTGGTGAGAGTGGGACAATGAGGCAGCGATGGTGGTGAGAGTGGGACAGTGAGTCAGCGATGGTGGTGAGAGTGGGACAGTGAGGCAGCGATGGTGGTGAGAGTGGGACAGTGAGGCAGCGATGGTGGTGAGAGTGGGACGGGAGGCAGCGATGGTGGTGAGAGTGGGACGGGAGGCAGCGATGGTGGTGAGAGTGGGACAGTGAGGCAGCGATGGTGGTGAGAGTGGGACGGGAGGCAGCGATGGTGGTGAGAGTGGGACGGGAGGCAGCGATGGTGGTGAGAGTGGGACAGTGAGGCAGCGATGGTGGTGAGAGTGGGACAGTGAGGCAGCGATGGTGGTGAGAGTGGGACGGGAGGCAGCGATGGTGGTGAGAGTGGGACAGGGAGGCAGCGATGGTGGTGAGAGTGGGACAGTGAGGCAGCGATGGTGGTGAGAGTGGGACGGGAGGCAGCGATGGTGGTGAGAGTGGGACGGGAGGCAGCGATGGTGGTGAGAGTGGGACAGGGAGGCAGCGATGGTGGTGAGAGTGGGACAGTGAGGCAGCGATGGTGGTGAGAGTGGGACGGGAGGCAGCGATGGTGGTGAGAGTGGGACGGTGAGGCAGCGATGGTGGTGAGAGTGGGACGGGAGGCAGCGATGGTGGTGAGAGTGGGACAGTGAGGCAGTGATGGTGGTGAGAGTGGGACAGTGAGGCCGCGACGGTGGTGAGAGTGGGACAGTGAGGCAGCGATGGTGGTGAGAGTGGGACAGTGAGGCAGCGATGGTGGTGAGAGTGGGACGGGAGGCAGCGATGGTGGTGAGAGTGGGACGGGAGGCAGCGATGGTGGTGAGAGTGGGACAGTGAGGCAGTGATGGTGGTGAGAGTGGGACAGTGAGGCAGCGATGGTGGTGAGAGTGGGACGGGAGGCAGCGATGGTGGTGAGAGTGGGACGGGAGGCAGCGAAGGTGGTGAGAGTGGGACGGTGAGGCAGCGATGGTGGTGAGAGTGGGACGGTGAGGCAGCGATGGTGGTGAGAGTGGGACGGGAGGCAGCGATGGTGGTGAGAGTGGGACGGGAGGCAGCGATGGTGGTGAGAGTGGGACAGTGAGGCAGCGATGGTGGTGAGAGTGGGACGGGAGGCAGCGATGGTGGTGAGAGTGGGACAGTGAGGCAGCGATGGTGGTGAGAGTGGGACAGTGAGGCAGCGATGGTGGTGAGAGTGGGACGGGAGGCAGCGATGGTGGTGAGAGTGGGACAGTGAGGCAGCGATGGTGGTGAGAGTGGGACGGGAGGCAGCGATGGTGGTGAGAGTGGGACAGTGAGGCAGCGATGGTGGTGAGAGTGGGACAGTGAGGCAGCGATGGTGGTGAGAGTGGGACGGGAGGCAGCGATGGTGGTGAGAGTGGGACAGTGAGGCAGCGATGGTGGTGAGAGTGGGACGGGAGGCAGCGATGGTGGTGAGAGTGGGACAGTGAGGCAGCGATGGTGGTGAGAGTGGGACGGGAGGCAGCGATGGTGGTGAGAGTGGGACAGTGAGGCAGCGATGGTGGTGAGAGTGGGACGGGAGGCAGCGATGGTGGTGAGAGTGGGACAGTGAGGCAGCGATGGTGGTGAGAGTGGGACGGGAGGCAGCGATGGTGGTGAGAGTGGGACGGGAGGCAGCGATGGTGGTGAGAGTGGGACGGGAGGCAGCGATGGTGGTGAGAGTGGGACAGTGAGGCAGCGATGGTGGTGAGAGTGGGACGGGAGGCAGCGATGGTGGTGAGAGTGGGACGGGAGTCAGCGATGGTGGTGAGAGTGGGACAGTGAGGCCGCGACGGTGGTGAGAGTGGGACGGGAGGCAGCGATGGTGGTGAGAGTGGGACAATGAGGCAGCGATGGTGGTGAGAGTGGGACGGGAGGCAGCGATGGTGGTGAGAGTGAGACAGGGAGGCAGCGATGGTGGTGAGAGTGGGACGGGAGGCAGCGATGGTGGTGAGAGTGGGACGGTGAGGCAGCGATGGTGGTGAGAGTGGGACAGTGAGGCAGCGATGGTGGTGAGAGTGGCACGGGAGGCAGCGATGGTGGTGAGAGTGGGACGGTGAGGCAGCGATGGTGGTGAGAGTGGGACGGGAGGCAGCGATGGTGGTGAGAGTGGGACGGGAGGCAGCGATGGTGGTGAGAGTGGGACGGGAGGCAGCGATGGTGGTGAGAGTGGGACAGTGAGGCAGCGATGGTGGTGAGAGTGGGACGGGAGGCAGCGATGGTGGTGAGAGTGGGACGGGAGGCAGCGATGGTGGTGAGAGTGGGACGGGAGGCAGCGATGGTGGTGAGAGTGGGACAGTGAGGCAGCGATGGTGGTGAGAGTGGGACAGTGAGGCAGCGATGGTGGTGAGAGTGGGACGGGAGGCAGCGATGGTGGTGAGAGTGGGACGGGAGGCAGCGATGGTGGTGAGCGTGGGACGGGAGGCAGCGATGGTGGTGAGAGTGAGACAGGGAGGCAGCGATGGTGGTGAGAGTGGGACGGGAGGCAGCGATGGTGGTGAGAGTGGGACGGTGAGGCAGCGATGGTGGTGAGAGTGGGACAGTGAGGCAGTGATGGTGGTGAGAGTGGGACAGTGAGGCAGCGATGGTGGTGAGAGTGAGACAGGAGGCAGCGATGGTGGTGAGAGTGGGACAGTGAGGCAGCGATGGTGGTGAGAGTGAGACAGGAGGCAGCGATGGTGGTGAGAGTGAGACAGGGAGGCAGCGATGGTGGTGAGAGTGGGACGGTAAGGCAGCGATGGTGGTGAGAGTGGGACAGTGAGGCAGCGATGGTGGTGAGAGTGGGACAGTGAGGCAGCGATGGTGGTGAGAGTGAGACAGGAGGCAGCGATGGTGGTGAGAGTGAGACAGGGAGGCAGCGATGGTGGTGAGAGTGGGACGGGAGGCAGCGATGGTGGTGAGAGTGGGACGGGAGGCAGCGATGGTGGTGAGAGTCAGACAGTGAGGCAGCGATGGTGGTGAGAGTGAGACAGGGAGGCAGCGATGGTGGTGAGAGTGGGACAATGAGGCAGCGATGGTGGTGAGAGTGGGACAGTGAGGCAGCGATGGTGGTGAGAGTGGGACGGGAGGCAGCGATGGTGGTGAGAGTGGGACAGTGAGGCAGCGATGGTGGTGAGAGTGGGACAGTGAGGCAGCGATGGTGGTGAGAGTGGGACAGTGAGGCAGCGATGGTGGTGAGAGTGGGACGGGAGGCAGCGATGGTGGTGAGAGTGGGACGGGAGGCAGCGATGGTGGTGAGAGTGGGACGGGAGGCAGCGATGGTGGTGAGAGTGGGACAGTGAGGCAGCGATGGTGGTGAGAGTGGGACAGTGAGGCAGCGATGGTGGTGAGAGTGGGACAGTGAGGCAGCGATGGTGGTGAGAGTGGGACAGTGAGGCAGCGATGGTGGTGAGAGTGGGACGGGAGGCAGCGATGGTGGTGAGAGTGGGACAGTGAGGCAGCGATGGTGGTGAGAGTGGGACGGGAGGCAGCGATGGTGGTGAGAGTGGGACGGTGAGGCAGCGATGGTGGTGAGAGTGGGACGGGAGGCAGCGATGGTGGTGAGAGTGGGACGGGAGGCAGCGATGGTGGTGAGAGTGGGACAGTGAGGCAGCGATGGTGGTGAGAGTGAGACGGGAGGCAGCGATGGTGGTGAGAGTGGGACGGGAGGCAGCGATGGTGGTGAGAGTGGGACAGTGAGGCCGCGACGGTGGTGAGAGTGGGACGGGAGGCAGCGATGGTGGTGTGAGTGGGACGGGAGGCAGCGATGGTGGTGAGAGTGGGACGGGAGGCAGCGATGGTGGTGAGAGTGAGACAGGGAGGCAGCGATGGTGGTGAGAGTGGGACGGGAGGCAGCGATGGTGGTGAGAGTGGGACGGTGAGGCAGCGATGGTGGTGAGAGTGGGACAGTGAGGCAGCGATGGTGGTGAGAGTGGGACGGTGAGGCAGCGATGGTGGTGAGAGTGGGACGGTGAGGCAGCGATGGTGGTGAGAGTGGGACAGTGAGGCAGCGATGGTGGTGAGAGTGGGACGGGAGGCAGCGATGGTGGTGAGAGTGGGACGGGAGGCAGCGATGGTGGTGAGAGTGGGACGGTGAGGCAGCGATGGTGGTGAGAGTGAGACAGGGAGGCAGCGATGGTGGTGAGAGTGGGACGGGAGGCAGCGATGGTGGTGAGAGTGGGACGGGAGGCAGCGATGGTGGTGAGAGTGAGACAGGGAGGCAGCGATGGTGGTGAGAGTGGGACGGGAGGCAGCGATGGTGGTGAGAGTGGGACGGGAGGCAGCGATGGTGGTGAGAGTGGGTCAGTGAGGCAGCGATGGTGGTGAGAGTGGGACGGGAGGCAGCGATGGTGGTGAGAGTGGGACGGGAGGCAGCGATGGTGGTGAGAGTGGGACGGGAGGCAGCGATGGTGGTGAGAGTGGGACAGTGAGGCAGCGATGGTGGTGAGAGTGGGACAGTGAGGCAGCGATGGTGGTGAGAGTGGGACGGGAGGCAGCGATGGTGGTGAGAGTGGGACAGTGAGGCAGCGATGGTGGTGAGAGTGGGACAGTGAGGCAGCGATGGTGGTGAGAGTGGGACGGTGAGGCAGCGATGGTGGTGAGAGTGGGACAGTGAGGCAGCGATGGTGGTGAGAGTGGGACAGTGAGGCAGCGATGGTGGTGAGAGTGGGACAGGAGGCAGCGATGGTGGTGAGAGTGGGACGGGAGGCAGCGATGGTGGTGAGAGTGGGACAGTGAGGCAGCGATGGTGGTGAGAGTGGGACGGGAGGCAGCGATGGTGGTGAGAGTGGGACGGGAGGCAGCGATGGTGGTGAGAGTGGGACGGGAGGCAGCGATGGTGGTGAGAGTGAGACAGGGAGGCAGCGATGGTGGTGAGAGTGGGACGGGAGGCAGCGATGGTGGTGAGAGTGGGACGGTGAGGCAGCGATGGTGGTGAGAGTGGGACAGTGAGGCAGCGATGGTGGTGAGAGTGAGACAGGAGGCAGCGATGGTGGTGAGAGTGAGACAGGGAGGCAGCGATGGTGGTGAGAGTGGGACGGGAGGCAGCGATGGTGGTGAGAGTGGGACGGGAGGCAGCGATGGTGGTGAGAGTGGGACGGGAGGCAGCGATGGTGGTGAGAGTGGGACGGGAGGCAGCGATGGTGGTGAGAGTGGGACAGTGAGGCAGCGATGGTGGTGAGAGTGAGACAGGGAGGCAGCGATGGTGGTGAGAGTGGGACAATGAGGCAGCGATGGTGGTGAGAGTGGGACAGTGAGGCAGTGATGGTGGTGAGAGTGGGACGGGAGGCAGCGATGGTGGTGAGAGTGGGACAGTGAGGCAGCGATGGTGGTGAGAGTGGGACAGTGAGGCAGCGATGGTGGTGAGAGTGGGACAGTGAGGCAGCGATGGTGGTGAGAGTGGGACGGGAGGCAGCGATGGTGGTGAGAGTGGGACAGTGAGGCAGCGATGGTGGTGAGAGTGGGACGGGAGGCAGCGATGGTGGTGAGAGTGGGACAGTGAGGCAGCGATGGTGGTGAGAGTGGGACGGGAGGCAGCGATGGTGGTGAGAGTGGGACGGGAGGCAGCGATGGTGGTGAGAGTGGGACGGTGAGGCAGCGATGGTGGTGAGAGTGGGACGGTGAGGCAGCGATGGTGGTGAGAGTGGGACGGGAGGCAGCGATGGTGGTGAGAGTGGGACGGGAGGCAGCGATGGTGGTGAGAGTGGGACAGTGAGGCAGCGATGGTGGTGAGAGTGGGACAGTGAGGCAGCGATGGTGGTGAGAGTGGGGCGGGAGGCAGCGATGGTGGTGAGAGTGGGACAGTGAGGCAGCGATGGTGGTGAGAGTGGGACGGGAGGCAGCGATGGTGGTGAGAGTGGGACGGGAGGCAGCGATGGTGGTGAGAGTGGGACAGTGAGGCAGCGATGGTGGTGAGAGTGGGACGGGAGGCAGCGATGGTGGTGAGAGTGGGACGGGAGGCAGCGATGGTGGTGAGAGTGGGACAGTGAGGCAGCGATGGTGGTGAGAGTGGGACAGTGAGGCAGCGATGGTGGTGAGAGTGGGACGGTGAGGCAGCGATGGTGGTGAGAGTGGGACAGTGAGGCAGCGATGGTGGTGAGAGTGGGACGGGAGGCAGCGATGATGGTGAGAGTGGGACAGTGAGGCAGCGATGGTGGTGAGAGTGGGACAGTGAGGCAGCGATGGTGGTGAGAGTGGGACGGGAGGCAGCGATGGTGGTGAGAGTGGGACAGTGAGGCAGCGATGGTGGTGAGAGTGGGACGGGAGGCAGCGATGGTGGTGAGAGTGGGACAGTGAGGCAGCGATGGTGGTGAGAGTGGGACGGGAGGCAGCGATGGCGGTGAGAGTGGGACAGTGAGGCAGCGATGGTGGTGAGAGTGGGACAGTGAGGCAGCGATGGTGGTGAGAGTGGGACAGTGAGGCAGCGATGGTGGTGATAGTGGGACGGTGAGGCAGCGATGGTGGTGAGAGTGGGACGGGAGGCAGCGATGGTGGTGAGAGTGGGACGGTGAGGCAGCGATGGTGGTGAGAGTGGGACAGTGAGGCAGCGATGGTGGTGAGAGTGGGACAGTGAGGGAGCGATGGTGGTGAGAGTGGGACGGTGAGGCAGCGATGGTGGTGAGAGTGGGACGGGAGGCAGCGATGGTGGTGAGAGTGGGACGGGAGGCAGCGATGGTGGTGAGAGTGGGACGGTGAGGCAGCGATGGTGGTGAGAGTGGGACGGTGAGGCAGCGATGGTGGTGAGAGTGGGACAGTGAGGCAGCGATGGTGGTGAGAGTGGGACGGTTAGGCAGCGATGGTGGTGAGAGTCGGACAGTGAGGCAGCGATGGTGGTGAGAGTGGGACAGTGAGGCAGCGATGGTGGTGAGAGTGGGACGGGAGGCAGCGATGGTGGTGAGAGTGGGACGGTGAGGCAGCGATGGTGGTGAGAGTGGGACAGTGAGGCAGCGATGGTGGTGAGAGTGGGACAGTGAGGCAGCGATGGTGGTGAGAGTGGGACGGGAGGCAGCGATGGTGGTGAGAGTGGGACGGGAGGCAGCGATGGTGGTGAGAGTGGGACAGTGAGGCAGCGATGGTGGTGAGAGTGGGACAGTGAGGCAGCGATGGTGGTGAGAGTGGGACGGGAGGCAGCGATGGTGGTGAGAGTGGGACAGTGAGGCAGCGATGGTGGTGAGAGTGGGACAGTGAGGCAGCGATGGTGGTGAGAGTGGGACGGGAGGCAGCGATGGTGGTGAGAGTGGGACGGGAGGCAGCGATGGTGGTGAGAGTGGGACGGGAGGCAGCGATGGTGGTGAGAGTGGGACAGTGAGGCAGCGATGGTGGTGAGAGTGGGACGGGAGGCAGCGATGGTGGTGAGAGTGGGACAGTGAGGCAGCGATGGTGGTGAGAGTGGGACGGGAGGCAGCGATGGTGGTGAGAGTGGGACGGGAGGCAGCGATGGTGGTGAGAGTGGGACAGTGAGGCAGCGATGGTGGTGAGAGTGGGACGGGAGGCAGCGATGGTGGTGAGAGTGGGACAGTGAGGCAGCGATGGTGGTGAGAGTGGGACAGTGAGGCAGCGATGGTGGTGAGAGTGGGACGGGAGGCAGCGATGGTGGTGAGAGTGGGACAGTGAGGCAGCGATGGTGGTGAGAGTGGGACAATGAGGCAGCGATGGTGGTGAGAGTGGGACAGTGAGGCAGCGATGGTGGTGAGAGTGGGACAGTGAGGCAGCGATGGTGGTGAGAGTGGGACGGGAGGCAGCGATGGTGGTGAGAGTGGGACGGTGAGGCAGCGATGGTGGTGAGAGTGGGACGGGAGGCAGCGATGGTGGTGAGAGTGGGACGGGAGGCAGCGATGGTGGTGAGAGTGGGACGGGAGGCAGCGATGGTGGTGAGAGTGGGACGGGAGGCAGTGATGGTGGTGAGAGTGGGACGGTGAGGCAGCGATGGTGGTGAGAGTGGGACAGTGAGGCAGCGATGGTGGTGAGAGTGGGACAGTGAGGCAGCGATGGTGGTGAGAGTGGGACAATGAGGCAGCGATGGTGGTGAGAGTGGGACGGGAGGCAGCGATGGTGGTGAGAGTGGGACAGTGAGGCAGCGATGGTGGTGAGAGTGGGACAGTGAGGCAGCGATGGTGGTGAGAGTGGGACGGGAGGCAGCGATGGTGGTGAGAGTGGGACAGTGAGGCAGCGATGGTGGTGAGAGTGGGACGGGAGGCAGCGATGGTGGTGAGAGTGGGACAGTGAGGCAGCGATGGTGGTGAGAGTGGGACAGTGAGGCAGCGATGGTGGTGAGAGTGGGACGGGAGGCAGCGATGGTGGTGAGAGTGGGACGGGAGGCAGCGATGGTGGTGAGAGTGGGACAGTGAGGCAGCGATGGTGGTGAGAGTGGGACGGGAGGCAGCGATGGTGGTGAGAGTGGGACAGTGAGGCAGCGATGGTGGTGAGAGTGGGACAGTGAGGCAGCGATGGTGGTGAGAGTGGGACAATGAGGCAGCGATGGTGGTGAGAGTGGGACGGGAGGCAGCGATGGTGGTGAGAGTGGGACAATGAGGAAGCGATGGTGGTGAGAGTGCGACGGTGAGGCAGCGATGGTGGTGAGAGTGGGACGGGAGGCAGCGATGGTGGTGAGAGTGGGACGGGAGGCAGCGATGGTGGTGAGAGTGGGACAGTGAGGCAGCGATGGTGGTGAGAGTGGGACAGTGAGGCAGCGATGGTGGTGAGAGTGGGACGGGAGGCAGCGATGGTGGTGAGAGTGGGACGGGAGGCAGCGATGGTGGTGAGAGTGGGACAGGGAGGCAGCGATGGTGGTGAGAGTGGGACAGTGAGGCAGCGATGGTGGTGAGAGTGGGACGGGAGGCAGCGATGGTGGTGAGAGTGGGACAGGGAGGCAGCGATGGTGGTGAGAGTGGGACAGTGAGGCAGCGATGGTGGTGAGAGTGGGACGGGAGGCAGCGATGGTGGTGAGAGTGGGACGGTGAGGCAGCGATGGTGGTGAGAGTGGGACGGGAGGCAGCGATGGTGGTGAGAGTGGGACAGTGAGGCAGCGATGGTGGTGAGAGTGGGACAGTGAGGCAGCGATGGTGGTGAGAGTGGGACAGTGAGGCAGCGATGGTGGTGAGAGTGGGACGGGAGGCAGCGATGGTGGTGAGAGTGGGACGGGAGGCAGCGATGGTGGTGAGAGTGGGACAGTGAGGCAGTGATGGTGGTGAGAGTGGGACAGTGAGGCAGCGATGGTGGTGAGAGTGGGACGGGAGGCAGCGATGGTGGTGAGAGTGGGACGGTGAGGCAGCGATGGTGGTGAGAGTGGGACGGTGAGGCAGCGATGGTGGTGAGAGTGGGACGGGAGGCAGCGATGGTGGTGAGAGTGGGACAGTGAGGCAGCGATGGTGGTGAGAGTGGGACAGTGAGGCAGCGATGGTGGTGAGAGTGGGACAGTGAGGCAGCGATGGTGGTGAGAGTGGGACGGGAGGCAGCGATGGTGGTGAGAGTGGGACAGTGAGGCAGCGATGGTGGTGAGAGTGGGACAGTGAGTCAGCGATGGTGGTGAGAGTGGGACGGTGAGGCAGCGATGGTGGTGAGAGTGGGACGGGAGGCAGCGATGGTGGTGAGAGTGGGACAGTGAGGCAGCGATGGTGGTGAGAGTGGGACAGTGAGGCAGCGATGGTGGTGAGAGTGGGACAGTGAGGCAGCGATGGTGGTGAGAGTGGGACGGGAGGCAGCGATGGTGGTGAGAGTGGGACAGTGAGGCAGCGATGGTGGTGAGAGTGGGACGGGAGGCAGCGATGGTGGTGAGAGTGGGACAGTGAGGCAGCGATGGTGGTGAGAGTGGGACGGGAGGCAGCGATGGTGGTGAGAGTGGGACGGTGAGGCAGCGATGGTGGTGAGAGTGGGACTTGAGGCAGCGATGGTGGTGAGAGTGGGACGGGAGGCAGCGATGGTGGTGAGAGTGGGACAGTGAGGCAGCGATGGTGGTGAGAGTGGGACGGGAGGCAGCGATGGTGGTGAGAGTGTGACGGGAGGCAGCGATGGTGGTGAGAGTGGGACAGTGAGGCCGCGACGGTGGTGAGAGTGGGACGGGAGGCAGCGATGGTGGTGAGAGTGGGACGGGAGGCAGCGATGGTGGTGAGAGTGGGACGGGAGGCAGCGATGGTGGTGAGAGTGAGACAGGGAGGCAGCGATGGTGGTGAGAGTGGGACGGGAGGCAGCGATGGTGGTGAGAGTGGGACGGTGAGGCAGCGATGGTGGTGAGAGTGGGACAGTGAGGCAGCGATGGTGGTGAGAGTGGGACGGGAGGCAGCGATGGTGGTGAGAGTGGGACGGTGAGGCAGCGATGGTGGTGAGAGTGAGACAGGGAGGCAGCGATGGTGGTGAGAGTGGGACGGGAGGCAGCGATGGTGGTGAGAGTGGGACGGGAGGCAGCGATGGTGGTGAGAGTGAGACAGGGAGGCAGCGATGGTGGTGAGAGTGGGACAATGAGGCAGCGATGGTGGTGAGAGTGGGACAGTGAGGCAGCGATGGTGGTGAGAGTGGGACAGTGAGGCAGCGATGGTGGTGAGAGTGGGACAGTGAGGCAGTGATGGTGGTGAGAGTGGGACAGGAGGCAGCGATGGTGGTGAGAGTGGGACGGGAGGCAGCGATGGTGGTGAGAGTGGGACGGGAGGCAGCGATGGTGGTGAGAGTGGGACAGTGAGGCAGCGATGGTGGTGAGAGTGGGACAGTGAGGCAGCGATGGTGGTGAGAGTGGGACAGTGAGGCAGCGATGGTGGTGAGAGTGGGACAGTGAGGCAGCGATGGTGGTGAGAGTGGGACGGGAGGCAGCGATGGTGGTGAGAGTGGGACAGTGAGGCAGCGATGGTGGTGAGAGTGGGACGGGAGGCAGCGATGGTGGTGAGAGTGGGACAGTGAGGCAGTGATGGTGGTGAGAGTGAGACAGTGAGGCAGCGATGGTGGTGAGAGTGGGACGGGAGGCAGCGATGGTGGTGAGAGTGGGACGGGAGGCAGCGATGGTGGTGAGAGTGGGACGGGAGGCAGCGATGGTGGTGAGAGTGGGACGGGAGGCAGCGATGGTGGTGAGAGTGGGACAGTGAGGCAGTGATGGTGGTGAGAGTGAGACAGTGAGGCAGCGATGGTGGTGAGAGTGGGACGGGAGGCAGCGATGGTGGTGAGAGTGGGACGGGAGGCAGCGATGGTGGTGAGAGTGGGACGGGAGGCAGCGATGGTGGTGAGAGTGGGACGGGAGGCAGCGATGGTGGTGAGAGTGGGACAGTGAGGCAGCGATGGTGGTGAGAGTGGGACAGTGAGGCAGCGATGGTGGTGAGAGTGGGACGGGAGGCAGCGACGGTGGTGAGAGTGGGACAGTGAGGCAGCGATGGTGGTGAGAGTGGGACGGGAGGCAGCGATGGTGGTGAGAGTGGGACGGGAGGCAGCGATGGTGGTGAGAGTGGGACAGTGAGGCAGCGATGGTGGTGAGAGTGGGACGGGAGGCAGCGATGGTGGTGAGAGTGGGACGGGAGGCAGCGATGGTGGTGAGAGTGGGACAGTGAGGCAGCGATGGTGGTGAGAGTGGGACAGTGAGGCAGCGATGGTGGTGAGAGTGGGACGGGAGGCAGCGATGGTGGTGAGAGTGGGACAGTGAGGCAGCGATGGTGGTGAGAGTGGGACAGTGAGGCAGCGATGGTGGTGAGAGTGGGACAGTGAGGCAGCGATGGTGGTGAGAGTGGGACGGGAGGCAGCGATGGTGGTGAGAGTGGGACAGTGAGGCAGCGATGGTGGTGAGAGTGGGACGGGAGGCAGCGATGGTGGTGAGAGTGGGACAGTGAGGCAGCGATGGTGGTGAGAGTGGGACGGTGAGGCAGCGATGGTGGTGAGAGTGGGACAGTGAGGCAGCGATGGTGGTGAGAGTGGGACGGTGAGGCAGCGATGGTGGTGAGAGTGGGACAGTGAGGCAGCGATGGTGGTGAGAGTGGGACGGTGAGGCAGCGATGGTGGTGAGAGTGGGACGGGAGGCAGCGATGGTGGTGAGAGTGGGACGGGAGGCAGCGATGGTGGTGAGAGTGGGACAGTGAGGCAGCGATGGTGGTGAGAGTGGGACAGTGAGGCAGCGATGGTGGTGAGAGTGGGACGGGAGGCAGCGATGGTGGTGAGAGTGGGACGGGAGGCAGCGATGGTGGTGAGAGTGGGACAGTGAGGCAGCGATGGTGGTGAGAGTGGGACGGTGAGGCAGCGATGGTGGTGTGAGTGGGACGGGAGGCAGCGATGGTGGTGAGAGTGGGACGGGAGGCAGCGATGGTGGTGAGAGTGGGACGGTGAGGCAGCGATGGTGGTGAGAGTGGGACAGTGAGGCAGCGATGGTGGTGAGAGTGTGACAGTGAGGCAGTGATGGTGGTGAGAGTGGGACGGGAGGCAGCGATGGTGGTGAGAGTGGGACGGGAGGCAGCGATGGTGGTGAGAGTGAGACAGGGAGGCAGCGATGGTGGTGAGAGTGGGACGGGAGGCAGCGATGGTGGTGAGAGTGGGACGGTGAGGCAGTGATGGTGGTGAGAGTGGGACAGTGAGGCAGCGATGGTGGTGAGAGTGAGACAGGAGGCAGCGATGGTGGTGAGAGTGGGACAGTGAGGCAGCGATGGTGGTGAGAGTGAGACAGGAGGCAGCGATGGTGGTGAGAGTGAGACAGGGAGGCAGCGATGGTGGTGAGAGTGGGACGGTGAGGCAGCGATGGTGGTGAGAGTGGGACAGTGAGGCAGCGATGGTGGTGAGAGTGGGACAGTGAGGCAGCGATGGTGGTGAGAGTGAGACAGGAGGCAGCGATGGTGGTGAGAGTGAGACAGGGAGGCAGCGATGGTGGTGAGAGTGGGACGGGAGGCAGCGATGGTGGTGAGAGTGGGACGGGAGGCAGCGATGGTGGTGAGAGTGAGACAGTGAGGCAGCGATGGTGGTGAGAGTGAGACAGGGAGGCAGCGATGGTGGTGAGAGTGGGACAATGAGGCAGCGATGGTGGTGAGAGTGGGACAGTGAGGCAGCGATGGTGGTGAGAGTGGGACAGTGAGGCAGCGATGGTGGTGAGAGTGGGACAGTGAGGCAGTGATGGTGGTGAGAGTGGGACAGGAGGCAGCGATGGTGGTGAGAGTGGGACGGGAGGCAGCGATGGTGGTGAGAGTGGGACGGGAGGCAGCGATGGTGGTGAGAGTGGGACGGGAGGCAGCGATGGTGGTGAGAGTGGGACGGGAGGCAGCGATGGTGGTGAGAGTGGGACGGGAGGCAGCGATGGTGGTGAGAGTGGGACAGTGAGGCAGCGATGGTGGTGAGAGTGGGACAGTGAGGCAGCGATGGTGGTGAGAGTGGGACGGGAGGCAGCGATGGTGGTGAGAGTGGGACGGGAGGCAGCGATGGTGGTGAGAGTGGGACAGGGAGGCAGCGATGGTGGTGAGAGTGGGACGGTGAGGCAGCGATGGTGGTGAGAGTGGGACAGTGAGGCAGCGATGGTGGTGAGAGTGGGACAGTGAGGCAGCGATGGTGGTGAGAGTGGGACGGGAGGCAGCGATGGTGGTGAGAGTGGGACGGGAGGCAGCGATGGTGGTGAGAGTGGGACGGGAGGCAGCGATGGTGGTGAGAGTGGGACAGTGAGGCAGCGATGGTGGTGAGAGTGGGACAGTGAGGCAGCGATGGTGGTGAGAGTGGGACGGGAGGCAGCGACGGTGGTGAGAGTGGGACAGTGAGGCAGCGATGGTGGTGAGAGTGGGACGGGAGGCAGCGATGGTGGTGAGAGTGGGACGGGAGGCAGCGATGGTGGTGAGAGTGGGACAGTGAGGCAGCGATGGTGGTGAGAGTGGGACGGGAGGCAGCGATGGTGGTGAGAGTGGGACGGGAGGCAGCGATGGTGGTGAGAGTGGGACAGTGAGGCAGCGATGGTGGTGAGAGTGGGACAGTGAGGCAGCGATGGTGGTGAGAGTGGGACGGGAGGCAGCGATGGTGGTGAGAGTGGGACAGTGAGGCAGCGATGGTGGTGAGAGTGGGACAGTGAGGCAGCGATGGTGGTGAGAGTGGGACAGTGAGGCAGCGATGGTGGTGAGAGTGGGACGGGAGGCAGCGATGGTGGTGAGAGTGGGACAGTGAGGCAGCGATGGTGGTGAGAGTGGGACGGGAGGCAGCGATGGTGGTGAGAGTGGGACAGTGAGGCAGCGATGGTGGTGAGAGTGGGACGGTGAGGCAGCGATGGTGGTGAGAGTGGGACAGTGAGGCAGCGATGGTGGTGAGAGTGGGACGGTGAGGCAGCGATGGTGGTGAGAGTGGGACAGTGAGGCAGCGATGGTGGTGAGAGTGGGACGGTGAGGCAGCGATGGTGGTGAGAGTGGGACGGGAGGCAGCGATGGTGGTGAGAGTGGGACGGGAGGCAGCGATGGTGGTGAGAGTGGGACGGTGAGGCAGCGATGGTGGTGAGAGTGGGACAGTGAGGCAGCGATGGTGGTGAGAGTGGGACAGTGAGGCAGCGATGGTGGTGAGAGTGGGACGGTGAGGCAGCGATGGTGGTGAGAGTGGGACAGTGAGGCAGCGATGGTGGTGAGAGTGGGACAGTGAGGCAGCGATGGTGGTGAGAGTGGGACGGGAGGCAGCGATGGTGGTGAGAGTGGGACGGTGAGGCAGCGATGGTGGTGAGAGTGGGACAGTGAGGCAGCGATGGTGGTGAGAGTGGGACGGTGAGGCAGCGATGGTGGTGAGAGTGGGACGGGAGGCAGCGATGGTGGTGAGAGTGGGACAGTGAGGCAGCGATGGTGGTGAGAGTGGGACAGGGAGGCAGCGATGGTGGTGAGAGTGGGACGGTGAGGCAGCGATGGTGGTGAGAGTGGGACAGTGAGGCAGCGATGGTGGTGAGAGTGGGACGGTGAGGCAGCGATGGTGGTGAGAGTGGGACGGTGAGGCAGCGATGGTGGTGAGAGTGGGACAGTGAGGCAGCGATGGTGGTGAGAGTGGGACAGGGAGGCAGCGATGGTGGTGAGAGTGGGACAGTGAGGCAGCGATGGTGGTGAGAGTGGGACAGTGAGGCAGCGATGGTGGTGAGAGTGGGACGGGAGGCAGCGATGGTGGTGAGAGTGGGACAGTGAGGCAGCGATGGTGGTGAGAGTGGGACAGTGAGGCAGCGATGGTGGTGAGAGTGGGACGGGAGGCAGCGATGGTGGTGAGAGTGGGACGGGAGGCAGCGATGGTGGTGAGAGTGGGACAGTGAGGCAGCGATGGTGGTGAGAGTGGGACGGGAGGCAGCGATGGTGGTGAGAGTGGGACGGGAGGCAGCGATGGTGGTGAGAGTGGGACGGGAGGCAGCGATGGTGGTGAGAGTGAGACAGGGAGGCAGCGATGGTGGTGAGAGTGGGACGGGAGGCAGCGATGGTGGTGAGAGTGGGACGGTGAGGCAGTGATGGTGGTGAGAGTGGGACAGTGAGGCAGCGATGGTGGTGAGAGTGAGACAGGAGGCAGCGATGGTGGTGAGAGTGGGACAGTGAGGCAGCGATGGTGGTGAGAGTGAGACAGGAGGCAGCGATGGTGGTGAGAGTGAGACAGGGAGGCAGCGATGGTGGTGAGAGTGGGACGGTGAGGCAGCGATGGTGGTGAGAGTGGGACAGTGAGGCAGCGATGGTGGTGAGAGTGGGACAGTGAGGCAGCGATGGTGGTGAGAGTGAGACAGGAGGCAGCGATGGTGGTGAGAGTGAGACAGGGAGGCAGCGATGGTGGTGAGAGTGGGACGGGAGGCAGCGATGGTGGTGAGAGTGGGACGGGAGGCAGCGATGGTGGTGAGAGTGGGACAGTGAGGCAGCGATGGTGGTGAGAGTGGGACGGGAGGCAGCGATGGTGGTGAGAGTGAGACAGTGAGGCAGCGATGGTGGTGAGAGTGAGACAGGGAGGCAGCGATGGTGGTGAGAGTGGGACAATGAGGCAGCGATGGTGGTGAGAGTGGGACAGTGAGGCAGCGATGGTGGTGAGAGTGGGACAGTGAGGCAGCGATGGTGGTGAGAGTGGGACAGTGAGGCAGTGATGGTGGTGAGAGTGGGACAGGAGGCAGCGATGGTGGTGAGAGTGGGACGGGAGGCAGCGATGGTGGTGAGAGTGGGACGGGAGGCAGCGATGGTGGTGAGAGTGGGACAGTGAGGCAGCGATGGTGGTGAGAGTGGGACAGTGAGGCAGCGATGGTGGTGAGAGTGGGACAGTGAGGCAGCGATGGTGGTGAGAGTGGGACAGTGAGGCAGCGATGGTGGTGAGAGTGGGACGGGAGGCAGCGATGGTGGTGAGAGTGGGACAGTGAGGCAGCGATGGTGGTGAGAGTGGGACGGGAGGCAGCGATGGTGGTGAGAGTGGGACAGTGAGGCAGTGATGGTGGTGAGAGTGAGACAGTGAGGCAGCGATGGTGGTGAGAGTGGGACGGGAGGCAGCGATGGTGGTGAGAGTGGGACGGGAGGCAGCGATGGTGGTGAGAGTGGGACGGGAGGCAGCGATGGTGGTGAGAGTGGGACGGGAGGCAGCGATGGTGGTGAGAGTGGGACAGTGAGGCAGTGATGGTGGTGAGAGTGAGACAGTGAGGCAGCGATGGTGGTGAGAGTGGGACGGGAGGCAGCGATGGTGGTGAGAGTGGGACGGGAGGCAGCGATGGTGGTGAGAGTGGGACGGGAGGCAGCGATGGTGGTGAGAGTGGGACGGGAGGCAGCGATGGTGGTGAGAGTGGGACGGGAGGCAGCGATGGTGGTGAGAGTGGGACAGTGAGGCAGCGATGGTGGTGAGAGTGGGACAGTGAGGCAGCGATGGTGGTGAGAGTGGGACGGGAGGCAGCGACGGTGGTGAGAGTGGGACAGTGAGGCAGCGATGGTGGTGAGAGTGGGACGGGAGGCAGCGATGGTGGTGAGAGTGGGACGGGAGGCAGCGATGGTGGTGAGAGTGGGACAGTGAGGCAGCGATGGTGGTGAGAGTGGGACGGGAGGCAGCGATGGTGGTGAGAGTGGGACGGGAGGCAGCGATGGTGGTGAGAGTGGGACAGTGAGGCAGCGATGGTGGTGAGAGTGGGACAGTGAGGCAGCGATGGTGGTGAGAGTGGGACGGGAGGCAGCGATGGTGGTGAGAGTGGGACAGTGAGGCAGCGATGGTGGTGAGAGTGGGACAGTGAGGCAGCGATGGTGGTGAGAGTGGGACAGTGAGGCAGCGATGGTGGTGAGAGTGGGACGGGAGGCAGCGATGGTGGTGAGAGTGGGACAGTGAGGCAGCGATGGTGGTGAGAGTGGGACGGGAGGCAGCGATGGTGGTGAGAGTGGGACAGTGAGGCAGCGATGGTGGTGAGAGTGGGACGGTGAGGCAGCGATGGTGGTGAGAGTGGGACAGTGAGGCAGCGATGGTGGTGAGAGTGGGACGGTGAGGCAGCGATGGTGGTGAGAGTGGGACAGTGAGGCAGCGATGGTGGTGAGAGTGGGACGGTGAGGCAGCGATGGTGGTGAGAGTGGGACGGGAGGCAGCGATGGTGGTGAGAGTGGGACGGGAGGCAGCGATGGTGGTGAGAGTGGGACGGTGAGGCAGCGATGGTGGTGAGAGTGGGACAGTGAGGCAGCGATGGTGGTGAGAGTGGGACAGTGAGGCAGCGATGGTGGTGAGAGTGGGACGGGAGGCAGCGATGGTGGTGAGAGTGGGACGGGAGGCAGCGATGGTGGTGAGAGTGGGACAGTGAGGCAGCGATGGTGGTGAGAGTGGGACGGTGAGGCAGCGATGGTGGTGTGAGTGGGACGGGAGGCAGCGATGGTGGTGAGAGTGGGACGGGAGGCAGCGATGGTGGTGAGAGTGGGACGGTGAGGCAGCGATGGTGGTGAGAGTGGGACAGTGAGGCAGCGATGGTGGTGAGAGTGTGACAGTGAGGCAGTGATGGTGGTGAGAGTGGGACGGGAGGCAGCGATGGTGGTGAGAGTGGGACGGGAGGCAGCGATGGTGGTGAGAGTGAGACAGGGAGGCAGCGATGGTGGTGAGAGTGGGACGGGAGGCAGCGATGGTGGTGAGAGTGGGACGGTGAGGCAGTGATGGTGGTGAGAGTGGGACAGTGAGGCAGCGATGGTGGTGAGAGTGAGACAGGAGGCAGCGATGGTGGTGAGAGTGGGACAGTGAGGCAGCGATGGTGGTGAGAGTGAGACAGGAGGCAGCGATGGTGGTGAGAGTGAGACAGGGAGGCAGCGATGGTGGTGAGAGTGGGACGGTGAGGCAGCGATGGTGGTGAGAGTGGGACAGTGAGGCAGCGATGGTGGTGAGAGTGGGACAGTGAGGCAGCGATGGTGGTGAGAGTGAGACAGGAGGCAGCGATGGTGGTGAGAGTGAGACAGGGAGGCAGCGATGGTGGTGAGAGTGGGACGGGAGGCAGCGATGGTGGTGAGAGTGGGACGGGAGGCAGCGATGGTGGTGAGAGTGAGACAGTGAGGCAGCGATGGTGGTGAGAGTGAGACAGGGAGGCAGCGATGGTGGTGAGAGTGGGACAATGAGGCAGCGATGGTGGTGAGAGTGGGACAGTGAGGCAGCGATGGTGGTGAGAGTGGGACAGTGAGGCAGCGATGGTGGTGAGAGTGGGACAGTGAGGCAGTGATGGTGGTGAGAGTGGGACAGGAGGCAGCGATGGTGGTGAGAGTGGGACGGGAGGCAGCGATGGTGGTGAGAGTGGGACGGGAGGCAGCGATGGTGGTGAGAGTGGGACGGGAGGCAGCGATGGTGGTGAGAGTGGGACGGGAGGCAGCGATGGTGGTGAGAGTGGGACGGGAGGCAGCGATGGTGGTGAGAGTGGGACAGTGAGGCAGCGATGGTGGTGAGAGTGGGACAGTGAGGCAGCGATGGTGGTGAGAGTGGGACGGGAGGCAGCGATGGTGGTGAGAGTGGGACGGGAGGCAGCGATGGTGGTGAGAGTGGGACAGGGAGGCAGCGATGGTGGTGAGAGTGGGACGGTGAGGCAGCGATGGTGGTGAGAGTGGGACAGTGAGGCAGCGATGGTGGTGAGAGTGGGACAGTGAGGCAGCGATGGTGGTGAGAGTGGGACGGGAGGCAGCGATGGTGGTGAGAGTGGGACGGGAGGCAGCGATGGTGGTGAGAGTGGGACGGGAGGCAGCGATGGTGGTGAGAGTGGGACAGTGAGGCAGCGATGGTGGTGAGAGTGGGACAGTGAGGCAGCGATGGTGGTGAGAGTGGGACGGGAGGCAGCGACGGTGGTGAGAGTGGGACAGTGAGGCAGCGATGGTGGTGAGAGTGGGACGGGAGGCAGCGATGGTGGTGAGAGTGGGACGGGAGGCAGCGATGGTGGTGAGAGTGGGACAGTGAGGCAGCGATGGTGGTGAGAGTGGGACGGGAGGCAGCGATGGTGGTGAGAGTGGGACGGGAGGCAGCGATGGTGGTGAGAGTGGGACAGTGAGGCAGCGATGGTGGTGAGAGTGGGACAGTGAGGCAGCGATGGTGGTGAGAGTGGGACGGGAGGCAGCGATGGTGGTGAGAGTGGGACAGTGAGGCAGCGATGGTGGTGAGAGTGGGACAGTGAGGCAGCGATGGTGGTGAGAGTGGGACAGTGAGGCAGCGATGGTGGTGAGAGTGGGACGGGAGGCAGCGATGGTGGTGAGAGTGGGACAGTGAGGCAGCGATGGTGGTGAGAGTGGGACGGGAGGCAGCGATGGTGGTGAGAGTGGGACAGTGAGGCAGCGATGGTGGTGAGAGTGGGACGGTGTGGCAGCGATGGTGGTGAGAGTGGGACAGTGAGGCAGCGATGGTGGTGAGAGTGGGACGGTGAGGCAGCGATGGTGGTGAGAGTGGGACAGTGAGGCAGCGATGGTGGTGAGAGTGGGACGGTGAGGCAGCGATGGTGGTGAGAGTGGGACGGGAGGCAGCGATGGTGGTGAGAGTGGGACGGGAGGCAGCGATGGTGGTGAGAGTGGGACGGTGAGGCAGCGATGGTGGTGAGAGTGGGACAGTGAGGCAGCGATGGTGGTGAGAGTGGGACAGTGAGGCAGCGATGGTGGTGAGAGTGGGACGGTGAGGCAGCGATGGTGGTGAGAGTGGGACAGTGAGGCAGCGATGGTGGTGAGAGTGGGACAGTGAGGCAGCGATGGTGGTGAGAGTGGGACGGGAGGCAGCGATGGTGGTGAGAGTGGGACGGTGAGGCAGCGATGGTGGTGAGAGTGGGACAGTGAGGCAGCGATGGTGGTGAGAGTGGGACGGTGAGGCAGCGATGGTGGTGAGAGTGGGACGGGAGGCAGCGATGGTGGTGAGAGTGGGACAGTGAGGCAGCGATGGTGGTGAGAGTGGGACAGGGAGGCAGCGATGGTGGTGAGAGTGGGACGGTGAGGCAGCGATGGTGGTGAGAGTGGGACAGTGAGGCAGCGATGGTGGTGAGAGTGGGACGGTGAGGCAGCGATGGTGGTGAGAGTGGGACGGTGAGGCAGCGATGGTGGTGAGAGTGGGACAGTGAGGCAGCGATGGTGGTGAGAGTGGGACAGGGAGGCAGCGATGGTGGTGAGAGTGGGACAGTGAGGCAGCGATGGTGGTGAGAGTGGGACGGGAGGCAGCGATGGTGGTGAGAGTGGGACAGTGAGGCAGCGATGGTGGTCAGAGTGGGACAGGGAGGCAGCGATGGTGGTGAGAGTGGGACAGTGAGGCAGCGATGGTGGTGAGAGTGGGACAGTGAGGCAGCGATGGTGGTGAGAGTGGGACAGTGAGGCAGCGATGGTGGTGAGAGTGGGACAGGGAGGCAGCGATGGTGGTGAGAGTGGGACGGTGAGGCAGCGATGGTGGTGAGAGTGGGACAGTGAGGCAGCGATGGTGGTGAGAGTGGGACGGTGAGGCAGCGATGGTGGTGAGAGTGGGACAGTGAGGCAGCGATGGTGGTGAGAGTGGGACAGTGAGGCAGCGATGGTGGTGAGAGTGGGACGGGAGGCAGCGATGGTGGTGAGAGTGGGACAGTGAGGCAGCGATGGTGGTGAGAGTGGGACGGGAGGCAGCGATGGTGGTGAGAGTGGGACAGTGAGGCAGCGATGGTGGTGAGAGTGGGACGGTGAGGCAGCGATGGTGGTGAGAGTGGGACGGTGAGGCAGCGATGGTGGTGAGAGTGGGACGGGAGGCAGCGATGGTGGTGAGAGTGGGACAGTGAGGCACCACCATCCCTAATTGCCCCAGAGGGCACCTGAGAGCCAACCCCAATTTATTTTTTTGTTTCAGATTTCCGGCAACTGCATTAATGCTTGATTGGATGATTGTGCCTATGCTGTATATTTTCTGGAATATCAATGCACCAGTTCTGATTTTTTATATTATTCAGTTGCGGGAATGTAACCGTAACTTTAGCGTGATGTCAATCTGCAGGGTGGCTTGGCTTTTTAAATGTTTTATTTGGGGCAGAATTTGAAGCAGTGCCAACAGTATAATTTTTTCCTTTATTCATTCACGGGATGAGGGTGTTGCAGGCTTGGCAGCATTTGTTGCCCATTCCTAATTGCCCCAGAGGGCACCTGAGAGCCAACCCTATTGCTGTGGGTCTAGAGTTACATGTAGGCCAGACCAGGTAAGGATGGCAGTTTCCTTCCCTAAAGGACATTAGTGAACCAGATGGGTTTTTCTGAGAATCTGCAATGGATTCGTGGTTGTTACTAGATTCCTAATTCCAAATATCTTTTATTGAACTCACACTCCACCATCTGCCATGGTGGGATTTGAACCCATAATTACGGAATTTAGTCTGACGAGAAAATAAGATATAGGAGCGGGGGAGAGCAAATGGCCCAGGGAAGCTGCTTCCCCATTCAATTTGGTCCGGCATGGTCTTCAACTCCTCTTTCCAGTGATTGACCTGAAAAGTCAGGCTGGCTACTCACTCAAAGTAAACATTGCTTTCAATAAACAAAAGGAATGTCAAAACTTAAGTCATGATTTCACTGTCCCCATTGATGTGACAGTTTAGTTCCAAAAGACCTCAAAGCAAATCTGTGAGCTTCATATGCACAAACTCCAAGGCTCCCTGCATTATCTAGACCACAGATAAGAAACAGGCAGTTATTCACACCCCCAACCTTTTAACCTTTAGGTAACATCACAGCCAGGCTCAAGACTGGGCCCATAAGAATGTCCTCTGACACCCCCATGAATGCCAAGGGCTTGTGAACCCTGGGATTTTAGGTAAAGTCGCGACAGATAACGACAGGGCTACTCTCTCATTCTCAAGAGATGGCTAGTGGTGGTTTTTCCTGAGGGTTACCGGGCCTTAGGCAGGCAGTAAAGCCAAGAAGCTGGGATCTACATGGCGACCCCAGCCGGTGAGGCAAGTAAACCCAACTTGGTGATGCTATGCTGTCTCACAAACCAGCCAACTGACAAAAAATACAGGGATTCTACGCACCTTGGGGAGTCAGTGGCACAGTGGTAATATCACTGGACTAGCTATCCAGGAACCCTAGTTTAATATTCTGGGATAACAATGTGTGGAGCTTGATGAACACAGCAGGCCTGGCATGATCAGAGGAGCAGGAAAGCTGATGTTTCGGGTCTGGACCCTTCTTCAGAGATTTTCCATGTTATCGCATACATAAGCATCGGCAGTGCCTACTATCTCTAAATATTCTGTGAATTTGGGCTCAAATCCCACCATCACAGATGGTGCATTCCATGAACAAAAACAAAGAGAAGTCTAATGACGATCATGTTGACATTGTCAACTGTTGTAACAATCTCATCTGCTTCATTAATATCTCTTTAGGAGAGGAAATCTGGCATCCTTACCTGGTCTGGCCTGCATGTGACTCCAGGCCCGCAACAACGTGATTGACTCTTAAAGTGGTTTCGGAGCAATTAGACATGAACCCAGCCAATAGCATCCAAATGTCATGACAAACAAAAGTCAACTTCTAAAAAATATCTAAACTTAAGGCTCCTTACATAACATAGAATTGAATAGCATCTGTAGGTTGTCTGACGAAGTGGTAGTATCCCTGTCTCTGGGCCAGTAGCTCCAGTTAGGATCTTATCCCAGGTCTTGATGGCCAATGCATGTGGTATAGGAATATCTGTGGAAGGTTGAGAATTGTGAGGGCTGAACAAAGGCTAATGCAGAATGCTAACTTTCAAATATTGATAAATTACATACAAAACCATGGGAGAGCAAGGCTTTCTACCATCAAGCCTCAGCCCCATGTAGTATGATTACAGTAAAACAAAGAACCGTGGGTGCTGGAAATCTGAAATGAAATCAGAAATTGCTGGAGAAACTCAGCAGGCCTGGCAGCATCTGCAGAGAGTGAAACAGAGTTAACATTGCGAGTCAAGTGAACTTCCTTCAGAGCCAACGTGTCATATTAACATAGCTCCTTAGGCAGATCGTCAGTAGCTGTGTACAAAGCAAACCAAGTGCAGATGCTGTAAATCAGAAAGAAAAACAGAAATGGCTGGAAAAGCTCTGCAAGTCTGGCAGCATCTGTGGAGAGAAATCAGTTAACATTTCAGGTCCAGTGGTCCTCTTTCAGAACTGATGATAGCTGGGAAAAGTTGGTATTTATGCGAAGATGGGGTGGCAGTGAGGGGAGAGTAGTAAATAGTCTTAAATAGAGCCTAAAGAGAGACAAACACAATTAGACATACAAAGGAGTGGGTAAATGTCAATAAATGGGTAGCTGCTAATGGGGACTATTAATAAGTAACGATGGGTTATATGCGGTTGCAACCCACATGATGTCAAGGTTCGGTGTGTGTTGGGGGGGAGCATTGGGGTAAGAACTTAGAAGGTGCCTCAAACCCTACAGTTATTGACCTCAGTATTGACCCCAGAAAGCTGTACTGTTCCCAAATGAAAATGGGATGCTGTTCTTCCAGCATGTGTTGAGCTTCACAGGAGCACTGCAGCAAGCCTGAGACAGAGACGCTTGCCAGGAAACACAAATAAACAAAAAAACAAAGAAACCTACAGCACAGGAACAGGCCCTTCGGCCCTCCAAGCCTGCGCCGATCAAGATCCTCTGTCTAACCTGTCATCTATTTTCTAACGGTCTGTGTCCATTTGCTCCCTGCCGATCTATGTACCTGTCCAAATATATCTTAAAAGACGCTAACGTGTCTGTGTCTACCACCTCCGCTGGCAACGCGTTCCAGGCGCCCACCACCCTCTGCATAAAGAACTTTCCACGCATATCTCCCTTAAACTTTCCTCCTCTCACTTTGAACTCATGACCCCTAGGAATTGAGTCCCCCACTCTGGGAAAAAGCTTTTTGCTATCCACCCTGTCTATACCCCTCATGATTTTGTAGACCTCAATCAGGTCCCCCCCCAATCTCCGTCTTTCTAATGAAAATAATCCTAATCTATTCAACCTCTCTTCATAGCTAGCACCCTCCATACCAGGCAACATCCTGGTGAACCTCCTCTGCATCCTCTCCAAAGCATCCACACCCTTTTGGTAATGTGGCGACCAGAACTGTACACAGTGCTCCAAATGTGGCCGAACCAAAGTCCTATACAACTGTAACATGACCTGCCAACTCTTGTACTCAATACCCCGCCCAATGAAGGAAAGCATGCCATGTGCCTTCTTGACCACCCTATTGACCTGCGTTGTCACCTTCAGGGAACAATGGAGCTGAACACCCAGATCTCTCTGTTCATCAATTTTCCCTAGGACTTTTCCATTTACTGTACAGTTCGCCCTTGAATTTGATCTTCCAAAATGCATCACCTCGCATTTGCCCGGATTGAACTCCATCTGCCATTTATCTGCCCAACTCTCCAGTCTATCCATATTCTGCTGTAGTAGTGTGTCGAAGCGGCAGAAAAAGTTGACTCTGATTTCTCTCTGTAGATGCTGCCAGACCTGCTGCGTTTTTCCAGCAATTTCTGCTTTTTTTGCTTAGTAGCTGCTATCAGAGCATTGGCGCACTTTACTCAATACTCCACAAGTGCAGTTATGATATGGCTCAGCACCAACCTGCAAACCCTTCCAACACATGACCACAGCAGGCACAAAGTGAGCAAGAGATTCATGATCAGCCAATTGACGGAACCTCAATAAGAACATGAGAACTATTAGCAGGAGTAGGCCGTTCGGCCCTTCAAGCCTGCTCCGCCATTCAATAAGATCTTTTCATGGGCTCAGATTCACTTACTTGCACTCTCATCATATCCCTTAAGTCCTTTATTGTTCAAAAAAAATCTCCCTGAGCTTTAAAAACGTTTATGGAAGTAGCATCAACTACTTCACTGGGCAAGGAATTCCACAGATTAACATCAACCATCACCACCAGACTACCACATGATCATATAAATCATTGTTTCTGCAGTGAACTGTAGCACAGCAAAGGGGAGATGATGGCCCAGTGACACTATTATTAGACAGCTCTTAATCCAGGGATCCCAGTAAGGCTCCAGAGACCTGGGTTCAAATCCTGCTGTGGCCAATGGTTGAAATTTGAATTCAATAAATATTGGAAATTATGAGTCGAACGATGATCATGAATTGATTGTTAGAAACACTCATTAGGGTCATTAATGTCTTTCAGAGGAAGAAATTTTCATCTTGCCTGGCCTGGCCCGTGACTATCGACCCACAATGATGTGGTTAACACTTAGCAATTAGGAATGGGTAATAAATAATGCACATTGTCTCATGCATGAACTTAAAGAAATTACCCCATACAGAACGTACAGCATTCAAGCGGGCCACTCTGTCATAGTGCTCGATCCTGTCGTTTATGTTTCACATGAGCTTCATCCTATCCTATTTCAGAGATAGCAAGAACTGTAGATGCTGGAGTCAGAGTTAACACAGTGTGGAGCTGGAGGAACACAGCAGGTCAGGCAAGATCAGAGGAGCAGGAGTGTCGATGGGGAGTATGGTGGCTCAGTGGTTAGCGATGCTGCCTCACAGAGCCAGTGACCTGCGTTTGATTCCACCCTCAGGTGACTGTCTGTGTGGAGTTTGCACGTTCTCCCCATGTCTGCGTAGGTTTCCTCCAGATGCTCTGGTTTCCTCCCACAGTTCAAATTTGTGCAGGTTAGTGTGGATTGGCCGTGCTAAATCGCCCGTAGTGTTCAGGGATGCAGAGATTAGATGGGTTATCGGGGGATAGGTCTGGGTGGGTGCTCTGAGAGAAGATGTGCATTTGTTGGGCCTGTTTTCACACTGTAGGGATTCTATGATACTATAAAGGCCTTTGACAAGGTACCATGCAGGAGGCTGCTAAAAAGATTTGGACTTCCAGAGGATTCTGGTTTCTTAATTCTAGGTGTAGTCTTCTTTAGGGCAGCATGGGGATGAGCACTGCTGCCTCACAGCACCAGGGAACTGACCTGTACATCTTTGGACTGTGGGAGGAAACCCATGCAGACACGGAGAATGTGCAAACTCCACACAGACGGTCACTAAGGGTGGAATTGAACCAGGTCCCCAGTGCTGGGAGGCAGCAGAGCTAACCACTGAGCCACCGTGCCACCCTAAAGAAGGCTATACCCAGATCTGAACTTGGATCCCGGAGACCGGAAACCAGTGCGCTCACCATTACACCATGGTAACCAGAACCTTCTGGAAATCCAAATAGATCACATCACCTGGCTTTCCTTTGTCTAACTTGTTCATTACCTCCTCAAAGAATTGGAATAGATCTGTCAGGTTTGGTGTCCCCTTGACAGAGCTGTGTTAACTCAGCCCCATTTTAGCATGCACTTCCAAGTTCTCAGCAGTCTCACCCTTGATAATAGACTCAAAAATCTTAACAACCACTGAGGTCAATACAAGCTGTCTATAATTTCCCGTAATCTGCCCCCCTACCTCTTAAACAGACATAACACATTAGCTTCTTTCCAGTCCTCTGGGACCGTCCCTCACTCCAGTGATTTCCTGAAGTGTCACCACCAATGCATCTACAATCTCCTTTTCTTATTTATCCATGGTACGAAGTGTTCACTGGCTAGTCCAGAATTTATTTCTCATCCCTAATTGCCCAGAGGGCATTTCAGAATCAGCCATGTCATTGTGAACCTGGAGTCACATACAGGCCAGACCAGGTGAGGACGGCAGTTTCCTTTCTTAAAAAAACATCAGTGAAACAGATGGTTTTTTTCCTGTCATTTGACAATGAATTCATGGTTATCATTTGACTCTTATTTCCAGGTTTTTTAAATTGAATTCAAATTCCATTATTTGCTATGACAGGATTTGAACCCCAGTACCCCTACAGTATCTGGGTCTCTGGATTAACAGTCCAGCAATAACACCACTGGGCCACCACCTCATGTATTCTCAGCTATCTCCTTCAGAGCTTGGCGGTATGGTCCATCCGGTCCATTTTAATTATTTACTTTTCAGCATCACCAGCCCCTTCTCTGTAGTGATGGCCACAACTCACCTCTGACCCCTGACTGCCTTAAAGTTCAACATAATAAAGTGTGAAGCTGAATGAACACAGCAGGCCAAGCAGCATCTCAGGAGCACAAAAGCTGACGTTTCGGGCCGAGATCCTTCATCAGTGAGCCTGTTGCTGTCTTTCCCTGTGAAAACTCATGCAAAGTATCCATTCGGCTTCTCCATCATTTCTTTGTTTCTCATTGGTACTTCTCCAGCTTCATTTTCCAGTGGTCCGATGCCCTCCATACCTCTTCCTTAACTTTTACAACACTCTTTTTATATTAGTAGCCAGTGTACATCGTATCTCTTCTTCTCCCTTCATTCTCATTAAAAGCTGAAAGAACTAGGATGCTGCAAATCAGGAACAAAAACAGAGGTTGCTGGAAAAGCTCAGCAGGTCTGACAACATCTGTGACGGCGAAAACAGAGTTAACATTTTCAGGTCCGGTGACCCTTCCTCAAATTGTTTTTTGAGTTATCCTCTGCTGTTTGTTCAAGGCTTCCCAATCATAATTGCATGGGGAGATAGTAGGAACTGCAGATGCTGGAGAATCTGAGATAACAAAGTGTGGAGCTGGATGAGCACAGCAGGCCATGCAGCATCAGAGGAGCAGGAAAGCTTTCAGATTTTCTGAAGTGAGGTCCAGACTCGAAATGTCAGCCTTCTTGCTCCTCTGATGCTGCTTGGCCTGATATGTCCATCCAGCTCCACACCTGTTATCTCATAATTGTAGAATTTCCTTTTGCTTTTACGCTGTCCTTGACTTCCCTTCTCATTGTGGTTGCTTTGTCTCCCCTTAGTATGTTTCTTCTTCCTTTGGATGAATTTCTGCTGTGCCTCCTGAATTACTCCCAGAAATTGCTGCTTCACCATCTATCACTGCTAGGCTCCCCATCTAGTCGACTCAGGTCAGTTCCACCCTTATGCCTTTGTGGCTATCTTTTCTCAGTTGTAATACCATTACATCTGAGTCCAGCTTCTCTCTCTCAAACTGCAGGGTGAATTCTAACATATTATGGTCATTGCCCCCCTAGGGGTGCCTTATGCTCCGTCACCAAGCCTGCCTCATTCAGAGACAATGTCACTACCACTGTGATACAAGGGCGCTGCTGATTGGTTTGATTTATAAAGTTGGCTTTGAGATCTCCTGTCTTGATTGTTGGCAGCTTAATCCAGAATCTCTTGATTTAAAGTGGACACATGAATCTATCTGTTCCGAAATGTTATTAGACACTTGTGGAGTAGGTGGGACTTGAACCTAGGTTTCCTGGCCTAGAGGAAGGGACATCACCAGAGAGTCACAAGAGCTTTGCCCATTGGCTTGATTTTTGTAATACCCAGAAGGTGATAGAATTCTGGAACTCACTGTTTGTAAGGGTGGTGAGAGGTAGAAGCCTTCAGAACATTTAGGAACTATTTAGATGTGCACTTGCGATACCAAGGCATACCAAGACATTTTGACCAATGCAACTCAATGTGCTGAAGGGCCTTTTACTGTGCGGTAGACCTCAGTGACTCTCAATGTTATTACCTAACTCAACGCCTTTTATTTCCTACCACCAAATCACCCATGGTGCTTTTCATTAACAACCCACCGACTCTTAAATCGCTTGTGGCTTCCAATTATTCAGAATACACGCAATACCTCTTCAGGGTAATGCAGAACACCAAAGGTGAGGGAGAGAGGTAGGGAGAGAGGGAGGTTAATCAAAACCTCTTGGTTTGGTTAGTGACAACTTTTTAATAGTGACTCATGGTTTCGTTCTCCCATGAGCAAATTAAACCCAGTTTCACTGCACCCATTCCACAAAACGCCTTCAAATTCTGTGGGCCAGCTTACAGTGTTTGCTTTTCTGCAGAAGGGAAGCCCAGCTTGTTCGAATGTTCAAGATTTGATGGAGTGAGTGAGACTGGAGGCAGGTCAATGGCCCCTTGAATGAGATACTCAGAGAAGTTGTCACCCATCAAGGGTTTAATTTATTATTGAAATATTCTTCACCCAGCACTTCTCCAAACAAATGATTCCTAACCTGACGTCTCCTTTTGAAATAGGAATTGGAATGTGTTCATTCTCACTTTAGGAACAGATGGATCGATTGTTTGACTTCCTGGGTTATGGTAGGCAACTTCTGCATATTTTAGCCTTGTTCTCTCCTGCACGATTTATCACCTTCCGTTATGTTGCAAGGCAGCTGGAGCCTTGAAGCTGGCCTGAGATCAAACAACTTAGAGAAGGACAGGCATCCTCTGAAGATCCTATTCTGCATAAAATCTTGAAATTTCCTGGAAAATACCAGAGAGGTATTCAAAGGCAATTCAGTTGGCTAGCAGTGGCAGGGAATACAGATCAGGAGAGGTTTGGAGATCTCTGCGCTTTCACCCTCTGTGTGTACACTCAGCTGCAATGGGGAAGGTAGGTCAATATACATTGGCCTCATAAACTGTATGGTGTTAGGTCAAAGTTTGGCCAATGGATCACAGCAAATAACTCTAATCTGGAAGTGGTTTCATTATGATGTTTGTATGTTCTGAGTGGAACAGCGATGCTGTTTATTTGAGATGATTTCACATGGTGCCGTCTCAGTTGGTCTAGATGCATCCTTGGCAGGGTATGATTATCGATGCAGATTACTTCTGTCTGCATCCATCCATTACTAAGCCAGATGATTCTGACTAAGGTATGGCTACCCTCATCTCTTGGTTCCTTTATTCATTCGTGGGATGAGAGTATCACTGACTCGGCCAGCACTTATTGCCCATCTATAATTGCCCAGAGGGCAGATATGGGTCACTCACATTGCTATGGGTGTAGAGTCACATGTAGGCCATACCAGGTAAGGATGGCAGTTTCCTTTCCTAAAGGACTTTGGTGAACCAGATGCGTTTTTCCAACAACTGACAATGGACTCACTGTCATCATTACATTCTTAATTCCAGATATCTTTTGAGTTCAAATTCCAAGTCATGGCAGGATTTGAACCTGGGTGCTCAAGTCATTACCTGGGTCTCTGGATTAACAGTCCAGAGATAATACCACTAGGCAATCGCCTCCCCCGGTGCTTGTAGACCTAAAGAAGCCTGTTCTATGAATTGGATGTCAACTTCCTTGAAATCCATGTCCTTGTTATAAGAACTCTTGAAAGGCAGTCATTTTGGAAAAGAGAACAAACAAACAGAATCAGAGATAATGGGAACTGCAGATGCTGGAGATTCCAAGATAATAAAATGTGAGGCTGGATGAACACAGCAGGCCAAGCAGCATCTCAGGAGCACAAAAGCTGACGTTTCGGGCCTAGACCCTTCATCAGAGAGGGGGATGGGGGGAGGGAACTGGAATAAATAGGGAGAGAGGGGGAGGCGGACCGAAGATGGAGAGTAAAGAAGATAGGTGGAGAGAGTGTAGGTGGGGAGGTAGGGAGGGGATAGGTCAGCCCAGGGAAGTCGGACAGGTCAAGGAGGTGGGATGAGGTTAGTAGGTAGCTGGGGGTGCGGCTTGGGGTGGGAGGAAGGGATGGGTGAGAGGAAGAACCGGTTAGGCAGAGACAACAGACAAACAGAATGTTATTTAAATGGAGACAAACTGCAGAAAACTGTAGCTCAAAGAGACTTGGAAATGGAATCAGGAAAATGAATGCCAACAATGTTACAGTGAAGGACCAATTCCGCCTCCCGGAAACACTTGCCAAATGTGCGTTTGAAGATGTGGCTCTAGGATTGGCCTCATCAGCAATGCAAGGCCACATAGAAGCCATGACAGGTGGCATGGAATTTCCCAGGGTACAATCTGATGGTGGAAACACAGGTGGCCAAGGTGATTAAGAAGCCATATGGCACGCTTGCCTTTATTGGCCAGGGCATGGAGTACAAGAGTTGGCAAACCGTGTTGCAGTGATATAAAGCCCTTTGTTAGGGTGCATTTGGAGTACTGTGTGCGGTTTTGCTCACCACATTAGCAGAAGGACGTGGAAGCTTTGGAGAGAATGCAGAGAAGGTTCACCTGGATGTTGCCTGGTCTCTAGGCGATTGGCTATGAAGAAAGGTTAAAAAGACTAGGATTGTTTTCACTGGAATGTAACACCTGAGAGGAGGCCTGATAGAGGTCTACAAAATTATGAGAGGCATAGATAGGGTGGATAGTCGGAGGCTTTTTCCCAGGGTTGAAGTTTCAATTACAAGGGGACACAGGTTCAAGGTGAGAGAAGGAATATTTAAGGGAGATGTGCGAGGAAAGATTTTCATGTAGAGAATGGTAGCAGGCTGGAATGCAGTACCAGAAGCGGTGGTGGAAATGGGAATTTTGAAAGCATTAAAGAGGCACCTAGATGGGTACATGAATACGGAGGAAATGGGGGGATATTGATGAAAACAAAATGGCTGGTTTGTTTTTAGATTAGCCAGGGTATGATGATGAACACAGGCTTGGGGGCTGAAGGGCCTGTTCCAGAGCTGTATTGTTTCATTTGTTCATTTGTTTGTTCAATCAAACTTGTTGGGGAGTAATTGCTCATAATGAAAAGGATCAAGGAGACTATGGGGAGAAAGTGGGAACAGGTCATGAATTGGAAGATCATCCCCAACCATACTGAAACTCAGAGCAGCGTTGATGGGCTGAATGGTCGACGTCCTATTCTTCGTTTTGATATTTCCCATAAGAACGCTACATTAAAGTAAGAACAGAGTAAGTTGAGGAGGGAAGCTGAACTGACTGGATGCTTCTATAAATGTCAGGGAGAGAGAGAAAGAGAGAGAGAAGGAGAGAGAGAGAGAAAGAGAAAGAGAGAATCCATGTTTACCCCTGCTCCAAGATAGCACAAAAATCACCAAAGCTCAGATGAGGCTAAATTAACATGGCTTGGTTTCCTGTACAGGAGCTTAATTGTAATGTAGTAAACCCAAGCTTTGTGTGAAAATCATGGAGGACACATATGGGCATTGAACAAGCAATAAAACTTTCATAATCTTAAAAGTGTCGAAGATTTGTTATAACAACTCTGGTTACTAGCACAGACGAAACTGGGACCCACTCTGCTGACACCGAAGACAGTCAGATCAAAGTTTATATAACGTATTGTACAAACCTATGCTGACATCATTTCTGAGTGAAACAGTGTTTTTTCTTTAGTACCACTGGACATTAGGAGTATAGGTGCTGGCAGGATTGGAGCTCTGCTGTCCATGAGTGATGTGCTTTCTAATTTCTCTTTGCTGCAAGCATGTGTTTGTTGCACTGAGCTGTCCCAGTGAAGGTGGCTTCTCAGCCCTCAGAGATGTGTCTTAACATAGAAACATCGAAAATCAGAGCAGGGGTAAGCCATTTAACACTTCGAGCTTGCTTCACTATTAAATATAGTCATGGCTGATCATTGAACACAGTGCTCCTTTAGGCCTAAAAATCATATCTACCTTCATCTTGAAAACATTCACTGTTTTGGCATCAACCACTTTCTGTGGCAGAGAATTCCACAGGCTCAGCACTCTCTAGCTGAAGAAATTTCTCCTCATCTCAGTCCTAAATGGCTGCCCTGTATCCTAAGACTCTGTCCTCTAGTTCTGGATTCACCAATTATAGGGGACATTCTTAATGTTGGTTTTATCTTGACTATTAGTTGCACTTGTGTTGAGTTTGGTCTTGCTGTGCTGTACCTCAGAAAGAACATTATTAATGGGTTGAAGTCCTACACAGCAAGGTGTGAAATTGACCTTCCCCCCAGAGGTGAGCCCTTCTAGGCTATTCCAACATGAGAATCAAGCCCCGGGCTCTTTGGCCTTGAACCTGTTCCAACTACGCTTTACTGAAGAATGTATTTTGGGCTGACAGACAGTATCATTAAGGAGGCAGTTCCAGGATTTTGACTTCTTGACATTGAAGGAACTGTGACATATATTCCAAGTAAAGAAATCAAGATTATGGGGGGAAAGCAGGGAAATGGAGTTGAGGATTATTAGATCAGCCATTATCATATTGGATTGTGGAGCGGAACTGATGGGCTGAATGACCTACTTCTCCTACCTATGTCTTTAGATTAGATTAGATTCCCTACAGTGTGGAAACGGGCCCTTCGGCCCAACAAGTCCACACCGCTCCTTAAAGCATCCCACCCAGACCCATCCCCCTATAACCCGCACAGCCCTGAACACTACGGGCAATTTAGCATGGCCAGTCCACCTAGCCTGCACGTCTTTGGACTGTGGGAGGAAACTGGAGCACCCGGAGGAAACCCATGCAGACACGGGGAGAATGTGCAAACTCCATACCGGAAGTCAACTGAGGCTGGAATCAAACCCGGGTCCCTGGCGCTGTGAGGCTGCAGTGCCAAGCACTGAGCCACTGTGCCGCTTGTGGTCTGAAGGATAGTGAGGGGCTTGGAGGGTAATTGCAGGGGGTGGTATTCCCATGTATCTGCTGCCCTCGTCCTTCTAAGTGGAAGTGGTCAACTGTTCAGAAGGTGCTCTCTGAGGATCTTTGGTGAATTTCTGCAGGTACATCTTGCAGAGTGTCTGTGGTGGAGGGAATAGATGTTTGTGGATGTGAAGCCAATTTCTCCATCTATCTGTGTGGGTTTCCTCCAGATGCTTCGGTTTCCTCCCATAGCCCAAAGATGCGCAGGCGAGGTGGATTGGCCATGTTAAATTGCCCATAGTGTCAGGTGATGAGTAGATTAGGTGGGTTATAGGGTTTTGGGTCTGGGTGGGATGCTCTGAGGTTCAGTGTGGACTTGTTGGGCTGAAAGGCCTGTTTCCACACAGTAGGGATTCTATTCTCTTCAAGCGTGCTGCTCTATCCTGGAGTCAGGACTGTCAAAGACTTAGCGACCAGGTGGGTGCCTGTGCAGAATGCCATGAAGGAAAGAGACATCTTGGAATTCTGATGGAAAGGACTGTGTGACTGAAATTGGGGGTCCACAGTCAAAATATCCTGACTATCACTTCTGCAACATAGTCATTGAAGCTAATTGGTGTGGAGTTCAAGTCAACACTGATTTGCACATAATTTCTGCTTAAGTTGCAATGATTGTGATTTGTGGTAATGTAAAAGTTACAAAAAATGAAATCATTCCCAGTAATTTCTTCATTTGGATTCTGTCCTGTAAATTTGGATTTTAGTTTACAGGTGACAAGCAATAAAATGTACCATCTTCCCCCCTAATACGTTAACTTAACAAGGACAGGTTCAAAGTTTTGGCAAAGATCTATAGCTCAGGTTGTGGGTGAGGTTATTGACTCGCTCGCCGAGCTGGCTGGTTCTGATTCAGACATTTCATCATGATGCTAGGTGACTTCATCAGTGGAGCCTCCGATGAAGCGATGTTATTCTACTCCGCTTAGAATTTATACTGTTTGGTCCATTATGGTGATTAGTGACAATTCTGGTTTTGATCAGTTTGTATATGTCCATCAGGAATATATCAGAGCTGACAATGAGACTCCTACAACCAGTAGGAATCATGGTGGCCCACAAGCCCACAGCCACTCTATGACAAATACTCACAAGGATTAAAGATCCCATTCCCACAACATGTAGAACCAACGTAGTTTATAAAATACCATGCAACAACTGCCACAAACATTACTTTGGACAGACAGGAAGGAAACTCACCATCAGAATACACAAACATCAGTCAGCAGCAAAACGACACGACAAACTCTCCTTAATATTGGTACACTCAGACAGTGAAGGCTACCAATTTAACTGGGACAAGGCAACCATAGTAGCACAAGCCAAACATAGACACACACGGGAATTCCCAGAGACATAGTTCTCCACACGTAACGCCATCAACAAACATATAGAATTGGACCCCCTATACAAACCCTTACAGATCAAAACCGGAAATGACAGTATTCACCATAACAGACTGGACAATATAAATTCTAAGTGGAGTAGAATAACATCGTTTCATTGGAGGCTGCACTCATAGTGTCACCTAGTATAGTGACGAAATGTCTGAACAAGAACTAGCCAGTTGGCAAGCAAATCAACAACATCAAGGGAAGGTTCAGTTAAAGGTAAAGGTAATATCCCCATAGTTTTGCCAGACCATAGGGCTACTCTCTCATTAAAGGGGGAGGGCACGGTGGTTTAACCTGAGAGTTGTAGAAACTGCTGAACAATGAAGACCCACAAACAAGTTGGAATATTGCACATTCCAGTTTTGTCTTCTTCTTTCATGAGATGTAAGCATAAGAAAAAAGTGCCAGTTCTGAAGACCCCAGTTCACTGGGGTGAAAATGTTAACTCTGCTTTCTCTCTATAGATGCTGCCAGACCTGCTGAGTTTCGACAGTAATTTCTGAATTCATTTGATTCGGATCACCAGCATTCATAGATTTTTGCTTTATTGGAGACAGGCCGACAATTGCTTCCCATCCTGAATTGTCCTTGAACTGAAAGCCTTGTCAGGGCCATTTCAAGGCAGTCAAGAGTTAGCCGCACTATTCAGGGCCTGGAGTCACATATAGGTCAGTCTGGATACAATTGGTAGATTTCCTTCCTTAATGACCATTAATGAACCAGATGGGTTTTAATGAGAATTGGCGATAGCTTTATACTTATCATTGCTAAGACTAGATTTATTAATTAAATCTGCCATGAAAGGATTTGGTCCCATATTCCCCATGCCCAGGTCACCCAACTCCCAGTCTGGTGTCATTACCACTCTCCCAACAATCAATGATAGATTTATGGTCAAAAATAGAAGTTGCTGGAAAAGGTCAGCAGGTCTGACAGGATCTGTGAAGGAGAAAACAGAGTTAACGTTTCAGGTCAGTTCTGAGGAAGGGCCACCCAACACGAAATGTTAACTCTGTTTTCTCCTTCAGATGCTGCCAGACCTGCTGAGCTTTTCCAGCAGAGATAGAAGGAACTGCAGATGCTGGAGAATCCAACATAACAAGGTGTAGAGTTGGATGAGTACAACAGGCCTACGCTCGGTTCGCAATAAACAACTGCGCTTCCCAGTCACGAACCATTTCAACTCCCTCTCCCATTCCTCAGACAACATGTCCATCCTGGGCTTCCTACAGTGCCACAATGATGCCACCCGAAGGTTGCAGAAACAGCAACTCATATTCCGCTTGGGAACTCTGCACCGCAATGGTATCAATGTGGATTTCACAAGCTTCAAAATCTCTCCTCCCCCATCGCATCCCAAAACCAGCCCAGCTCGCCCCGCCTCCCTAACCTGTTCTTCCTCCCACCTATCCCCTCCTCCCACCTCAAGCCATGCCCCCATTTCCCACCTACTAACCTCATCCCACCCCCTTTGACCTGCCCGTCCTCCCCGATTGACCTATCTCCTCCCCACCTCCCCACCTACACTCACCTTCACTGGCTCTTTAACTTGTCTGTCTCCTCTCCACCTATCTTCTCCTCTATCCATCTTCTATTCGCCTCCCCCTTTCTCCCTATTTATTTCAGAATCCCCTCCCCTCTCCCATTTCTGGTGAAGGTTCTCGGCCCGAAATATCAGCCTTCCCGCTCCTAAGATGCTGCTTGGCCTGCTGTGTTTTCTAGCAACTTTGTTTTTGTTCCTGATTTAAAGCATCTGCAGTTCTTTTGGTTTTTTATAGATTTGCGGTCACCATTAGACACTAAACTCCAGACATTTTGTTGAATTCAAATTCCACCATCTGCCATGGCAGGATTCGAACTCATGTCCCCAGGGTCTCTGGACTAACAGTCCAGCAATAATACCATTAGGCCATCGCCTCTCCTAAATGTGACGATAAGATCTAATTCTAATTTTAGTCTACATCTTCCCGCCAGAACTTGTCTCCCAACAAATGTTGAGGAACATGAGGAAGCTAAGGGCCTATCAACAGCCTGTCTGCATCCTCTTCTTGTCTATTCTATGTGGAAAATTTCAACTAAGGAATAGGATGGGAAAATGCACTGGCCTGAAGTATATATCAGTAGGCTTGTTCAGTAAATATTCCCTCTGCCTTAAACACAACCTCAACCTGCTCTGGGTTCAACCTGTTAAAAGAAATAGAAGCAGAAGTAGGCCATTCAGCCCATCAAATCTGCTCCACTATTCAATGCGATCATGGTTGATCTTTGGCTGAAACTCCATTTTCCCTCAATTACAGGAGGATTCCCTGACTCCCTCTGGTTTGGAAGATAGAAGCCCACAGCCCAGTGCAAAGGGTCTGAAGCAGACCACTCGAATCAAAGGGGTACAATGATTTGACCCCTGTGGAATTTTTCCTCTGATTTCATCGGCCGCCTACTTCCTTGGGATGAGGAAGTATTTGTGTGTGTGACAGCATGTTCGAGTGTTACCATGAAATGATGTGGAAAGGGGTTGAGTTGGGGAAGAGGATACAGGGCTCCAGGGGCCAATCTGTTGCAAAGTCAGAATATTAGCTCTGTCTAAAATAGAATACACCCACTGTCACAATAATTACAAAGCTTCAGCCTCATGAGAGATAGTATCGCGTTGGCTAATAGTGGAATTCTTTAACCTGGGGGAGAAAGAATCTTCAAAAATTGCTCAGTGAAGAATAGCCTGAAGGGTTTACTGCAGTTTGAAATGCGTTTTTATGTAATCTTGCACTGCCAGAGATGCCTGAAAGGGAACAAGATGTTCATTATTCTGCCAATGCATTGACAGAGCAACAATCATGTCTTCAGGAAGCCCCATGCTTAGCTCCAAACATAATATGAGCTGAAGAATCTTCCTAACATCCTGAAAGGGTTGCTTTACAAAGGTATTGCTGTTGTCACAGCTCAGCAGCATTGAATACCAGCAGTGGGAAAAAATAAATCGGAATGGTTTTCCGTATGCAAGATTGCCCACATTATACGTTCTTAACATTAATCTCAAATAACAGCTCTCTGCAAAACCTTCACTCAGTCGTGTTCCATATTCGATATTCTGTATGTAATGCCTTTTCAACATCAATCTTAAAACTGTTTCCACTTTTCTGTAAGCACTAATGGCTATTGCTCTCATGATTTACCATGTGCTTGAAATTTATTACCTCTGCTACACAAACATTTGTCAGTATTTAATTTTATGTAGAGAAAAGAAACACAAGTCTTCTTCGTTAAGGAAACTGTTTGGAATCTAGAGAGTGGCGCAATTGAAAGTCACTGAATGGGTTACCCCTGGGCTCGTTATAACTTTGATTTATGTTACAGAACCATTTATAAACACAAGCTAGGTAAAGGTAGGGGGTCATCCAGAGGAAGGCTCACATCTCCCCTTGATGAATGAGTCACTTTACGCCCTGGGGAGAGGAGAAAGACTGGGATTGGGTATCACACTTACAGAGGGAAGCGGTAACCTCAGGGTCTGAATAATACAAGGCTATGTTTAATAACAGCCATCAGCCATGTAGCGTAAGGGTCTGTTACATTGCCAAGGAGCTGGGGCACAATAATATTCAAAGGTTGAGGGTAGGAGGAACTCAGTTAGTGCATCAAGCTGTCCCTCCACCACGATGGTCAGATCCTGAATACTCGTACAGTCATAGAGCATTGAAATAGACTCTTTGGCCCAACTTACCCATGTTGACCAGATATCCTAAATTAATCTAATCCCATTTTTCAGCATTATGCCCATATCCATAAAAACCTATTTATAAACACATCTAGATGAATTTTAAATGCCGTAATTGTACCAGCCTCCACCACTTTCTCTGGAGCTTATTCTACACACACACCATCCTTTGTGTGAAAACGTTGCCCCTCACATCCCTTTTCAGTCTTTCCTCTCTCACTTGAAACCTATGCCGTCTAGTTTTGGACTCCCCCACCCTGGAGAAAAGACCTTGTCTATTCACCCTATCCATGCCCCTCATGATTCTACAAACCTCTATTAAGTCACCCCTTCAGCCTCTGACGCTCCAGGGAAAATGACCCCTGCCTATTCATCACAGCACTTTAGCACAAACCCTCCAACCCTGGCAAAATCCTTGTTAAACCTTTCTGTACCCTTTCAAATTTCAAATGCAGGAAGTCCAGAATCAAATGCAGTATTCCATCAGTGGCCTAACCAATGTCCTGCACAGCCAGAACATGACCTCCCAACCCCTATTTGCAATGCACTGACCAACTGGTTGAATTTAAGTTCCACCAATGTTCATGATATGATTCAAACCCATGTCCCCACAGCATTAGCCTCAGGCCTTTGGATTACTAGCCCAGTGTGACATTATCGTGGTGCCACTATATTCCCCCATGTGTTGAGAATCTGAGCCCGAGTAGCAGAATGAACAGTAAGCTAGAGAACAAAGAAAGGGAAGGTCGGTTAAATGCGGCGTGGAGCTGGATGAACACAGCAGGCCAGGCAGCATCAGAGGAGCAGGAAAGCTGACGTTTCTGGTCGGGACCCTTCTTCAGAAGAGTCAGCTTTCCTGCTCCTCTGATGCTGCCTGGCCTGCTGTGTTCCTCCAGCTCCACCCTGTGCTATCTCTGACTCCAGCATCTGCAGCTCTTACTGCCTCTAAAGGTCAGTTAAACACGGTTCCTCAGATTGGTAGAAGGCAGGAAGAGTATTCCGCAGGAATCCATGCCACGACTATCATGTGTAAATGGCTTGACTCAGAAATCCGATTCCAACGCTTTCTCCTGATAAATTAGCTGTGAGGAGTGATTGAGCAAACTTTTGGTTTGGTTTCACTTGAATTTTAGAGGCTGACGGGTCAACCTGACAGAAGTTTACACAATCATGAGATGCACAGATGGCATGGATAGTTGAAGACTTTTTCCCAGGATAGAAATATAACTGACTAGGACATATAGGTTTAAGGTAAAAGGCAGCAAATTCAAAGGAGATGCCAGATGCAGTTTTTTTTTTACGTAGAGGGTGGTAAATGCCTGCAAGATGTATAAATAGGCAGAGAAAAGAGGGACATGGATGGCACGGTGGATAAAAGAATTTTAGTTTAGAAGGATGTGCCAGCACAGTCTTGTTGGGTGAAAGAGCCAGTTCCCTGTGCTACGCTGTTCTTTGTTTCTTTGTTTAAGTACTGGAGTTTCTGACACAGAAGTTCCACCTCCCAATTTGCAATAATTTGGCCAACAATGGAAACATGAAGAAGAAGCAGAAGTACGCCATTCAGCCCCTCAATAAAAAAAGAAAGTACAACTGGAAATCCAAAACGGGGGGAACACAGAGAAACTCAACAGGTATGGCAGCATCTGTAGAGAGAGCAAAATGGAGGACAGCCTCTGAAAAGGAGCATACCAGAGTTCAAACGTTAACTCTGTCTCTCTGTCCGTGGATGCTGCCAGATTGGTTGGGTCTCTCCTGTGACCTCAGTGTTCATTCAGCTCCCTGTGACCCCATAACTTGTGGTAGTTTGGCGGCTCACAGAACCAGGGACCCAGGTTCAATTCCACCTTCAGACAGCTACCTGTGTGGAGCTTGCACATTTTGCCCGTGTCTGTGTGAGTTTCCTCCCCCAGTCCAAAGATGTGCAGGCTAGGTGCATTGGCCATGTTATGTTGCCCATAGTGTTCAGGGGTGTGTAGATTAGGTGGGTTGTAGGGGCTTGGTTCTGGGTGGAATGCTCTGTGGGCTTGTTGGGCCAAAGTGCTTGTTCCCAACCTGTAGGGATTCTATGACCTTCTATTCTATGATAATTCAATCAGATCATGAGGGATCTATTTATGTTCTGAATGCATTTTCCCATCCATCCCGATAACACGCAATTCCTCTGCCTGACAAGAATCTTAAAACCATTCAATGGGCATCATTTTTCTGAGGCAGAGAGTTCCAAATTCTTGTGACTCTTGGAGAAAGAAATCCCCTTATTCTCAGTCCTGAAAGGGTAAGCGCCCCTGCCTCTAACATTTTAAAATGGTGACCTAGACTGACTGCTGAGGCTGCGTGGCTTTAAAAATTGGCCAGAGGTCCTGGGGTCATGGGCAAGGGACCAGATCAAAACCAACATCGACTCTGGGATGAAAATATCTGCCCTATAAGCTTGCAGCAGCACCAAAATCTGCCAGGACAATCCATTGATTTAAATCAAAATAACATCATTAAGTATCAGAGATAATGGGACCTGCAGATGCTGGAGAATTCCAAGATAATAAAATGTGAGGCTGGATGAACATAGCAGGCCAAGCAGCATCTCAGGAGCACAAAAGCTGACATTTCGGGCCTAGACCTTTCATCAGAGAGGGGGATGGGGAGAGGGAACTGGAATAAATAGGGAGAGAGGGGGAGGCGGACTGAAGATGGAGAGTAAAGAAGATAGGTGGAGAGAGTATAGGTGGGGAGGTAGGGAGGGGATAGGTCAGTCCAGGGAAGATGGACAGGTCAAGGAGGTGGGATGAGGTTAGTAGGTAGCTGGGGGTGCGGCTTGGGGTGGGAGGAAGGGATGGGTGAGAGGAAGAGCCGGTTAGGGAGGCAGAGACAGGTTGGACTGATTTTGGGATGCAGTGGGTGGGGGGGAAGAGCTGGGCTGGTTGTGTGGTGCAGTGGGGGGAGGGGACGAACTGGGCTGGTTTAGGGATGCGGTGGGGGAAGGGGAGATTTTGAAGCTGGTGAAGTACACATTGATACCATTGGGCTGCAGGGTTCCCAGGCGGAATATGAGTTGCTGTTCCGACAACCTTCGGGTGGCATCATTGTGGCACTGCAGGAGGCCCATGATGGACATGTCATCTAGAGAATGGGAGGGGGAGTGGAAATGGTTTGCGACTGGGAGGTGCAGTTGTTTGTTGCGAACTGAGCGGAGGTGTTCTGCAAAGCGGTCCCCAAGCCTCCGCTTGGTTTCCCCAATGTAGAGGAAGCCGCACCGGGTACAGTGGATGCAGTATACCACATTGGCAGATGTGCAGGTGAACCTCTGCTTAATGTGGAATGTCACCTTGGGGCCTGGGATGGGGGTGAGGGAGGAGGTGTGGGGACAAGTGTAGCATTTCCTGCGGTTGCAGGGGAAGGTGCCGGGTGTGGTGGGATTGGAGGGCAGTGTGGAGTGAACAAGGGAGTCACGGAGAGAGTGGTCTCTCCGGAAAGCAGACAGGGAAGGGGATGGAAAAATGTCTTGGGTGGTGGGGTCGGATTGTAAATGGCGGAAATGGCGGAACTTCACCAGTTTCAAAATCTCCCCTTCCCCTACTGCATCCCTAAACCAGCCCAGTTCATCCCCTCCCCCCACTGCACCACACAACCAGCCCAGCTCTTCCCCCCCACCCACTGCATCCCAAAACCAGTCCAACCTGTCTCTGCCTCCCTAACCTGTTCTTCCTCTCACCCATCCCTTCCTCCCACCCCAAGCCACACCCCCAGCTACCTACTAACCTCATCCCACCTCCTTGACCTGTCCGTCTTCCCTGGACTGACCTATCCCCTCCCTACCTCCCCACCTACACTCTCTCCACCTATCTTCTTTTCTCTCCATCTTCGGTCCGCCTCCCCCTCTCTCCCTATTTATTCCAGTTCCCTCTCCCCATCCCCCTCTCTGATGAAGGGTCTAGGCCTGAAACGCCAACTTTTGTGCTCCTGAGATGCTGCTTGGCCTGCTGTGTTCATCCAGCCTCACATTTTATTATCTTGAACATCATTAAGTAGATTTATTAGACTGGCAACTTTGCCTGAATGCATCTTGTAAGGTTCTGAAATAAATCAAAACTGTCGTGTTTTCTCAGATTTGTCTTTTCCATTAAATACATTTCTTCTTCAGGAATTAATGAGGATTAGAAGACTTATTTATAGGAGCCTTTGCTCGGTTTTTAAATATCCTTCTTTTTGTTTTCTTGCTGCGTTCATGGGAAAACACTTTCAGTGGTTTTATTTAATCAGTCAGGCATAACACAGGAACAGGACAAGGCCATTCAGTCCCTTGAGCTTGTTCTGCAATTTGAGACCAAGGTTTGGTGGGTTAGCCATGGGAAATGCAGGGTTACGGGGATAGGGTAGGGGCAGGATCTGGGTGCAATGCTTTTTGCATGGTCAGTTTGGATTCGATGGGCTGAATGGCCTCCTTCCAATCTGTAGGGATTCTATGTGACCTAACTCCATATACCTTCCCTCAATATCTTTGCTTAACAAAAATTTATCTCCCTCCCATTTATAGCTGACAACTGACCCAGCGCCCACTGCTGTTTGTCGAAGAGAATTCTAAACCTCTATTTTTGTGTTTCAAAGTGCTTCCTAACTTCTCTCCTGAACAGTCTGGCCCTAATTCTCAGAATGTGCCCATAGTTTTAGAAATATAAGAAACATGTAGACTCCAGTGCAGGAAAAGGATGGCTCCAAAGATCAGAAAGACCAGGGACATCGAGGCTTTTTTCATTGGATAGGAAAGTAGAAAGGAGATTTGATAGAGGTGTCAAAAATGATGGGTTGAGTGGACAGGGAGAAACTGTTTGAATTGGAGGTAGGGTTGACCTCAAAAGGTTGCAGATGTAAGGAAGGTGCTGGCGTAATGATAATGCCAGTGGGCTACTAATCCAGAATGTCAGGCTAATGTTCTGGGGAGATAATGGGAACTGCAGATGCTGGACAATCCAAGATAACAAAGTGTGGAGCTGGATGAACACAGCAGGCCAAGCAGCATCTCAGGAGCACTAAAGCTGACGTTTCGGGCCTAGACCCTTCATCAGATGAAGGGTCTAGGCCCGAAACGTCAGCTTTAGTGCTCCTGAGATGCTGCTTGGCCTGCTATGTTCATCCAGCTCCACACTTTGTTATCTCTAATGTTCTGGGGACACGTTTTTAAGAACCTGAAATGGAAATGAGTCAAATGATAACCACCACCTATGCCTGACTCCAGACCCACAGCAATGCCATTGACTCTTCATGTCCCTCTGAATAAATGACTGCTGGGACATTTCAGAGGGCAGTTAAGCATCAACCACATTGCTTTGAAGAACAAGGTGTGGAGCTGGATGAACACAGCAGGTCAAGCAACATCAGAGGAGCATGAAAGCTGATGTTTCAGGTGAAGAAGGGCCCAGGCTCTACACCTGGTTATCTCAGATTCTCCAGCATCGGCAGTTCCTACTACCTCTATTGCTTTGAATATGTTTCTTCCAAATCTAATTCCCTCAGGACAATTGGAAGTTCTCTCTGAGTCATACCCTATTCTGACTAGGAAATATATCACCGTTCCTTCAGTGTCACTAGGTCAAAATCCTGGAACACCCTCCCTAACAGCATTGTGTTCTTACATTACCAGGGCTCAAATGACTTGAGAAGATGGTTTGGGACATTCAATAAGTCCTGATCTTTACAGGCACGCCCACATCTTTTCAGAGGGGGGTCTGAGAAAAGAATTTTTCACCCAATGGGAGGTAGAAATATGGGCTGTGCTGCCTGAGAGGATAATGGAGCCAGGTCATCTTGCAACATTGAAAAAACATCTAGATGAACACTTAAAATGCCAGGAAACGGATTAAGTGCAGGTAACAGGGATTCGTGTTAGTCATGGAATTACAACAGTGTGGAAACAGGCCAGTGGCCTAACATGTTGACACCACCCTTCTAAAGAACATCCCATCCAGACTCATTCCCCTACCCCTGCATTCCTCCCCATGTCTAACCCACCCAACCTAAACATCCCTGGGCACCGTAGCATGGCCAATCCACCTAGCCTGCATATCTTTGGGCTGTGGGAGGAAACTGGAGCACCTGGAGGACACCCACGCAGACACAGGGAGAATGTGAAAACTCCACACAGACAGTCGCCTGAGGGCGGAATTTGAACCTGGGTCCCTGGTGCTGTGAGCCAGCAGCGCTAACCACTGAGCCACCGTGCCACCCTAAATTGTTTATTATTTCTTGATCAGGTTAGACATGGTGGGCTGAAGGGCCTGTTGCTATGCTGTATGTCTCTATGACTCCATCTCATGAAAGAATGAAAGGAAATTCGATAATAAATAACACAAAGGTGCTGGAAGTTGGAGGCAAGAATAGAAATTGCTGGAGAGACTCAGCAGGTCTGGCAGCATCTGTGGAGAGAAAGCAGAGCTAACATTTCAGGTCCAGTCACCCTTCCTCAGTGGTGTGTTCTACTGCAGGAAGGGACCAGGAAAAAAGGTCATTCAGTCAAGTTGAAGGAGTAGAGCACAAAATTCATTGATGAGAGGAGTTTGGAGGGAATAGAGGGAGTTGGAATGCAGAATAGAGACTGTTAAAAGCTGAGCGTTCAGGATGCAGAGATAGGAGGAACTGCAGATGCTGGAGAATCTGAGACAACAAGGTATAGAGCTGGATGAACACAGCAGGCCAAGCGGCATCAGGGGAGCAGGAAGGCTGATGTTTTGGGCCTTTTTCTGAAGAACGGTCTAGGCCCGAAATGTCAGCCTTCCTGCTTCTCTGATGCTGCTTGTTCAGGACGCAGATATCTCTCGGGAGATTACAAGGGGGCTAGGTGGATTGAGAGAAAGTGGAGCTGTATGGATGGTCTCAAACCTTTGTACTAGGTAATCCATGAGTTTGACTGCGCTAAAAAAATGAGCATTTTTGAAATTATGCAAAACAGTAAACTTGAATCTACACAGAAAAATTTTGCAAGACTCACTACTGGTGTGAACATCCAACTGAGCAGAGGTCCATTAAGATGGCTGTGGTGGACCGGGCAGCGTTTGGGATCCTGAGCCCGGCTCTCATCTGCTCCATTCTTCTGCCCGCCTTTATTTAAATACTTTTTCTCAATCTTTTCTTTCACCTTTTTTTTGCCTCTTTCTTTCTTTCCATGGGCTCATTTGCAGCAACAGTGTCGAGGTGGGCCAGGTGTAGGACACACGGTAACAGCAGCACCAGTAGTGTGTAGTTGGGCCCGGTGCAGAGCTCCTGGCGATGTTGCTGAATGAGTGACTGGGATACAGGGCTGGCTGATTGTTTCATGCTGGCGGCCTTGGGGAGGGTGCGGACGTTAGCCCCAGGCCCACGGCCAGCTCTGCAGCAGGGTCAGTTTCAGGGCGAAGCAGCCTGGAACCTCTGGCTCAGTGACAGCTGTGGGAGCACTGGAGGAGGTGGTGATGATATTTGAAACCCAGACCCCATTCTAAAGACCCCAGAGCACCCCAAAATAAGAAGGAAGTGTAAAGAAGACTTTTTAGTCTTTATTTTTATTCTTAGTCTTATGTTCCGCTTTATTTTCTGTGTTTCACTAAACAACATTGTATTTGTAATAAATGTGACAACGAGTAAATAAATCTGAAATAAAGCTAAGCGGAACACAAGCCAGGAGGTCTCTTGCAAAATGCATTTTATTTAGAGGGAGCACGAGCCTGCCTATGATTACCACAGCCCTGTCTTAATGCACACTGACAAAACAGGCAATTCCAGCCAACCTGAAGTCCTCAGGTGACAGATGTACTTGGAGTAAAGGTTGAGGCCTGTTTAACAACCTGAATATAAAAGCTGTTTCAGAGATAATGGGAGCTGCAAGATGCTGGAGAATCCATGATAATAAAATGTGAGGCTGGATGAACACAGCAGGCCCAGCAGCATCTCAGGAGCACAAAAGCTGACGTTTCGGGCCTAGACCCTTCATCAGAGGTCTAGGCCCGAAACGTCAGCTTTTGTGCTCCTGAGATGCTGCTGGGCCTGCTGTGTTCATCCAGCCTCACATTTTATTAGCTTGAATATAAAAGCTGGCTGGCGGATCAGTAACTTTTACTGCAATGTGAAGGCCCGTCTGAAAACTCCAGTAAAGTTTCATTTGCAACAAAAGAAATATGCAGTTGGAACATGCTGATGTCAGGGGTTATTAGTAGCTTGTACTGTGCTCAATTCACTGCCACAGCACTGTAAACGTGCCTGTAACCGATTGCTAAGGGAATGTCTCTAAGGAATACAGGGAGCACTGTGATCACACCTAGGGTTATAACCATTGATGAAATACTAGAAACTTAAAAATCATGAATAAAAAAATAATGATTGCCCAGCTAAAGTGTTGAAATGCATCTGCAGGTGATTTAATCCCAGCCATAACTCAATATTCTGATCATTAGTCAGGACCACCACTTGATCTGAGAGGCAGTTTCTCCGCGGTCAGAAACAATATGTTTCCCCTTATGGCTGTGTGACTTTGTCTTCGGCATTAATGAATAGCAGTGACTGTTTGTGAAGAGCCTTCAGCACTCTTGGAACAAGTGGCACAGGGGCTATCAATAGAATGCAGGCTCAAAATTGTTCCCAGCCGTTTCCTGCTGATCTGTTCCCCATGACTGAAAGCTTTCATTCAAACTTTGTGCTGCCCCTTGTCATTGTTTCCTGCATGTTTCCACTCTTCATTAGCCGGAGAACAGATGGGACTGGAGATGGCGACAACAGCAACAGCAAATTGCATTGATATAGCACCTTCCGGATGGCATTTAACATCCCAAAGCACTTCACACCGAGTCATATAAAGGCTTACAGACTGAAAAAACTGAGGAAGGAGATACAGGAGGACAAGGTCAACAAAATGAATTTACACAAAGTACGAAGGATGAAGGAGCAGGAGTAGGCCATTCAGCCCATCAAGCAGCTTTGCCATTTAGTGAGGTCATGGCTGATCTGATAATTGACAACTCCACTTTCCTACTTTGTCCCAATAACCTTTGATTCTGTTGCTGATTAAAAATCTGACTACTTAAAGTTTTGGCAAAGATCTGTAGCTTGGGTTGTGGGTGAGGGACTTGCTCGCCGAGCTGGTTAGTTCTCGTTCAAATGTTACGTGACATCATCTGTGGAGACTCTGATGAAGCGATGTTATTCCACTCCACTTGGAATTTATACTGTCCAGTCTGTTATAGTAAGCATTGTCATTTCCGGTTTTGATCTCCACCTGCAATGCAATCAACAGACATGTAGAATTGGACCCGATATACAAGCCCGTACTGATCAGGTCACCGGACCCGAAACGTTAACTCTGTTTTCCCCTCCACAGATGCTGTCAGACCTGGGGAGTAAGGTAAGGGAGCAGGTAAGCAGGGGGAGGCACTGGACCATTAATTCAGAGACCCAGGTATCGTTCTGGGGACCTGGGTTTGAATCCTGTCACAGCAGGTGGTGGAATTTGAATTCAATAAATATCTGGAATTAAGAGTCTAATGATGATCGTGTGTCAAAGAAAAAGGAAAATTACAGCACAGGAACAGGCCCTTCGGCCCTCCAAGCCTGCGCTAATCCAGATTCTCTATCTAAACCTATCACCTATTTTCCAAGGCTCTGTATCCCTCTGCTCCCTGCCCATTTGTGTATCTGTCCAGATACATCTCAAATGATGCTATCATGCCCACTCTGCCACCTCCATTCGCAAAGCATTCCAGGCACCCACCACCCTGTGTGTAAAGAACTTTCCACACATATCTCCCTAAAACTTTTCTCTTCTCACCTTGAAATCGTGACTTCTAGTAATGGAGTCCCCCATTCTGGGAAAAAGCTTCTTGCTATTCACCCTGCTTATACCCTTCATGATTTTGTAGACCTGTAGTCTATTGTCAGTTGTTGCAAAAACCCGTCTGGTTCACTAATGCCGATGAGGAAAGGAAACTGCCATCCTTTCCTGGTCTGGCCTACAATGTGACTCCAGACCCACAGCAATGTGGTTGGCTCTGAACTGCCCTCTGGGCAATTAGGGATGGGCAAGAAATGCTGCCTGGCCAGTGACGCCCACACCCCATGAATGAATAAAGGGGAAAAAAAAGTGAACGAAAACCATCCAGAGAGACCTTAATGTAGGAAAATGTGAGGTCATGAATGTTGGTAGGAAGAATCAAAAAGCAGGTTTATTACTCAAATGGCGAGAGATCCTGAAATAGTGAAGCCCAGAGAGATCTGGGTGTTCTTTCGCATAGAACACAAAAATATTAACATGCAGTTGCAGGAGGTCATTAAGACTATCATATATGAGGGTGAAAATAGGCGAAAGAGTCTGTTGCACTATTCAATGTGATCATGGTTGATCTTCAGCTCTGTTTTTCTACCATGCCCCCATAGCCCTTAGATAAGGACCGAACAGTGTGCTGTGGTATGACTAGTGCCATGCAGAGTTTTAGGAAGATGCCCTAATCATACATTTCATTCCATTTGATTTCAAGGTGAATGGTCCAATATACAAGACCAATGTGCATTGTTACTGTAGAATTCTGGTTCTTTGGGGTGTCCTCCTCTTGAATCCTTGACCTGATAGCTTGACTCACAACGTCTTTTAAGATTTTAGCACAGTTAGCGTAATGTTAACCTACACATATACCACTCTATAATGTTATTAACTTCAGGTCTAAAGCTTCAACCAATAAAGCTTCCAGTTCCCTGAGTGTCTTTTTCTCTCTGTCAAGTTATACTATTTACAGCTGCTTCTGCATTCTCTTTGCTAAAATAGCGTTCGAGCGAAACTATTTTGTTTAAGTTAACACAGTGTGGAGCTGGATGAACACAGCAGGCCAGGCAGATCAGAAAAGCAGGAAAGCTGACGTTTCAGGTCAGGGCCCTTTTGCAGAAAGTTTGAAGTTTTTAAGTTAAGCTTTTCCCATTGCCAAACATTGATGTGTTGTTTTACAAAGAAGAGGTACAAAAAGATGAGGGAAAATATTCAAAATTTCAGATATTTGACATTTGGATAGCTCTTGTCTTTGTGAAAATTGGGAGAAAAGATTGAACTGTTAGGCTCTGCTGCTGAGAGAGTCTTCAAAGCAATTCTCATGCATTACAACTCAGGTCTCATTAAAACAAAAGACAGGCATGGTCTTGCTCTTTATGCAATTACCTTTCACCCTGAAACGAAATTGTAATACAGCTCTGGGTTTTTCTTCACAATAACCCTCCATTAATTTGTCAACTTCTGGAGTTTTACAGCAATTCCCTATCAATGTCAATTAGCCATTAATTGACAATATTTCACACAAGTGTTCACTTCTGAGCATGTGTTCTACTCTGAGAATAATGTTAAAAACCAAACCAACTGCAGATTCTGTAAATCAGGAACTAAAACAGAAATTGTCAGAAAAGCTCAGCAGCTCTGGCAGCCACTGTGAAGGTAAAAATCAGAGTTAACGTTTCAGGTCCAGTGACCCTTCCTCAGAACCAGGTGATCCAGATGCTGCCAGACCTGCTGAGCTTTTCCAGCAACTTCTGATTTTGTTGGAGGGTAATGTTAATTTCTTTTGTTGGGAGGTCATGTCGTGGCTGGAACTAGACATTGATTGAGCCACATTTAGAATACTGAATTCAATTCTGGTCTCCCTGTTATGGGGAGGACTTTCTGAAAATTGAAAGGGTTCAGAAAATGTTTGAAAGATGTTACCGGGGTTGCAGGGTTTAAGCTATAGGGAAAGGCTGAATCAACTGGGGCTACTTTCTCTGGAGCATCAGAGGGTGAGGGGTGACCTTACAGAGGTTTACAAAAACATGAGGGGCATTGATAGGGTGAATAGCCAAGGCCTTTTCCTTGGGGTAGTGGACTCCAAAACTAGAGGGCATAAGTTCTTGGTGAGAAGGGAAAGAATTAGAAGAGACTTTAGGGGGCAACTTTTTCTCGTAGATGGTGGTGCGTGTATAATGAACTGCCAGATGAACTGATAGATGAGGGAACAATTACAACATTTAAAGCAAATGCATTAGATTACCTACAGTGTGGAAACAGGCCCTTCAGCCCAATAAGTCCACTTGAAACATTCCACACAGACCCATTCCCCTATAACCCATACAACCTTGAACACTACGGGCAATTTAGCATGGCCGATCCACCTAACCTGCACATCTTTAGACTATGGGTCTATGAATTGGAAGGGTTTAGAGGGTAGAGGCCAAATGCTGGCAAATGGGACTAGATTAATTTAGGACATCTGGTCAGCACGGACGGGTTGGACTGAGGGTCTGTTCCATGCTGTCCATCTCTATAAATGAGCTCAACATTGACTCCTGCGGACTATAAAGTGTGTAAGCAGAAAATGAGATGCTGTTCTTCCAGGTTACCCTGGACCTCGCTGGATATTTGCAGCTGAGGACAGAAATGTTAGCACAGCAGTAAGCTGGCATTTTAAACAAAATAAAGAAAGGAAATAAAGCAGAGGTCTGAAACAAGAGTAGAAAAGGCTGGAGAAACTCAGCAGGTCTGGATGCATCTATGGAGAGAAAACTGGAGTCAACAGTTTAAGTCTCATGGAATCCCATTGGTATATAATCAGGTCCATCAGTCACTGACAAGCATCCTGTCCCTGTAACTCCACATATCCTATGGAAAACCCACCTATCCTAGGACACTACAGACAATTTACCATGGCCAACCCACCTAACCTGCACATCTTTGGATTGTAGGGGGAAACACACGCAGACACAGGGAGAATGTGTAAACTCCACACAGACAGTCGCCCAAGGCTGGAATCAAACCTGGGTCCCTGACACTGGGAGGCTGCAGTGCTAACCACTGAGCCAACGTGCCGCCCCTGATGGCGATTCTTCTTCAGAACAGTTTTTTGGAGCTTAGGACAGTGAAGAAGGAGCAAGCTTAAGGGGTGAATATTACACTTTCTGTGATTGCATGAAATGGTGCCACGGGGTGGGTGAAGGTAGAACTGGTGAGGGGTGTGGTGGCCAGCAGTGTTAAGCGTAGGTGTAGAGCTGGGTGCCGTGGAGGGAGCCAGTCTCTGTGGAATACTGACAAGGGAGGAGAGGGGAAGATATGTTTGGTGGTGACATCCCTCTGGAAGGGCCAGAAATGGCATTTGATGATTCTTTGAGTGCAGAGGCTGGTGTAGGGTGGAAAGTGAGGACAAGGGGCGTCTTAACATCGTTTTGGGAGGTTGGAGAGAGGGCAAGTTCAGAAGTGCGGGACACGGGTTGGAAATGGCTAATGCGTCTGTGTCAATGAGGGTGGGGGAGGTCTTCTGTTCAGACAAGAGAAGGTTATGTTAGAGGCATCCCTGACATTGGAACAAATGCAGCGGAGATGGAGAGAACTGGGGAAAAAGAATAGAAACCCTTGCAGAGAGTAAGGTGCGAGGAAATGTATAAATATTTCCCAGTCATAGCGATGTATTCTTTCTCGACGATATAGTGTAATGCTTTGGCACATTAACGAGACACCAAATTATAGACTTCTTAACAACATTCCATTAATGCATACAATTAAGGCTTTTCATCACTAAGCTTCTGTAGAGTACAATTCAATAACTTAAGCCTTATTAATTACATAATTGTGTCAACAAGATGGAGTCTAACAATTCACTGATCCAAAGCAGAGCTTCGGAAACAAATATTCTGACAATGCAGGCACATTCGCAGTTTCAGAGGAAATTTAGCTGCTGGATGTGCGTGCAACTATGGTATCTGCAAGTGGCAGGAAAATTCGTGGGCATGTAAAATAGGAGAAGAAGTGGACCATTCAGCCCATCAGAAGAGTAACTGGGTTAATTAGGATGACATTCTCTGGAGTTTAAAGAATGAAGGGAGATTGCAGAGAAGCTGATAAGGTTGCTGGATTGAAAACAGTGAGTCAGGCAGCATCCGTGGAGAGAGAGCAATCTAACGTTTCGAGTACAGATGACTCTTCATCAGAGCTGACGAAAAGTGTGGAGGGGCAACAGTTATGGAATGATTGTGGAGGGGAGAATGGTATTGGAGTGCTGGAAGAGAAAGGATGTGGATAATTCAGATTAAGTGATCGGAATGTGAGAATGGCAGAACAATGGTGTGTCTACCAGCCAAACTGGAAAGAACAGATAGCCCCACTGGGACAGGAGGAAGAAGAGAGTGGGTGACAGAGAATATAACAAGGGAAGCTAAAAGAAGGGAAAGAATGGGGCCACAACTTGAAGTATTGTACTCAATATTGAGCCAAGATTTTACAACCATCTGGGCTCAATTTTGAGCTCAACACTGTTAAATTTTGAATCAATTCCTTCCCTTTCATTTAGCTTTCCTTGTTGTATGCTCTGTCACCATGTCCACCCTCCCCTCTCCCCTTCCCATTGGGACAGTCTGGCAGTTAGACACACCATTGTTCTGCCACTCTCACATTCCAATCACTTAATCTGAATTATCAACATCTTTTCTCCCCTATCATTCCACTCCCACCCACCACTATTTCATAAATGTTACCCCCTCCACACTTCATTAATTCACAAGAGTTATCTTACTCAAAATGTTAGCGTGCTCTCTCTCCATGGGTGCTGCCTGACCTGCTGTGATCTCCAGCATCGGTTGTTTTCAGTTCAGATCCCAGCACCCGCAGTAATTTGCTCCTGCAAAGTTTTTGCACGAAGGACTGGATAAGATAAATGCAGGATGTTCCTGATGAACAGGGAGTCTACAGGGTAAGGGTTTGGAACGAGCCATTTGGGGCTGAGATTAAGAGAAATGTCTTTACCCAGGGAGTGGGGAGCCTGTGGAATTCACTGTCACAGCATCGATTGAGCGCAAAACATTGAATGTTTTCATGAAGGTGTTAGATATAGTTCTTAGGGCTAAAGGGATCTAAAGGTGTGGAGAGAACGCAGATCAAGGTGCTGAGTTGAATGATCCAGCCAATGAATGGTGGAGCAGACTCAAGGGCAGAATGGCCTACTCCTGATCTGATTGTCTTTATTTCTATGAAGTGCATTCCACCATTCTACATGATCATGACTGATATTGGGCTTCAGTTCCACTTTTCTGTACAGTCTCCATATCCTATCTGTGAGAAACTAAAATCCCTCCTTTATACAGAGTCATAGAGTCCTACAGGTTGGAAACAGACCAACCAGGGCATACCGACCATAAACCCAAATTAAACTCGTCCCACCTGCCTGCCTGCGTTTGGCTCATATCTTCCCAAACATTTCTTATTCCTGTATGTATCCAAATGTCTTTTAAGTGTTGTAACTGTGCCCACATCCACTACTTCCTCTGGAAGTTCATTTCACCTTGTGTAAAAAAAAGCCCCTCATTTCTGTTCTAAATTTTCCTCCCCTCATCCTAAAATTATTCCAACCCGCGCCCCCACCCTGCCATTTTGGAAATCCCCCACACTACAGAAAGGGCACCTATTATTCACTTTACCCATATGCTTCTTCTGGTGATTGGAGTCATGTGGATCTTATTGACTATGAGATCCATGATTGGGGTTGTTAACCTGAACTAATCAGGGAGTTCTGGCTGACAGATACACACAGTGGATTCAGAGAGTCTCCTCATTTCAGGGACTGACTCCAAGCTGGTTGGTTACAGCTAGTGCACAAGTAAATAAAGAAAGTCTTGGTGAAGGGACCCAGACTCTGTGCAGTATTTCACCCCCTTATTGTCTTATAAAACTCTATAAGGTCACCCCTTAACCCCCTACATTCCATGGATTCAGTGATAGAGCATCCATACCCTCATGGGTCAATTCTAAAGATTCACAACGTTTTCAATGACATAACCTCTCCTACTCTTCATCCTCAACAATCAGTCTTTATCCTGAATTTCAGAGATAACACAGTATGGAGCGGGATGAACACAGCAGGCCAAGCAGCATCAGAGGAGCAGGAAAGCTGACATTTTGGGCCGAGACCTTTCTTCAGAAATGGGGGAGGGGAAAGGGGTTCTGAAATAAATAGGGAGAGAGGGGGTGGTGGATAGAAGATGGATAGAGGAGAAGGTAGGTAGAGAGGAGATGGTATGAGAGAGTTGCAGTGGGAAAGAGATCCACTGAGGCTTTTCTGGAGGGAGGACAGTAATTTCTACCAGGTAGGAACCCATAGAAGAGGCTTCACAGTGAGGTTAAAATTGTTTCAGAGATAGTAGGAATTGTAGATGCTGGAGGATCCTGAGTCTGCATCTCAATGTTTTAAAAATTCTTGATTCACCCAGAAAATCTCCAGGTGTCTGCAGTGTGTCAGACACTTTCAGAAGCTTGTGCATTTTGCAGAGATTGCCTCTCACTCTTCCAAATTCCAGACAATGGAGGGTATATTTACTCACTGTTTCATCCTAGGACAAGCCCCTCAACCCAGAGACCCATTTACTCAATATTCACTTTACCCCCACCAATATGTGTACATCATTCTTGAAGTATGGAGACCAGAACAGCACACACTATCCCATATGTGGTCTCACCCAAGCCCTGTACAATTATACAATTCTTTACTCCTGTATTCTAATCTCCTTGTTCCTAAGGCCAAAGTGCAGCTGCCTTCCTAATTGCTCACTGTTCCTGCATTCCAATGTTTTGGGAGAGACATGCGATGGATTCTCCACATCATCTGGGAAGACAGTTTTATTAACATTAGCCTCCCTCAAATAGCTATGAGCATCAGTGCCATGACCATGTGAAACCAACTCGGTTGGGTTGACCATGTACTTAGGATGCTCAAGATCCGACTGCCAAAGACTTCACCCAGCTCAAGGAAGGCATTCAAACAAGAGGAGGACAAAGGAAGAGAGTCAACGACTCCCTGAAGGCTTCCGTCAAGAAATATAACACAGATGTTAACACACGGGGCGACTGTCATTCAGAAGAAACTCAGAAGGGACACAATTCTTCAAAAACATCAGTCAGTAACAGAAAGTATGGAAAAGGAACTGGAGAAGGAAACGCCAATGATATGAAAGCCAAGGGCCAGTTCCACACTCTGGAAACACCTGCCAACCATGTGTTTGGAGATTAGGTTCCAGGATTGTGCTCATTACCCACAGAATCCATGAGCAGTCACATGACATTTCCTCGGTGGACAAACATGCTCATTAGCAAATGATCGCGACCAACAATCAATGTCCTGATTTCCTCATACAAGCAGATTCCAGACTCCTCGAACATCAACATTTACATCACCTTTTTTAAAAAGAGGGTCCTGTTTCTCTCTTCTCACAAAGTGCGGACTGAGAGCTGCACAGTATAACCCCAGTCCTATCCAGTGTTATTCACAGCTCCTGTTGTGGTCTGTGTTGCAACTTTGCATTTCAATACCCTTGTCATTTTAATGATCAACTATGTTTATTGCTCTCATTCCACACAACATACATCAAGCAAGGCCTACAAGGGGCCTGTTCTCCCTGCTGTAATCTGGTTATGTAGCAGATTTACCGGTATGGTGAACATACAATATCACCGTTGCTGTTTTCACACAGAATGCAAGCCAACCTCCTCAGTGCCTCCTGACAATTTTGAAGAGGGTTTTCCAAATGCTGTTCATAAAGATACATTTGGCGTCATACTGCTCCTCTCCTTCCTGTTCAACTGAGATGTTGATTTGAAATTATTGTAAAAAACGCAAAATGCGCCATTTGGGGAGCATAAGCCTAGATTATCAGTAAACATTCAATCAAAGAACCAGAGCAGGCCACTTCGCCCTTCGGGCCTGCCCCATCATACAATAAGGTCACGGCTGATCTGATTTTAACTTCAACTTTACAGCCCTGCATATCCCTGATAACCTTTCATACTTTGGTCATCAAAAATCTATCTACCTCTGCCTTAAAAATATTCAAAGATTCTGCATCTGCTGCCTTTTAAGGACAGAAATTCAAAGGCATAGGCAAATGCTGGAAGTCGTTCCGGATTCATTCTCCTAGTCTCATGTTATTCCTGAAACAATGTGCCACATGGCAGATATCCACTGCAAGAGTAGCATGCCTTGCTCCCACATCCTCTTTAAAAGTCTGCTGTGTACCTGGACAAGTTTTGGCAAACTGGCATTGCCCCTACACAGTAACGCAATGGCACATTGTCCATGGCACAGAGCCATCAGAGCTGGCACTCTCTCCCACATGCAACTGTGTTCTTTTACACTACATACTGCTAAATCACCCAGCCACACAGTTTCCTGTTGTTTGCTACATCTCATCTGAACAGCCTCTGAACACCATTGTTACTTTGTCCTTAGTGCCCAGCGTAGAACAAAGAACAAAGAAAATTACAACACAGGAATAGGCCCTTTGGTTCTCCATGCCTGCACTGACATGCTGCCCATCACAACTTAACAGAACAAGGATAAAAACCTGCAACTTGTCATTGTCCAGTAAGGGAACATCACATACCAGTGAGCAGACAATTCCAGACACCCTCAGGATTGCATTCATCTCAAGCCCTCTAACCAACTATGAGCCTTCATTGCTCAGACCATTGGGTTTAGGGGTTGGGACATCATGTTGTGACTAATGCAGGACTTTGAGGAGGCCACTTTTGGAGATTTGCGTACAGTTCTGGTTGCCTTGCCACAGGAAGGATATTATTGAATTGGAGAGACCCAGAAAAGATCTGCCGCAGTGTTACCAGGGCGTGAGGCTTGCCGCAGTGATAAGGACAGGTTGGGACTTTTTTCACTGGAGCATAGGAGGTTGAAGGGTGACCTTATTAAGTTTAAAAGCTTGAGGGGCATGGATAAGGTGACTAACAAAGCTCATTCCCGTAGAGTGGGGAGTTCAAAACTGGAGGGCATAATTTTGAGGTGACAGGAGATAGATTTAAAGGGACCTGAGGGACAACTGCATCACACAGAGGGTGGTTCATATCTGGAATGAACTGCTAGAGGAAGTGGTAGAAGTAGGTGTAGTTAAAACACTGAAACGACATTGCGCAGGTACATGAATAAGAAAGGAGGGATATGGGCCAAATGGAGGCAAGTGGAACTGGCGGCTTTTCAAAGCCAGAGACTGAATCGAAATCACTGGGTACCCGCTCTGCGTTCCAGTCTGAGAATTCGCACATCTTACTTTGTTCGGTGCATTTGGTAAATCGGAAGCCCTGTATCAATGAGGCAACATCTGTTGTTCATGATTTCACAAGCAATGATCCCCTGTAATAGGCAACTCATTGCTGCTTGGTGAGAATCTCACCACCCCACTCAGCAGATGTGGCACATTGCTCCTGATGTCAAAGCAGGCCTCCCACATGGTTCAGCCGCAAAATCTTCAGGCGCCTCTAAGACTCTGCTACGTGAACCTATCATCAATTGTTGCCAAAACCCCATCTGGTTCACTGACGTCTTTCAGGGAAGGAAATCTGCCCGTCCTTACATGGTCTGGCCTACATGTGACTCCAGACCCACAGCAATGTGGCCAAATCTTATTTGCCCCCTGAAATGGTCCCGCTACACCATTCAGTTCAACAGCCATGGGGGACAGGCAAGAAAATCGGGGACATGAGTAGAAATTGCTGGAAAAGCTCAGCAGGCTTGGCAGCATCAGTGGAGAGAATTGGGAGCTAACATTTCGGGTGACCCTTCCCCTGTTCTAAAAGGGTCCCAAGTTCCGAGGAAGGATCACCCGAAACATGAACTCTGATTTCTCTCCACAGATGCTCCCTGACCTGTTGAGCTTTTCCAGCAATTTCTATTTTGTCCAAGGAATTTGAGCCTTGTTAGTGCTGCCCCTATTGTCCATGGATTGATTAAAAAGAAGAAACTTAGGACAATTGGCTTCCCCTAGATCTTAGTCTTCACCCATTTTCATCCATCAAATACCACCCAATGTTTCAGGTCAATGACCTCTCATCAGAATTTGTTGAACCCTTTGAACTCTCTGCCTCATAGTGATGTGACATTGCCTTCGCCATAAAGGATTGGCTCACCAATGCCTTCTGAAGGACAATTTGGGCTGAAAGCATTTGCAGGCCCTGCCAGTGACACTTGCCTTCAACGAATGGGCTGCAGAATTGGGTTGAATCTCAAGCTGTTTCCAATTATCCCTCCGAGGAAAGGAGCAAGCTACGTTTGTGTAGAGCTTTGTGACATCCTCAAAATGTCCTGAAAGACCTTCTTAAGAATGAATTACATTTGAGGTACAATTACGGTGGTTTTGTGGGAAAACCTGGCAGTGAGATTGCATGCAGAGAGGTCTTATTCAAAAGAAAGCAAATGACTGATTTCCTGGATAACCTTGTCTTGCTGGTTAAGGGATTAGTGATGATAGACATCAATTGCACTTTTTGCTGTTTTTTTTTGAGAGACATATTTATTTATTTCACACTGGGTTCAGCATAGAGCTATCTCACATCAGCCTTTGCTTGCAGCCAAGATTACATTCTCAATTAAGCTCCGATGCAGTCATTTGGAAATGGAGACTGGCCAAAGGCCTTAGACGGGGATTTTATTGCAAATTTCACAATCTCATTTTTCCCCAGCTTTTGCTTTTAGTGTCAGTACTGGGCCAGGAAGAAGTCAGTGGGGAGAAAATCTGGATTCTTCCAAATGCACCAAAATTCAGAGGAAAACAATTATTATTTTGAACATTGCTGGAGCTAAAAAAGCAAGGAGGAAAGGATCCTAAAGGGTAGAGTTACACATTTTTAACAGCCTCAGCATCAGGCCCAAAGTAATTAAAATCAGAGTGAAGCGAGTTTTCCTAAAATTACACAGATGTTCTACTGGCCTTGAGAGATTTGGTGAATACCAGAGGGCAATAACACAGTTCATTTTCTCTCATATTCCTATGACTCTGTAGGCTGTCTTGTATGAAGAATACTTCAGTCCATGAATAACGGAAAAGGGTGTGGTGATTGGAACTGCCAACATCTTTATCTGTAAGCTAACATTTGAGCAGACAGAGAAATGTCGATTTGGCTCTTGAAACAGTTCCACTGTTCAATAAGATCATGCCTGTTCTGATTTTATCCTCAGCTGCATATATCTCTGATAAGTTTTCATGCACCTGGGCGGCACAGTCGTCAGCACTGCAGCCTCACAGCAGCAGAGACCTGTGTTCGATTCCAGCCTCAGGGCGACTTGTCTGTGTGGAGTTTGCACATTCTCCCTGTGTCTGCGTGGGTTCCTTCTGGGTGCTCCGGTTTCCTCCCACATTCCAAAGATGTGCAGGCTAGGTGGGCTGGCCACGCTAAGTTGCCCATAGTGTTTAGGGATGTGTTGGTTTTAGGGGGATGGGTCTGGGTGGGATGCTCTGAGGGTCGGTGTGGACTTGTTGGGCCGAAGGGCCTGTTCCCACACTGTAGGCAATCTAATCTGTAATCAAGGATCTATCTACCTGTGCCTTAAAAAACATACTTAAGGAGTCTGCGTCCACTGCCTTTAGAGGAAGGGAATCCTGAAATTTCATGACCCTCTGAGAGAAAATAAAAATGGTTTTATCACCTCTGTCTTGACTGGGTGCACCCCTTACTTTTTAACTATGACCCCTCGTTCTAGATTCTCTCACAATAGCATGGTGATCATAGGGGATGAGCTGCCAGAGGAAGTGGTGGAGGCTTGTTACAATTACAACATTTAAAAGACATCTAGGTGGCTACATGACCAGCGAAGTTTAGAGGGATATGGGCCAAATGCTGGCAAATGAAACTGGATTAATTTAGAATACCTGGTCGGCATGAACACGTTGGATTGGATGGTGTGTCTCCATGCTGCAACTCTCTATGTTTCTATGATTCTATCTAAGATGAAGCATTCTTCCATCATTCACCTGGTCAATTCCCCTCTGCATCTCCTACCTTTCAAGCAAATCATATCTGTCCCTTCCAAACTCCAGAAGATACCTTATCTAAACTTTCCTCTCAAGGCTGGAGTTCACATGGACACATGGCAGCTAGGAATTTGGCCCAAATCCTGAAAACATTAAATTTCCAATAGATGGGAATCCTCACTGAGGGCTGCACATGGAATGGCTCTTATACTGAGTCTCCCCATACCAAATGGGATGTTTTCACACTGACAATTACACCTGTCACCCCTTCCCCACACCTTCTTGGCCCAGACCAGAGCAAAGTCCCCGCTGATAAGTACCAATTTCAGAGTGAAAGTTGAGGCCATGTCATGACCAATTTCTGGCTGGCCAAGGAGAATTCCTGTGCATTTAATTCAATCCACAGCTATAAATGTGACCAAACACTGGGGTTGGGAAGACTAAAGGATGGGGAGGCAATGGCCTCCTGGTATTATGGCTGCTCTGTTAATCCAGAGACCCAGATAATGCTCTGGGGACCTGGGTTTGAATCCTGTCACAGCAGATGGTGGAATTTGAATTCAATAAATATCTGAAATTATGAATCTCATAATGGCTGCATGTCTGAAGTTTTATGGCTCAGTGGTTAGCACTGCTGCTTCACAGTGCCAGGGACATGGGTTCGATTCCACCCTCGGGCGACTGTCTGTGTGGAGTTTGCACATCCTCCCTGTGTCTGTGCGGGTTTCCTCTGGGTGCCCTGGTTTCCTCCCACAGTCCAAAGATGTGCAGGTTGGGTGGTTTGGCTGTGCTAAATTCTCTGCAGTGTCCTAGAATGTTTAGGTTAGTTGGGTTAGACAAGGGAAATGTAGGGGTAGGGGAATGGGTCTGGGTGGGATACTGTTTGGAGGGGCTGTTTGGACCAGTAGGGATTCAATGATTTCTCTGCCACTTCTGAGGCAGCCCACCAATTTCCTGGAGGACCTTCAGTAAATGATTCAAGATGCTGATTCTCATTGTTGAGGCTTTTTCTTTTCTTTTATTCATTCATGAGATGTGGGAGTCACTGGCTGGGCCCAGCATTTATTGCCCAAACCCAGTTGCCTCTTGAGAAAGTGCCTTCCTGAATCATTGCAGTCCATGTGCAATAGGTTGACCCCTCAAGCCACCCTGAAGGTGAGATATTAAAAATTGCTAGCTATTATCCTTGAGGTGGGCTGTGAATAAGTACATTTGGAATTGTAATTTGTAATTGTGCTTTCAATACCTTGTGTGATGTGAGTTGCCTCTGTCGACTTATTTTACTTGTCTCCCACAACATAAGAGTTTGGGCATGGATTTGTATTGAAGAATCCAACAATTGGTTATCGCAGTGAAATGCTGAATACAAATATTACATTCACAAGTGTTTAGGCTAACAGTAAGTTAATGAACTCCACCAGAGGAACAGACCTCAGTAGCACATCATAAGTGAGCTCAGGGTAATTTTTAATATTTCTTTAAATTTGTTGACATTATGTGGCATTGTAGATTGTAGGCCAGTCTATAATACTCACAGCTACATGTCCAGAATTCATAGTCAACCACGTTGCTGTGGGTCTGGAATCACATGTCGGCCAGACCAGGTAAGGATGGCAGGTTTCCTTCTCTGAAAGACATTAATAAATCAGATGTGTCCTGAGTCAGGGAATCAAGGGATACAAGGAAAATCCAGGCAGGTTGACATGATGGTGAGCACAGCTGCCTGAAGATGCCAGGGGCCCACGTTCAATGCTACCTTTGGGCAACCGTCTATGTGGAGTTTGCACGTTCTCCCTGTGTCTGTGTGGGTTTCCTGTGGGTGCTCCAGTTTCCTCCCACAGCCCAAAGATGTGCCGGCTAGGGGGATTGGCTATGGGAAATACAGGGTTAAGGGGGTGGGTCTGGGTGGGATGCCCTCCAGGGAGTTGGTGTTGACTTGATGGGCTGAATGGCCTGGTCCAACATGATAGGGATTCTGTGATTCTATCAGCCATGTTCCTATTGAATGGCAGAGGAAACTGAAAGGGTTGAATGGCCTCCTTCTATTTCTTACATTTTTTTAGGTTTGGTCAGTTCACTGGTCACATGTCACATATCATCATTACGCTCATTACGCAGATTTTCATAAATTGCAATTTCACCGCTTTCCATAAGAAATAAGAACAGACATAGACCATTCGGTCCCTCAAGCCTGCTCTGCCATTCATTAGAATCCTGGCTGATTGGACAGTCCCCTACATGCCCAAAACCATGGTGAGATTTGAATTCCTGACCCCAGGAATTTGTCTGGGTTTTTTTAATTCTTTCATGTGATGAGGACATCATTGGTTAGGCAGCATTTAACACCCATCCTTAGTTGCCCAGAAGGAAGTTCGGAATCAACCGCATTGCTGTGGGTCTGGAGTCACATGTAGGCCAGACCAGGTGGGGATGGCAGTTTCCTTCCCTACAGGACATTAGTGAACCAGATGGTTTTTCTGACAATTGACAATGGATTCACGGTCATCATTAAATTCTTAATTCCAGATATTTATTGAAATTCAAATACCACCATCTGCCGAGGTGGGATTCGAACCTGGCTCTCCCAAACAATAGATTAGTAGCTCATTGACATTGCAAGTATACCACCAGCTGTCCTTAAACAGGCCTTGTGCAGGTGAGGTGGATTATGAACATTTTATGCCATCATGTCGCAGGCTGTGCTACAATGATATCCTCAGCAAACCTCTGAAAAGTTACTTACTAAGTGTGACATTTCATGTGGCATAGTGGTGCAGTGGTTAGTGCTGGTGCCTCAGTGTGCCAGGGGCCTGTGCTCAAACCCACCCTTGGGGTGACAGTCCATTTGGAGTTTGCACATTCTCTTTGCATCTGCATAGGTTTCCTCCTGCAGTTTGAAGGTATGCAGGCGAGGTGGATTGGCCATGGAAAATGCAGTGTTACAGAGATGGGGTGGGTCCAGCTGTGGTGCTCTTCAGAGAGTCAGTGTGTGCTCAACAGGCCAAATGGCCTACTTCTACACAGCAGGGATTCTATGACATTGTCTGTTTTGAGCTCAATCCACCTCTTCATCAGTGCTCTCAGACTCTAAGGGATAAATAATATGGTGACTTTTAAGTTGACTGCTCCACAATAATGAAAGAGTGACATTAGCTGATGGATGAAAACATGGTTCTTACGACACGATTGAAAGAAGGTCTGACTCTCTTCATTATTCCCAGAAGTTTCCCCAGTGGGTATAACCTGTAGCCAGCATCTAATTACATGTAATATACGGTAATTATTGTTAAGTAAGGAATCCTGGCCTGGGCCTTCTGCCACCCTGGGTCTACAAGACAGGTCCATAAGGAAACCTTTGCATGCTCATCAAAATCTTTAACTGTCGGTGACGACTCCAGGAATTTCAATGTGCTACCCCTGCGATGAATGGGAGAAGAATCATATTGGTCTCAAAATGTTAACTCCATCAGACCTGCCTCTGTTCTCCAGCACTTTCTGTTTTGTAATTGATTTACAAAGACTTTGCCCAACCTTCTGGCTTTTGTAACATTGTTCCGAACCAGTCCTGCAATCTCGGGAGCTTTTGTGTATGTAAAACACCAGGTCTCTTGTTCCTACATCCCACTTGAAAATAAAAGCCCATATTGATTATGTTTGTTCTTATGACACCTGTGTTTCTGTCCACAATGATCAATTCAGCAAGAGATACATGTGCCAGAAATCAATTTTTTTTTACATTCAATCATGGGAATGGCTGGGCCAGCATTTATTGCCCATCCCTAAAGGCCCAGAGGACAGTAAAGAGTCAACCACACTGCTGTGGGCCTGGAGCCACATGTCGACCCCTTTTCTGTTGAAGGCCGGAAGTGTCAGCTTTCCTGCTCCTAAGATGCTGCTTGGCCTGCTGTGTTCATCCATCTCCACACTTTGTTATCTCAGATTCTTCAACATCTGCAGTTCCCATTATCTCTCTCTCTACCATTTGCCTTAGTGGGATTTGAACCTACGTCCCCAGAACATGAATAGAGATTAAAGAAAAATCTCGCTGGTCTGCCAGCATTTGTGGAGAGAAATCACAGAGTTAACGTTTTGGTTCGAGTGACCCTTCCTCAGAACATTACCGGGGTCTGTGGATTAACAACCCAGCAATAATATGACTGGGCCATTGCCTTCACTAATCATCACTGGTGAATTTTATTGTCAGTGTTGTGGAGAGTAATGTAATGAAGGAAAGAATGTAACAGTCTTAGCAGCTTTTTGCTATTGTGTTATTTATTGTAAATGTGTTACAGCTCTCCATAAAATAAACAGAATCTTTCCACAGTTATGGCAAGAGATATGTTTATCACGGAGATACAGTACATTGCAAAAAGCTCATGGCCACTTGGCCCATCTTGTTTGTGCTAGTCAAAAAACGAGTGACTAGCCTCATTCGAATATCCAGCATTTGGCCCGTATTCCTGCAGTTTATTCTTTCGAGGTACATTTATAAGCATCGTTCAAATGATCTGAGAGCTTCTGTCTCCACTCCCCTCCCAGGCAGGGAATTCCAGACTGAGTGAAAATAGTTTTCTCATCTCCCCTCTAATTGTAGAATCATACATACAAAAGCGGCCCTTTGGCCCATCAAGTCTATACTGCGAAAGCTACAAGGCTCAGTGGTTAGCACTGCTGCCTCACAGCTCCAGGGACCCAGGTTAGATCCCAGCCTTGGGGAGCCTGTCTGTGTGAAGTTTGCACATGCATGGGTTTGCTCCAGTTTCCTCCTCTAGTCCAAAGATGTGCAGGCTAGGTGGATTTGTCATGCTAACTTGCCCATAGTGGGCTTGGTCTGGTTGGGATGCTCTGAGGGTCGGTGTGGGCTTGTTGGGCTGAAGGCCCTGTTCCCTCACTGTAGGGATTCTACGATTACCTTAAATCTGTACTAGTCATGCTTTCCCACTGTAGGCCCATGGCCTTAGATGATATGACATTTCATGTGCTCGTCCAACATAAGCTATTGGACCAGGGAAAGGCAGCCTGCTCCACCATTCCGTAAGGTCAAGGCTGATCTTCTTGTGTACTCAGCTCCACTTACCCACCAGTTCACGACAGCTCTGATGAAGGGTCTAGGCCCGAAATGTCAACTTTGTGCTCCTGAGATGCTGCTTGGCCTGCTGTGTTCATCCAGCTTCACACTTTGTTATTTTGGATTCTCCAGCATCTGCAGTTCCCATTATCACAGCCCTTAATCCCTTTACTGCTCAAAAATCCATCAATCTTTGCCTTAAAAACATTCAACAGAGTGGCCTCTACCATTTCACTGAGCAGAGAATTCCACACATCCACACCTCTTTGGGTGAAAGAGTTCCTCCTCAACACAGTCCTAAATCTGCTACCCCACATTTTGAGGTTGTGCCCCCTTCTTCTAAAAAACCCGTCTAAAAAACTATCCTACCTCTATTTTATCTATCCAAGCATTTTTATAAAGGGTGCGATGTTACCTGGCTCAGCTATCAGCCCAGGCAGTATTTTCCATTCTTTGGGGCAAAGTAGAGAGATGTGATCACTCGGAAGATATACTTGTGGTGCTCTTTTCTTTGGGGGGCAGAGGGGGAAGCAGTCAAATAAAAAGGAATTTCTTCTTGAATTCAGCAGGGAGAAGGAAATGATTTCCTGTTCCTTTCTCAGCAAGGTCGGAGATGATTGAGAAAACACAGCGAGGAGTTGGAGGAACACAGCATCAGAGGAGCAGGAAAGTTGATGTTTTGGATCGGGACCCTTCTTCACCTTTGGAGGAGTTGAATTTCTGAAGAAGGGCCTAGGTCCGAAACGTCAGCTTTCCTGCTCCTCTGATGCTGCCTGGCCTGCTGTGTTATCTCTGAGGCCAGCATCGGCAGTTCTTGCTATCCCTGTGCTGGTTGTGTTGCTCTCCTGAGATCTCGTGAACTGGTGGGTAAGTGGAGCTGACTATGCTGTCTATGCTATCCGAACTATACAGGCTGAGTGAGCGAATGACACTTTACCTGATGGGTTTGGGTCCACTGGTTTCACAGGCTTACACATCACTCCACATTCCTACAGGATAGAGGATTTGGGAAAACAATGAGACTCAAAGATATGGAAGTAGGGTGGTCATTAGTGAGACTCTGAACTTGCTGCTTGAAGCTGCAAAGTTGAAAAAATATTTCTTGAAGTCAAGATTCTGAACTTTTCATTTTCGCTGTAGTGTCTTGCTGTTGCCCACAGTCGAATATCCTGCCCCTGCCCACCCCACAGTGGAATTTGAAATTCCTATCTTTTGATCCAGAGACGTCAGTCCTTCCACTGAGTCATGGCAGACAGCACCAGCGATGTTGGGGTGTGGGGAAATAGGGGGAAAAGTTTGCAGAATAACATCCAAGCCCTATTTATTAACATTATTTTCCACAAGCTCGCAACAAAGAAAAGAAAGTTTCTGGAAAAAATCGATGCCTTGCGGGAAGTCACGGTGCCACTGCTCACCAATGAAGCAGTCCCACCATTTTAAAGGGAGCTGTAACTGTGGCAAGATCAGCACAAGTTAAAATGACTGAGTGAAGCTCCCATGCTGCCACCAGGCAAAATAACTTTGCGAAGGAAATGGCATTCCTCATTAAGGAAGTCATGAAGAATGAAGGAAAGCTGTCTGGGAAGGGCAATGCAGAAATGATCCCCGGGGGCGAGAGATAAAAATCTACCGCGAGATTATCGAGAAAGGGAGCAGTGCTTTTTCCTCCTTCATAGAGACATCCTGGAGATCTGAAAGATGTATTCATCTCAGAACCAGACCTAAAGAAAAGAAGGCCAGATCCCCTGAAGCTACAAGGTCATGTTGAAGGCAGAGCCCAGGAAAATATTACTGCAATTCACCAGGGTGATCTGTGGGAGTGTTGGCCAGGGAGCCAGCACTGAGAGGAGAGAAATATATCAAGCAATGAGCTGTGCAGAGTTGACAGGCGAGAACTGTAGGAGGAGGAGACGAGAAACAGAGACAGTCTAATGGGAAGAGCAAGAGTGTTGAGTCATGCATTGTGGGAGAAACAACAATGAAACCAGTTCGAGACCAAGGAGAGAGCGAGGGCCGAGGGATGGTGATGAGTCTGGGAGAGAGGTGGGAGAGGGATGGAGGGATGGTGATGAGTCTGGGAGAGAGGTGGGAGAGGGATGGAGTGATGGTGATGAGTCTGGGAGAGAGGTGGGAGAGGGATGGAGGGATGGTGATGAGTCTGGGAGAGAGGTGGGAGAGGGATGGAGGGATGGTGATGAGTCTGGGAGAGAGGCAGGAGAGGGATGGAGGGATGGTGATGAGCCTGAGAGAGAGGCGGGAGAGGGATGGAGTGATGGTGATGAGCCTGAGAGAGAGGCGGGAGAGGGATGGAGTGATGGTGATGAGTCTGGGAGAGAGGCAGGAGAGGGATGGAGTGATGGTGATGAGCCTGAGAGAGAGGCGGGAGAGGGATGGAGTGATGGTGATGAGTCTGGGAGAGAGGCGGGAGAGGGATGGAGGGATGGTGATGAGTCTGGGAGAGAGGCGGGAGAGGGATGGAGTGATGGTGATGAGTCTGGGAGAGAGGCGGGAGAGGGATGGAGGGATGGTGATGAGTCTGGGAGAGAGGTGGGAGAGGGATGGAGTGATGGTGATGAGTCTGGGAGAGAGGCGGGAGAGGGATGGAGTGATGGTGATGAGTCTGGGAGAGAGGCGGGAGAGGGATGGAGGGATGGTGATGAGTCTGGGAGAGAGGCGGGAGAGGGATGGAGTGATGGTGATGAGTCTGGGAGAGAGGCGGGAGAGGGATGGAGTGATGGTGATGAGCCTGAGAGAGAGGCGGGAGAGGGATGGAGTGATGGTGATGAGTCTGGGAGAGAGGTGGGAGAGGGATGGAGTGATGGTGATGAGTCTGGGAGAGAGGCGGGAGAGGGATGGAGTGATGGTGATGAGTCTGGGAGAGAGGCGGGAGAGGGATGGAGGGATGGTGATGAGTCTGGGAGAGAGGCGGGAGAGGGATGGAGTGATGGTGATGAGTCTGGGAGAGAGGCGGGAGAGGGATGGAGGGATGGTGATGAGTCTGGGAGAGAGGCGGGAGAGGGATGGAGTGATGGTGATGAGTCTGGGAGAGAGGTGGGAGAGGGTTGGAGTGATGGTGATGAGTCTGGGAGAGAGGCGGGAGAGGGATGGAGTGATGGTGATGAGTCTGGGAGAGAGGCAGGAGAGGGATGGAGGGATGGTGATGAGTCTGGGAGAGAGGCGGGAGAGGGATGGAGTGATGGTGATGAGTCTGGGAGAGAGGCGGGAGAGGGATGGAGGGATGGTGATGAGTCTGGGAGAGAGGCGGGAGAGGGATGGAGTGATGGTGATGAGTCTGGGAGAGAGGCGGGAGAGGGATGGAGGGATGGTGATGAGTCTGGGAGAGAGGCGGGAGAGGGATGGAGGGATGGTGATGAGTCTGGGAGAGAGGCGGGAGAGGGATGGAGTGATGGTGATGAGTCTGGGAGAGAGGCAGGAGAGGGATGGAGTGATGGTGATGAGCCTGAGAGAGAGGCGGGAGAGGGATGGAGTGATGGTGATGAGTCTGGGAGAGAGGTGGGAGAGGGATGGAGTGATGGTGATGAGTCTGGGAGAGAGGCGGGAGAGGGATGGAGTGATGGTGATGAGTCTGGGAGAGAGGCGGGAGAGGGATGGAGTGATGGTGATGAGCCTGGGAGAGAGGCGGGAGAGGGATGGAGTGATGGTGATGAGCCTGAGAGAGAGGCGGGAGAGGGATGGAGTGATGGTGATGAGTCTGGGAGAGAGGTGGGAGAGGGATGGAGTGATGGTGATGAGCCTGAGAGAGAGGCGGGAGAGGGATGGAGGGATGGTGATGAGTCTGGGAGAGAGGCGGGAGAGGGATGGAGTGATGGTGATGAGCCTGAGAGAGAGGTGGGAGAGGGATGGAGTGATGGTGATGAGTCTGGGAGAGAGGCGGGAGAGGGATGGAGGGATGGTGATGAGTCTGGGAGAGAGGCGGGAGAGGGATGGAGTGATGGTGATGAGTCTGGGAGAGAGGCGGGAGAGGGATGGAGGGATGGTGATGAGTCTGGGAGAGAGGCAGGAGAGGGATGGAGGGATGGTGATGAGTCTGGGAGAGAGGCGGGAGAGGGATGGAGGGATGGTGATGAGTCTGGGAGAGAGGCGGGAGAGGGATGGAGGGATGGTGATGAGTCTGGGAGAGAGGCGGGAGAGGGATGGAGGGATGGTGATGAGTCTGGGAGAGAGGCGGGAGAGGGATGGAGGGATGGTGATGAGTCTGGGAGAGAGGCGGGAGAGGGATGGAGGGATGGTGATGAGTCTGGGAGAGAGGTGGGAGAGGGATGGAGTGATGGTGATGAGTCTGGGAGAGAGGCGGGAGAGGGATGGAGTGATGGTGATGAGCCTGGGAGAGAGGCAGGAGAGGGATGGAGGGATGGTGATGAGTCTGGGAGAGAGGCGGGAGAGGGATGGAGTGATGGTGATGAGTCTGGGAGAGAGGCGGGAGAGGGATGGAGGGATGGTGATGAGTCTGGGAGAGAGGCGGGAGAGGTAGGATCAGTGATGCGTAAACATTACATGGTGAGGCAGAAGAGATTCCACCCAAAGTAAATCACGAGCCCGAGTGTGGAAGCAGTTCAGGAAATCTGGTGGCCACGTGGGAATCTGGTGGCCACGTGGGAATCTGGTGGCCACGTGGGAATTTGGTGGCCACGTGGGAATCTGGTGGCCACGTGGGAATCTGGTGGCCATGTGGGAATCTGGTGGCCATGTAGGAATTGGTGGCCACGTGGGAATTTGGTGGCCACGTGGGAATCTGGTGGCCACGTGGGAATCTGGTGGCCACGTGGGAATTTGGTGGCCACGTGGGAATTTGGTGGCCACGTGGGAATCTGATGGCCACCTGGGAATTTGGTGGTCATTTGGGAATTTGGTGGCCATGTGGGAATTGGTGGCCACGTGGGAATTTGTGGGACATTAAGTCTACACTGGTTCCACTTTCCCGAAATAGAGCTATAGCCTTGAGCATTATGACTTTTCATCTAATTCATCAAATTGATGGGACATCCTGCTGCCACAATGCATCACTGGGGGTGGGAATGAATGTTGAAGGTGGTTGATCAGGTTTTAGTCAAGTGACTAACTTCTCCTGGATGGTGTTGATCTTCTTGAGTGTTGTTGGGGCTGCACTGATCCAGGGAAGAGGGGAGTATTCCATTACACTCCTGACTTGTGCCTTATCGATGGTGGACATATTTTAAGGATTTAGAAGGTAAGTTATTGCAAGTGCCACAGTCTCTGACCTGCTTTTGTATCCACAGTATTTATGTGACTCGTCCAGGATAGTTCTGGTCAATGGTAATCCCCAGGGATACTAATAATGAAGGATTCAGGAATGGTAACTTCATTGAAGTTGGTCTTCACAGTCTGGATACTGAGCTGAACTCCCTCCTTCAAACTGCCTTTCTCTTTCTGTCAATATTTAAGACAGTTCATAATACCTAACCTATTGATCAAGCTCTTGGTCACCTTTCTCCATTAGTGGCTTTCCCATTTCTCATTTGAGATGTTCCTGTGAAAGACTTTGGGGTGCTTCATTACAGAAAAGCTTGATATAACTGAAAATTCACGTTAGCCTGCTGGGTAAAGTACAAGGAAGAGTTAATGTTTGTGACATGCTGAGCCTAATGACAACACACAGCCTCTGGTAGAGGATCTTTCAGTTGAACTCTGGTATGGCCTCCTGATGGAGAAACTCATGGCTTCCTCACCTTTTGTTACTCATAGTTAGTTGTGTCTGAGAGTTACTGTAACTAGCATATTTCTACCAGGACGTGTTAGACCATATCTTATTATTTTCAAATGCAGAAACAGGGTGTTGGCGTCACAGGCTTGGACAACATTTATTATCCCATTCTTAATTACCCAGCTAAGAGTCAACCAGTTTAGCTGTGGGTCACATATAGGCCAGGCCAGGTAAGCCTGGCAGATTTCTTTCCTCTAAAGAGATACTAATGAATATTTAATGACGGGCTTTTTTTGTTCATAAGAATTGTTAATAGTTGCTTTGGTTTTACAATATGAGATTTTAAATTTTGTCATCTTCAACGACTGGGTTTGTCGCGACACACCAGGAGCATTAACCTGGAGCTTCAGATTATTAGTCAACTGATATATTCACTACACTACCATCTCTCCTTACCGAAAGCATGAGTGTCTTCTGCTGAGGCTTATTCAAGATTCATCCAGCGCTGACCAGGCCCCTGATATGAGCACAGGAGTAACAATTAGAATTTAGAACACAGATCCATACAGCACAGGAATAGTCCCTTCAGCCCATCTTGTCTGCACCAACCATGTCGTCATTCTAAACTAACCCCATGCACCATATCCCTCCATTCCCTGCCTATTCACATCTGTCTAAATTCTACTGTATCTGCTTCCACCACCTCTCTCGGCAACATGCTCCCACCCTCTGCTTTAAAAACTTTCCTCACTCATCTCCTTTAAACTTTCCCTCTCTCACCTTAAAACCATGCCCCCTTAGGATTTTTGACATTTCCACCCTGCGAAAGATACACTGCCTATCTACACTTTCCATGCTTCATAATTTTGTATCATGTCACCCTTCAGCCTTCAATTCTCTTGTGAAAAAATCCAAGTTTGCCCAACCTCTCAAAATTGCTAAAACACTCCAATCCAGGCAACACCCTCGTAAAAACTGAAGGGACGGTGGGTGTCGTAAATCAGAAAGAAAAATAAAGATTGCAGGAAAATCTCATTAGGTCTGGCAGCATCTGTGGAGACAAGTCAGAGTTAACGTTTTGGATCGAGTAACCCTTCCTCAGAACACCCTGTTAAAGCTCTTCAGGATCGTCTCCAAAGCCTCAACATCCTTCCTATAGTATGGCGACCAAAACTGCACACAATACTCCAAACATGACCTAAATAGAGCCTTATAGAGCCATTGGTAACATTCTGCTCCAACCAGAAACCACCAGTGCTTGGTACGCAGATATCATATCATATAAAAAAAACACTGACCACAAAATTTGGAGATAACAAGGTGTAGAGCTGGATGAACACAGCAGGCCAAGCAGCATTAGCTTTCCTGCTCCTCTGATGCTGCTTGGCCTGCTGTGTTCATCCAGCTCTATACCTTGTTATCTCAGACTCTCCAGCATCTGCATCTCCGACTATCCCTTAACCACAAAAGTTAACTCTGTTTCTCTTTCCACAGACCTTTTCAGACCTGTTGGGTATTCCTCCCTGCTCTTGTCTTCTTTCCAATTTCCAGTCTGCGAAAACTGAGGAACGAATTTGTACTCATCACAGGAATATTTTTCTCTGCACAACATATCTGTCACCTTTAACCTCACCTTCCTACTTACAATTATCTGTTCTGATGCTTTGAGCTAAAACCAGTAATGTTATTACCGAGCACATCAATTCTGCCCGATTATTTCATAAATATATCTGGCCGCCGGCTAATGAATTGCGTACTTCTGTTCTTTTTCAGCAATATTTCTAATAACACAGCCAGCACGATGTCAAGCTCACAATTTCAAAAAAAAACAATTTGCTTGGAGGGTACATTTAGAAAATGCTGGTGGAGGGGAGAAGGTACTGAGGAGGTCACTTGCAAAAGGAAAATTAAATATCAGAAAGATTTATGCCTTTGATATTTCATTTTTGCAGCCTGTAATTTTTCCAAGGAGGGTTGTTGGTAACCCTCAAACCCTCAGTGGTTTTTGAGCTGCTTAAAACTTTGGAGATATGATCACAGCATGATGTCAGATACAACATTATGTTCCTGGATGCTTTTCAAGGCATATTTGCGCTGGTGATAATGGGAACTGCAGATGCTAGAGAATCCAAGATAACAAAGTGTGGAGCTGGATGAACACAGCAGGCCAAGCAGCATCTCAGGAGAACAAAAGCTGACGTTTCGGGCCTAGAACCTTCATCAGAGAGGGGGATGGGGAGAGGGTTCTGGAATAAATAGGGAGAGAGGGGGAGGCGGACCGAAGATGGAGAGAAAAGAAGGTAGGTGGAGAGGAGAGTATAGGTGGGCAGGTAGGGAGGGGATAGGTCAGTCCGGGGAGGACGGACAAGTTAAGGAGGCGGGATGAGGTTACTAACCACCTGTCAGCTTTTGTGCTCCTAAGATGCTGCTTGGCCTGCTGTGTTCATCCAGCTTCACGCTTTATTATATTTGCGCTGGTTGACTGGTTCATATGGAAAATATGAACAACAGCTTTCTGACATTGTTACAGGCACTGATTTGAAACCTGGTTCTGCATCACACACTAATCTATTGGCCATTGGCCTTCATCTGCGGTCTGTCAGTTCTTCCGCTTCGTGGCTGTTGAGCACTTTTGTCCTGTTGAAACACTCAGCACACCCAACTATTTTTCAAAAAACATGCATGCATTCACAGGGCACAACAGTGACCAGGCCAGCAATCCCATGACCAGGTGTGAAAAGGAGGTGGACTTGCAATTGTTTCAAATCAATAGTCTGCTCAGGCTTCCCTCTGCCCTGCAATTATTCTTTCACTTCTTTCGCCCCAGTCTCCTACCTCCACTGTTACCTTAATGAACTCTACCCAATCTCTCCTTAGTTATATCCTCCTGCATTTTGCACTTTTTTTCATTTATTCACAAGATGAAAGCATCACTGGTCAGGCCAAATTTGTTGCCCTTCCTTAACTTGCTCAGCAGGCAGGTTAAAAGCCAACAACATTGTTGTGGACCTGGAGTCACATGTGGTTCCAGGCGGGGAAAAGATGGCAGATTTCTTTCCCTAAAAGATATGAGTTATGGAATAGAAAGCGGGACATAACACCAGCGCTTCGTCGGAGGCTCACTGATGATGTTACCTAGAATGGTGACAAAACGTCTGAAAACTAACCTTCCAGCTCAGCGAGCAAACTCACATCCAGAACCTCAACTTGAGCTACAAATCTTCTCAAAACTCGCTAGATATGAGTTAACAAGTTGAGTTTTTCTGAGAATGGATTCATGGTCATTATTAGACTTTTAATTCCAGATATTTATTGAATTCATATTCCACCATCTGCCCTGGTAGGATTCAAGCCCAGGTCCTCAGGACATTACCTTGGTCCCTGGATTCACGGTCCAGCGATAATACTACTCAGCAATTGCCTGCCCTCTGGCATTCTCATGTTTCAGTTGCCTGGCTCCTGTTAGCTTCATGTCCCAACATATAGGGTCTACCTACAGCACATGGAATGCAGCAGTTCAAGGAAGACACTCACTACTACCTACTCAAGGGTAACTGGGCACAGTTAACAAATACTGGACTGGCCAGCGACACCCAAATCTCATATAGACTTCACAAAAGGGTTTTGCGGGTTTTAGGGCCCTTATTTTCCTTTTTCAATGTCATTGAGCTTGATTTGGGTGTAATCATTATGACTTCTAAATCTGTGGATAACCGCAACCTTAAAATTATTATAAGCTACAGGGAGAAAAATGATGGGTTGCAATGGTCTCACAGATATTTTTCAACATGAAAAGCGACCATTCAGTCCATTATGTCTGTACTAGTCATCAAACACATTCTTATTCTAATCTTCTCTGAACTGTCTAAGGACATTCACCAAGGATTCTGAGACAGCATCTCCCAGAACCACACCCACATCCACCTAGAAAGACCAGGGCAGCAGATGCACAGGAACACCAGCCCCTGCAAGTTCCCCTCCAAGTCAGTCACCGTCCTGACTTGGAAATATATCGCTGTTCCTTCACTGTCGCTGGGTCAAAATCCTGGAATCCCTTCCCTGAGGACACTGTGGGTCAACCCACCAGCACAGGGACTGCAGTGGTTCAAGAAGGCGGCTCACCCCCACCTTCTCGAGAATAAATGCTGGCCCTGCCAGGGAAACCCATATTCCTTGTGAATTTACAAAAGTCTCATTTTCCAGCACTCGGTCTGCAGCCTTGTATATTATGGATGGAGTTTAGTAGGATGACGTGTGATCTGATTAAAACTTACAGAATGCTGAGAGATCTGGATAGATTGGACGTGGAGATGATGTCACTGCCAGTAGGGGAGATGGGAACCAGAGGGCACAGACTCAGAGTGAAGAGATGACTCTTTGGAACTGAAATGGGGAGCAATTTCTTCAGCCAGAGGGCGGTTAGCCTGTGGAACACATTGCTGCAGAGGGTTGTGGAGGACATGTCATTGAGTGTGTTCACAAAACAAACAAAGATCAAAGAAAATTACAGCACAGGAACAGGCCCTTTGGCCCTCCAAGCCTGCGCCAATCCAGATCCTCTATCTAAACCTGTCACCTATTTTCCAAGGATCTGTATCCCTCTGCTCCCTGCCCATTCATGTATCTGTCCAGATACATCTTAAATGATGCTATTGTGCCCGCTTCTGCCACCTCCGCTGGCAACGTGTTCCAGGCACCCACCACCCTCTGCGTAAAGAACTTCCCACGCATATCTCCCCTAAACCTTTCCCCTCTCACTTTGAACTCATGACCCCTAGTAATTGAGTCCCCCACTCTGGGAAAAATCTTCTTGCTATCCACCCTGTCTATACCCCTCATGATTTTGTAGACCTCAATCAGGTCCCCCCTCAATCTCTGTCTTTCTAATGTAAATAATCCTAATCTACTCAACCTCTCTTCATAGCTAGCGCCCTCCATACCAGGCAACATCCTGGTGAACCTTTTCTGCACCTTCTCCAAAGCATCCACATCCTTTTGGTAATGTGGCGACCAGAACTGTACACAGTACTCCAAATGTGGCCGAACCAAAGTCCTATACAACTGTAACATGACCTGCCAACTCTTGTACTCAATACCCCGCCCAATGAAGGAAAGGGGTGTTTAAGTCAGAGATAGATAGTTTATTGATGAGAGAGGGGATCAGAGTTACGGGAAGAATTGAATTGGATTTATTGTACCAAGTACTCACATGAATGCAGTGAAAAGCCTACAAAGTCACCATTACAATGTCATCTTAGGAACAAGGCACCTAGGTACAGGATCTTAACAATTAATTAGAAAATTAAGTTAAAAAAACTTCGGCATTACAGATCTTCAAACAGTCCATGCCAGCCTCGCTTCCAGTCCTCACGGGGCCTTACCTCCAATCCACACCAGGGCCTCAGCTCCAACCCACACCGGGCCCTCACCTCCAATCCACACCGGGGCCTCAACTCCAATCCACACCAGGGCCTCAGCTCCAATCCACACCAGGGCCTCACCTCCAATCCACACCAGGGCCTCAGCTCCAATCCATACCGGTGCCTAACCTCCAGTCCACACCGAGCCTAACCTCCAATCCACACCAGGGCCTCACCTCATTTCCACACCAGGGCCTCACCTCCAATCCACACCAGGTCTAACCTCCAATCCACACCAGGGCCTCACTTCCAATCCACACCAGGGCCTCAACTCCAATCCACACCAGGGCCTCAACTCCAATCCACACCAGGGCCTCAACTCCAATCCACACCAGGGCCTCAACTCCAATCCACACCAGGGCCTCAACTCTAATCCACACCAGGGCCTCACCTCCAATCCACACCAGGGCCTCAACTCTAATCCGCACCAGGGCCTCAACTCTAATCCAGACCAGGGCTTCACCTCCAATCCACACCAGGGTCTCACCTCCAATCCGCACCAGGGCCTCAACTCTAATCCACACCAGGGCCTCAACTCTAATCCACACCAGGGCCTCACCTCCAATCCGCACCAGGGCCTCACCTCCAATCCGCACCAGGGCCTCAACTCTAATCCGCACCAGGGCCTCAACTCTAATCCAGACCAGGGCTTCACCTCCAATCCACACCAGGGTCTCACCTCCAATCCGCACCAGGGCCTCAACTCTAATCCACACCAGGGCCTCACCTCCAATCCACACCAGGGCCTCACCTCCAATCCACACCAGGGCCTCAACTCTAATCCACACCAGGGCCTCACCTCCAATCCACACCAGGACCTCACCTCTAATCCACACCAGGGCCTCACCTCTAATCCACACCAGGGCCTCACCTCCAATCCACACCGGGCCTCAGCTCCAATCCACACCAGGGCCTCACCTCCAAACCACACCAGGGCCTCACCTCCAATCCACACCAGGGCCTGACCTCCAATCCACACCGGGCCTCAGCTCCAATCCACACCAGGACCTCACCTCCAATCCACACCAGGGCCTCACCTCCACTCCACACCAGGGCCTCACCTCCACTCCACACCAGGGCCTCACCTCCAATCCACACCGGGCCTCAGCTCCAATCCACACCAGGGCCTCACCTCCAATCCACACCGGGCCTCAGCTCCAATCCACACCAGGGCCTGACCTCCAATCCACACCGGGCCTCAGCTCCAATCCACACCAGGACCTCACCTCCACTCCACACCAGGGCCTCACCTCCACTCCACACCAGGGCCTCACCTCTAATCCACACCAGGGCCTCACCTCCAATCCACACCGGGCCTCAGCTCCAATCCACACCAGGGCCTCACCTCCAATCCACACCGGGCCTCAGCTCCAATCCACACCAGGGCCTGACCTCCAATCCACACCGGGCCTCAGCTCCAATCCACACCAGGACCTCACCTCCAATCCACACCAGGGCCTCACCTCCACTCCACACGAGGGCCTCACCTCCAATCCACACCAGGGCCTCACCTCCAATCCACACCAGGGCCTCACCTCCAATCCACACCAGGGCCTCACCTCTAATCCACACCAGGGCCTCACCTCTAATCCACACCAGGGCCTCACCTCCAATCCACACCGGGCCTCAGCTCCAATCCACACCAGGGCCTCACCTCCAATCCACACCGGGCCTCAGCTCCAATCCACACCGGGCCTCAGCTCCAATCCACACCGGGGCCTCACCTCCAATCCACACCGGGGCTTCAACTCCAATCCACACCAGGGCCTCAACTCCAATCCACACCAGGGCCTCAGCTCCAATCCACACCGGGGCCTCAGCTCCAATCCATACCGGTACCTAATCTCCAGTCCACACCGAGCCTAACTTCCAATCCACACCAGGTCTAACCTCCAATCCGCACCAGGCCTCAGCTCTAATCCACACCGGGGCCTCAGCTCCAATCCACACCAGGCCTCACCGCCAATCCAAACCAGGGCCTCAGCTCCAATCCACACCGGGGCCTTAGCTCCAATCCATACCGGTGCCTAACCTCCAATCCACACCAGGGCTTCACCTCCAATCCACACCAGGGCCTCACCTCCAATCCACACCAGGTCTAACCTTCAATCTGCACCAGGCCTCAGCTCCAATCCACACCAGGGCCTCACATCCAATCCACACCAGGGCCTCACCTCCAATCCACACCAGGTCTAACCTCCAATCTGCACCAGGCCTCAGCTCCAATCCACACCAGGGCCTCACTTCCAATCCACACCAGGCTTCAGCTCCAATCCGCACCAGGGCCTCACCTCTAATCCACACCAGCGCCTCACCTCCAATCCACACCAGGCCTCAACTCTAATCCACACCAGGGCCTGACCTCCAATCCACACCGGGGCCTCAACTCCAATCCACACCAGGGCCTGACCTCCAATCCACACCGGGGCCTCAACTCCAATCCACACCAGGGCCTGACCTCCAATCCACACCGGGGCCTCAACTCCAATCCACACCAGGGCCTCACCTCCAATCCACACCAGAAAAGGTGCAAAAACACACTGGACCTGTTTCTCTCGCCATACATGTTGCCAGATCTACTGAGTTTCTCCAGCAATTTCTTTTTCTGATTCAGATTTCCAGCATTCACAGTTCTTTCTTTATTTTGTGTGGAATTTGAGATCAATCTGTACAAACCATTGGCCGAGGCTCAGCTGGAGAATTGGGCTGACAGAGCACTGCACTGTGAGAGGGTCAGTGCCGAGGGACCCCTGCGCTGACAGAGTGTCAGTATTGAGAGAGCACTGCGCTGTCAGAGGGCCAGTATTGAGGGAGTGTTACACTGTCGGAGGGCCACTATTGAGGTAGCGCTGCCCTGTCGGAGGGCCAGTATTGAGGGAGTGCTGCCCTGTCGAGGGCCAGTATTGAGGGAAAGTTACACTGTCGGAGGGCCAGTATTGAGGGAGCGCTGCCCTGTCGAGGGCCAGTATTGAGGGAGTGTTACACTGTCGGTGGGCCAGTATTGAGGGAGCGCTGCCCTGTCGGAGGGCTAGTATTGAGGGAGTGCTGCCCTGTCGAGGGCCAGTATTGAGGGAGTGTTACACTGTCGGAGGGCCAGTATTGAGGGAGCGCTGCCCTGTCGAGGGCCAGTATTGAGGGAGTGTTACACTGTCGGAGGGCCAGTATTGAGGGAGCGCTGCCCTGTTGGAGTGCCAGTATTGAGGGAGCGCTACCCTGTCGGAGGGCCAGTATTGAGGGAGCGCTGCCCTGTCGGAGGGTCAGTATTGAGGGAGCGCTGTGTGTCGGAGGGCCAGTACTGAGGGAATACCGCACTGTCAGACGGTCAGTGCTGAGGGAGTGCGCACATTCAGAGGTTCAGTACTGAGAGAGTGCTTTACAGCTGAAGTTTCAGCTCTGATGGAGAGCTGCACTATCATTTTTGGATTTTTGGATGTAATACTGAACTTAAACTTACTTCCTCAGAGGATGTAAAAGATCCCACAGTGCATGTGTGAAGAAAAGCAGAGTAGTTATTGATCTTCCAGTGTCGAAGTATATCAAAATACTTTGAGATGTGACCTAAGGTCGTAACAAGAACATTTGGGCTCAGCAATCCCGCATTCCTGGTGAGGGCCTGACAAAAATGCAGATCAGGGATTGACTTGGCAGTGTCACGTCCCGAATATCAATCTCTGCTTCCTCTGATTTCCTCCTCCCACTGAGATCTCTCAATTCATCTGATTGCGCACATTCCTGTACACAAGTGTCATTGCTTTAAAAAATAACACAGGGAAATTGTTAATTCTGGACAGAATGATCCAGCAGACATGCTCCCTAGTCCCTGGTAGACATGTTTTCGACTGCTTAGCACAGGTAACAAAAAGAAAAGCTGCATTCGTAAAGTTTAAAAGAGTAACAGGACCTTTAAAGCTGTGGAATACATCCTTCCAAAATTGTGACGAGCAATTTATTTTGAACAAACTAGTGAAAATGATACACCCTTGCCACATTCAATCAGCTTACTTTACACGTCCCTGGCCTATTTTATTGTCTTTTGTTAAAATTAGTTTCAGCCAATACATGTCAAGTCTGTTTTTATGAAAATGCAACTTAATTGGCAGTAATTTTATTGTATGCGTCCAGTTTTAAACAGATGATTTTCTCTCTGGCCCGGCACTAATTTCTGAGAAGCTTCTGCTTTCTTTATCAGATGTCTAATGGCTAGTCTCCGCTGATTATAACTCTATGGAATCTTAGCTTGACGTTAAACTAACCTGAAATCAGTTTAGAAAGCTACTTAATGTGGCTGTGCAGAAATGGGTGCCCAAGATAATTATATTGTTTTGCTCTGTCTAACTATTTCGGCTGAAGCCCAAAGGCTCACCTAACACCGATCCATCAAACAGGATGGAACTTGAGTTTGCTCTCCTGAGGTAAAGCCATAATGCCTTCGGGTTAAAAAAAAACTTTGGAAGTATTTTCTTCATTAATACCTGAAGAAAAAGAAACAACATTAAAACTCAATGTCATGATTGATTTTGATGAATGCTCATGTAAAAACTTCATTTTGTTTTCAAGGATTATCAAAATTAAAATTAAACGTTCCCTTGCAACCAGAATAATAATTCTAGGATCCCACAAAGTTTCACTACCTGTTCATTTTTGGGTAAGGATTCAAATTGGCAGCAGAACAGAACCGTTCTGCCTATTTCCTTTTCTTCTTCTCTCCCTTCTTCCCTTCTCTTTTGTGTGTGTGTTTTTCCCCCTTTCTTTTCTCTTCTTTCTTCTCGCAGGGTGTGAATTCCAGCCTCTCAGCCTTGGTCGAGTGCAGACCCAGTTTAGCAGCCTCCCCACCAGTGTTTAAGCCTTCTGGCCCAGTGTGGCAGCCGCCTGTGGCAGCCTCCCACACTCCCAGCCTTGGGCTCACCGCAGACCGAGTGCTTAAACCTCCCAACCTGGTGTGACAGCCTACCGGCCCTGCGTGTCAGCCTCCCAGCCCAGTGTTTAAACCTTCCCGCCCAGCATGTCAGCCTCCCGGCCCAGCGTGTCAGCCTCTCGGCCTGGTGTTTAACCCTCCCAGCCCGGTGTTTAAGCCTCCCGGCCCAGCATGTCAGCCTCCCGGCCTGGTGTTTAAGCCTCCCGGCCCGGTGTATAAGCCTCCTGGCACAGTGCCTAAGCCTCCTGGCCCAGTGTTTAAGCCTCTCAGCCTGGTGTTTAAGCCTCCTAGCCCGGTGTTTAGGCCTCCCAGCCCGGTATTTAAGCTTCCCGGCCTGGTGAGCCACCCGGCCCAATGTGAAAACCTCCCGGCCTGTGGTTGAGGCGTCTTGGCTTGGTGTGGAGGACTCTCGGCCCAGTGAATGGTCTCCTGCTTGAGCGAATGGACTCCTGCCCCAGCAAATCGGTTCGTGTCCCCAGTGAGTGAATAGACTCTTGCCCCAGTGAATGGACTCTTGGCACAATGAATGGACTCTCGGCCCAGCAAATGGACTCCTGGTCCAGTGAATGGACTCTCGGCCCAGCATGGAAATCTTTTGGTGGGCATGGCGATCTGTCAGCCTGGTGTGGCCTCAACATGGACCTAGGGTCTCAAAGTGTGATCCCATCTCGACTAAGTACTTAAGAAACACTGGAATGTTTGAACTTTCAGATTTATTTCTTCATTTTCTGCTTAAATCTAAGAACGTCTGTAAGTGTAATTTTTAACCTTATTTTCTTTGTTTTACTCGGTACAATAATTACTGCAAAGTTTAACTTTTAACTTTGTTCTTTCTTACTACCGGGTTCCTTAGATTCTGTACGTCGGTATTTGTATCTAAAGTAGCAGCTTGCTTAGGGACATAATGCACATTTCACCGTACTCCTGTACTTTATTCTTGAGTACATGAAAAGAAATCAAAATCAAATCTGCAATCACACATTGCATAAGTGGCCATTCCTACTAATAACCCTTACTACTGAGCCAAAGCCCACTTGGTCCAAATGTACAACACAGAACATTGAACAATACAGCACAGGAACAGGCCCTTCAGCCCATCATGTCTGTGCCAGCCATGGTGCCATTGTAAACTAATGGCATCAGCCTGCACTTGGTCTATAATCCCTCTATTCATCTCAATGCCTCAAACTTTGCTGTTTTATCTGCTTCTGCAACACCCCCTGGCAGCACATTTCCCTACCACTGAGGTAAGGCTCACCAGCCTTTTCCTGATGAAGGGTCCAGGCCTGAAATGTCAGCTTTTGTGCTCCTAAAATGCTGTTTGGCCTGCTGTGTTCATCCAGCTCCACACTTTGTTATCACCAGCCAATAGTTCCCTGGATTATCCCGGTTGCCATTCTTGAACGATTGACAATGGTCATCATTAGACCCTTGATTCCAGATATTTATTGAATTCAAATTCCACCATCTGCTGTGGCAGGACTCGAACCCAGGCCCTCAAAACATTACGTGGGCCTACGGTTTAGCAGCTCAGCAAACATACCACTAGGCCATCACTTTCCCTTTGCCAGTTCTTCAGTTCATGTTTAAAACTGTTGTAATTAGCCTCCTCCAATTTAGCCCTTTCACCCGAAGGTGTCCTGTGGTGCAGTGACAGTATCCCTGCCCCTAGACTAAAGAGGTCTGAGTTCCAGTCCTGCCTGTTCCAGAGGTGTGTTATAATATCTCTAGATTGATTAAGGAAGATAGGTTCACTTTTTTGCTGTGGCTTCTTAGCGCAGTAGGCAAAGCATCAGCGTCATCACCTGAAGGTCCTGAGCTCAATCCTCAGAGAAGGCAAGCTTGAGAGCCTGAGTCATTTTAATCCCTTTGGGATGGCACAGTGGCTCAGTGGTTAGCACTGCACCCTCACAGCACCAGGGACCTGGGCTCGATCTCAGCCTTGGGCAATTGTCTGAGTGGAGTTTTGAACATTCTCCTTGTGTCTGCGAGGGTTTCTTCTGGGTGCTCCAGTTTCCTCCTACAGTCCAAAGATGTGCAGGCTAGGTGGATTGGCCATGCTACATTGCCTGTGATGTTTAGGTGAGGTGGGTTAGACATGGGAAATCAGGGGTAGGGGAATGAGTCTGGGTGGGATGCTCTTCGGAGGGTCAGTGTGGACTTGTTGGGCCAAATAGCTTGCTTCTACACTGTAGGAATTTTATGAGTGTTATAGAAAATGGTATGTTGACCTTCATTGTGAGAGGTTTCGAGTACTTGAGCAGGGATGTGTTGTTGCAGTTATACAGGGCCTTGTTGAGGCCACACCTGGAATATTGTGTGCCGCTTTGGTCTCCTTTACTGAGGAAGGATGCTCTTTCTCTCACATTGGAGTGCAGGGAAGGCTTACCAGACTGATTCCAGTGATGGCAGGGCTGACTTATGAGGGGAGATTGAGTTGATTAGAATTGTTTTCACTGGAGTTCAGGTGAATGAGGGGGGGATCTCATAGCGACTTATAAAATGCTAACAGGACTGGGCAGGGTAGATGCAGAGAAGATATTCCTGATGGGGGTGTGTCCAGAACTAGGGTTCATAGTCTGAGGACTCAGGGTAGACGCTTTAGGACAGAGATGAAGAGACATTTCTTCACCCAAAGAGTGGTGAGCCTGTGCAATCCATTACCTCAGGAAATAGTTGATGCCACAACACTGAATGTAATCAAGGGGTGGCTAGATATAGCAGTCAGGAAGAATGGAATCACAGATTATGGGGAGAAAGCAACATTTGGCTATTGAGTTGGACGATTGACCATGATCATGAAAACTGGCGAAGCAGGGTCAAAGGGCTGAATGGCCTCCTCCTGATCCTGTCTTCTATGTTTTTATACTTCTATGTATGTTTTTATGGCTCTATTATCCTTATCCATACATATTTTAATACTTACGGAATTATGATCACTACTCCCAAATTGCTCCCCCACTAAAACCTCAATCACCTGTCCAGGCTAATTCCCCAGCACAGGGTGTGGTATTCTTCCCTCATTGGACTACCTTCATATTAGTTCAAGACACTCACAAATTCTGCCCCACCTAAGCTCCTGGCACTAAGGGAGCCCTTGTCGATATTTGGAAATTAAAATCACCCACCACAACAAGCTTGTTATTTTTACATCTTTACAGGTCCGCCTTCATATCTGCTCCTCTATCACCTGCGGACTATTGGGAGGCTGATAATAGAACCCCATCATAGTGATCGTTTCTTTCTTAGTCCTGAGTTCTACTCTCATGACTTCGCTAGACGGGTTCTGCAAGGTGTCCTGTCTTGGTGCAGCTGTGATATTCTCCATAATCACTAAATGCAACTTGCCCACCCTTTTGACACTCCTGGCTATTTCCCCTGAAACAGCCACACCCGGGCATTTTGAATCCCACCCTCTTCCCAACCAGGTTTCTGTGATGGTGACAACATTGCAGTTCCAAGTACCAATCCAAGCCCTAAGCTTATCTGCTTTACATGTCAGATTCCTAGCATTAAAATAAATACTCATCCATGTTGCCAGTCCCACTATGTTCATTAACTTGGCCCTGCCTGTTCTCCCTATTTGATTTAACATAAACATGTCCGAGATCCAGAGTACTGTGTCCAGTTCTGGACACCCAGTTATAGGGAAGATATTATTGAGCTGGAGAGGGTTCAGATGGGATTTACCAGGATATTGCTGGGTATAGAAAGTTCGAGTTATAAAGAAAGGCTGGTTTGGCTGGGATGTTTTCACTGGAGTGTCGGAGATTGAGAGGTGACCTTGTAGAGGTTTATAAAATCATGAGGGCGATAGATAAGGTGAATGGCAGGTGGGCATAGTTTTAAGGTGAGTGGAGAAAGATAAAAAAAAACACGAGGAGCAGCTGTTTTACTCAGAGCATTATTCATGTGTGGAATGAACTTCCTGAGAAAGTGTTGGATGCGGGTACAGTTACAGCATTTAAAAAACATTTAGATAAGGCCATGATTGGAAAGGTTCAGAGGGAAATGGGCCTGGTCAGGCAGGTGGGGCTAGTTTAGGTTGAGATTATGCTTGGCATGGACAGATGGAACTAAAGGGCCTGTGTCCATGCTGTATGACTATATGTGTCATAACATCTCAGAACAGCTTGACTAGAAAAAATATATATACTTTGAATTCTGTGTTTTATTTTCCACTGTGATTCAGTGCTGACACAGTTCCCTACATGGTGAGACTCCCAATTCACTGCTGGGTTCATCCCAAAGGCAGGAAGATGAAGCCCATTTTTGGGCATCAATAATCCACACAAGGGCCGGAATTGGTGACAGAGGAGTGGGATGTTCCTTCCACGGATTTAGTCAGGGTGAAGTAAGGAAGATGGCAGTCTCTACTTTTCCACCTTCCTGTCTGGTGAAATGCCTCTGCCACCAAATTTGCCGAGGAGGCACTAGACTTCACTCAAAACCTCATCCAACAAGCATGAACTCAACCAACAGGACACTCCCTCAGTCAAGCACTTGAGTGTCAGCCTCGTTAATTGGAATCTCCATCATGTGCCTTGGAGATGAAAGACCTGTCATTGAGTGACTGTGGGGAGATGATGGTCTCATGGTGTTATCGCTGGACTATTCACCCAGAGACCCAGATAGTATTCTGGGGACCTGGGTTCAAATCCTGCCATGATGGTGGAATTTGAATTTGGTAAAATATCTGGAATTAGGAATCTAATGATGACCGTGACGTGAATCCATTGTCAATTGTTGAAAAAACTCATCTAGTTCACTTATGTTCTTTAGGGAAGGAAACTGCCATCTTACCTGGTCTGGTCTACATGTGACTCCAGACCCACAGCAATGTGGTTGACTCTTAACTTCTCTCTGGGCAATTAGCGATGGGCAATAAATGCTGTCTGGCCAGTGATGCCCTCATCTTCTGAATGAATCAAACAAAAGAAATGACATTGATCTACCTTCTAATACAAAGTGATGGGCTTTCAAAGAGAATTTCAAAGTAGCTCATTCACACTGGGTAAATTTCAAACACAACTTTTGGTTTACACAGAGAATACTGTCAAAAATCCAATTAATGGGAATGTGCGGGAAGGAGGCTGGTTCAGCAATCGACATTGTGCAGGGAAGTGCGAGAATTCCTTGACTGCAAACAACAAATGCTGGAGATGACAGCATCCACGGAGACAGAGAGCAAGCTAAAGTTTCGAGTCTAGATGGGTCTTTAGGGTCTTTTCAGGCTATAAGTGCAAAGGTCAACTGGACTTTCATCAAAAAACACTCCCACTGAATGTTGTCCATTTTGACAAATTCAAAGGCTGCACTTGCAAAAAAGACACAAGATATTGATTGAAAAGCTTAGCTGCAAGCGGTTTGTACAGATGTTTCTAATCAAGCTGTTTTCCAGGGTGTTACTGCACAGGAACAGGATGAGGTTTGAGCCCAAGCCTCCTAGCTCTGTAGGTAGGACACTACCATTCCACTACAATATTCTAATGGGCTCGTACATACAAAACAAAGAACAAAGCAAAACACGGCGCACTCCAAGCCTGCACTGACACACTTTGCCCTTCCAGAGTAAAACTGTCTTACAGGATCCATATGCCTCCATTTCCTGCCTATTCATGTCCAGGAGCATCATTAATGCTGCTATTGTATTTCGTTCCTCTGGCAGCTTATTCCAGGCACTCACCACCCTTTGTGTAAAAAAAACTTGCCACGCACATCTCTTTTAAAACTCCCAATCTGCACCTTGAACCTGTGTTTCCTAGTAATTGACTGCTCCACCCTGGGAAAAAGACTCATACTTTCCTCTCTGTTCATGCCATTCAAAATCATATGAACTTCTATCAGGTCACCCTTCAGCCTCGTGCATTCCAGTGAAAACCAGCCCAGACTATCCAACCTCTTCCATTGTTAAAATCCCCAACACCGGGCAACATCCTGGTAAACATTTTCTGTACACTCCCTGAAGCATCTAAATCCTTCTGGTAGTGTGGTAATCTGAACTGTACACAGTATTCCAAGAGTGGCCAAAGTAAAGTTCTGGAAAGCAGCAGCATAACTTGTCTATCCTTATGCTCAATGCCCCTTCCATGAAGGCAAGCGCGCCATAGGCCTTTTTTACTACCTTATCTATCTTTGCTGCCAACCTTCAGTGATCTGTGGACCTGCACAGCCACATCCCTCTGCACATCAATACTCCTAAGGGTTCTGCCATTCACTGTATAATTTCCACCTGCACTTGGCCTTCCAAAGTGCATCACCTCACATTTTGTCGATGTGCTTGCAACTGATTGGGGCTCAATTAGTTTTGCATCCAAACATATTCATACAAATTTGAGGGTAGGCAATCATTTATTTCCATTAGTAACTGTCAGAATATTTGTCTTTATCTGTAATAAACTCGAATTTTTCACTCATATAACCATAACATCTGGTGTGCTACGCCAGCCCAGTTAATGAAGCCATCTCTATTCAGTGGGGGGTTTCCTGAAGGTGTTGATAATTTAATAACTTAACAACAATGATAGCCACTGTAAGCAGCAGGTACACACATAAGCAATGGATAGCCCGAACTCTCTGCACGCAATGTAACTGCTTCAAGATGCAG